>NC_080595.1:29210769-29553269 GCF_027887145.1 Ammospiza caudacuta
ATGCAGCAAATCATTGTCTTTAGCAGCTTTCATATCAGCTTGAATCGCTGGGAAATACACAATTAAAATAATGAAGCAATGGAGTGATGGAGGAAAACTTATATCAAACACAAAATTGTCCTAGTGCAGATTTATTTTGGTGGCAAGAATTCTCCTGCATACATACAGAGACATTGCAAATACAGCACAACCTTTCAATAGCCACAAAGTTAATCTAGCATGACACACTTTCTAACAAATTAAAATTAACATTTCAGAGCATTAGCAATAGTTTTATAGGAGGAACTACGGTTTTTGAAATTTATAATAAACTTTTAATTTCCAACATAAAACAATGATTAGCTGGATACCTGGTATACATGAGCACATTTGCATTTGAAAGAAAGCACAGCCTTCAGCGTGTTGCTGCACCAAATGCCTTTTTCAAATAATGAAATTTTCCAAAAACAGGTTATCCAGTTGCATACTTCTCAGTGAAGTAGCAACATTGAGCTTTCTTCCCCCCTTAAGATGACCTGAAGCAACAAAAACCTTTTCATGCATGCTCTCAGCTATGTTAAGTACACAGTACAAATATTCACATTCCTAGGTGCAAAACTGAAACAATGCTCCCAGTGTTCATTGCAGTGCTTACTAGGGGGGAAAAAAATACAAACCAAAAAACCAAACTGACATCACCCGAAACTTAACATTCTCAACATATATCCTTTAACTCCCTAAAAAAATACAAAGAATACAGATGTTTCACCAGAAAAAAAACACTGTGTAAATACTCAGCTTTCAAAAACATGCCACTCATCAAGTTATGAAGGTTGAAGTAACATGGGAGGGAAAAAAAAAAAAAAAAAAAGTGTTTGCAAAATGGCCGCAGTAAGATTTACTGAGCTAGATGTGGGTTTTCTGAACAGTCGCATCAAAAGCTTTCACCTGAGTATTAATGTGCTGGTAAAAAACCCTCAAACATAATTTTTCTTTCCTTCTCTCATTTAAAGACAGATAAAATTTTATTCTTCTTCTATGATAAATACATCTGCCAACTTATCTCTGTATTCTGAAACTTAGGTCCAATGTTTTTTTACTACAACCATGTAGATAAAAACTGGCAAGCTGCTGCGACAGGTGAAGGCATTTTTATAAGTATGATAACAAGTTCAAAGTTACAATAATTAGCTCTAGGGAAAAACAAGTCTTAAAAATCCCCTTTTTTTTCTTAAAGATGAAAAGCGCCAGTGTGATAATTACAATGGGACCAAAAACCCTCACCTACCCCCACCCGTTTTCCAATGAGATATCTATACAAAAATAGATGGGAGGGTTTATAACTATCTGCTTTACCACCCTGCTCTGTTAGAAATTGGTATTTGTGGAAAAGAAATATAATGTTTTATCACCAGAGTGTGGTATGAGCACAGTGCCTGCAGTCCATGCTGACGTCCCAGGCAAAAGCAGCCACTTGCATGGCAGAGTTTAAAATGAGTCCAGAGCCACACAAAGGTGCTGCACAGGTGGCACCCTGTGCTCTGTGTCCTCATGACCCAGACTCTGCCACACTGAGCTTTAACAACTCTGTAGATAGATCAACCCTATTACAGTCATTAAGGATTTTCTTCACCTGAGGTATTTAATTATGAGAGAAGTTTTTATCTGGAGCTTGTGGGAGAGAGTAAATATTCTGAATTTATTTCCCCATTTAAATGACAATATATTGAAGAGGAATTACAAATGTTTATCAATTCTCTTGTCACCCCAAACAAATGTGTTAGAAAAGCCATCATTCACCTCACAGTCCTAGGTCATTTAGATATACCAAATTATTATAGCATCACCCCCTCTTCTCCTACCATTTCCTTTCTTAGAAGTCTTTCATTACATAATAGTAGTTTCACAACTAACAGATCAGATTATCATTTCTGCCAGAGATACATTATGTGATTGCATGTGGATATTGCTTCCTTAAAATTGTTTTGCACGGACTAATAAATGTAGTCTGAGGTTCAACAATTTCCTTCTGCAAACAATTTTATGAAAACTGTATAAAATCTTTTTCTTTCTTTAAAGCAACAGCTGGCTCACAATTCAATTTTTCCAGAATTTTAGCTTTGTTTTGTCAGAACATTTCATTATCTAATTACCCCATTTTGCTTTACTATTCATGAGAAATTATGGAACTTGAATCCTTTTTCCAAATATATCCACCAAAATTCATGAAGCTGGGTTTATACATTAATTAAAAGTTCTTTTGATTAAAATGAAGGGAAGCATGTTTTGATTGAATTAAGAAGTAAAAAAAGGCTTGAAAACATCTAAATTAATGAATACAATATCAGTTAACTCTGTATAACTCAGCAAGAATAACACAGCTATTTAATAAGCTGAAAATTATGAATGTGGCATAATTAATGAAAGTTAGAAGATGCTGAAAAATAGCAAAGTTGCTTTCTTCTCAGTAACTGACATATATCAGACATAAAACATCCCTCATTAAAAACATGTTCTTCACATTTAAGATAAATGCATTTTTGCCTAAAAGAAGCCCAACAAAATGTGAAATTTCACAGATCAGAATTCTTGCAGTGCAATTTTTATTAGGTTTTTCTCCAGGTTTTCCTTCCTATTTCAGTCTGATGAAAGTGAATTGAGGCTTAAAATTTGTGTATGTGACTCAAAATTTTCACTGGGAGAAAATGAAACAGTGAGAAGTTTGCTGCCAGGAAACAGCAGATTCATTTCACTTGGAAGACCCAGCTGAATCTTCTCTTTGTAGATGTTTTGCCTATTCACACAGAAACCTGGTATGAGGTCCCACTTCATCATTATCAGGACTTTTTTACCATTAGGATTTAAGCTACTTTTTAAGCTGTCGTTCAACCAAAGGTACATGTGCTGGGCAGAGAAACCCAACCAGAAGGACTGGCTGATGAGCACAGAGAAAACCCCAATAAGCAGGCAGGGCTAAGAAAAGGAAATCTGCCTGATGAGTCAAAGAAAGAAAAGGCAAACCTGAGTGGGTGTCACACACATCCTCCTCAGCAGCCAGCCTGACCAGGGATGAAAGAGGCTACTGTGGAGCTGGTGGCATTTCCACTCTCTGCAAACCTCCCTATTACCTTCCCACAACATGTAACTAAAACCTGTAAGTCTAGAGAAATGAACAAACCAGGCTGGTGGGAGCAGTTTAGAACTGTCCTCAGCCTGCATTTCTAATCAAACAGCAGCAAGGATACAATGAAGTCTCTTCTTCCAAATCTAACTCTGTCATCCTAAAACCCCAGCCATCATTTCTCAATCCAGCTACCTCAAAGGATATAAAGCCAGACACATACACACCCCAGCTTTCCTTTCCCTCTTCCTTTTTTTGGAGGGATGGCAGTGAAACAATTTGAAATTCTTTTTTCCCAGGCCATGACTTCATAACAGCTCTCCTGTACATACCTACGTGAAGGAAACAAATGCAAATAAAAGACCAAGGCCCACATTCCTGTTTACTGAGGGATATTTACAATTAGGAGGATTATTGTCAGCTACCCCACTGACACAAGGAAGCTGACAAGTAAGAGACACAGTATGAACATGTTTATCAAGAGTGCTCAGAAGTACACTGCCACTTGACCCCACAGCTCTGCTGGTTTCAGCAGAGGTGATCTTCTGCCTCAGGAACGTCTGTATTAACACACAAGCTGAGAAAATAATTAGAAATCAATCTGATGCTTTTAGTTCCCGAGTTCACATTATAAAATAAAATGAAGTAAAGCTTGCAGCTACAGAAAGTTATCTACTTCTATCCACTAATAATTTTAAACTTACAGAGGAGAAAATATATACACAGGTCTCTCTAAAACATGAGAAAAATATTCAGTATTTTTAAAGTCTGAGGAATAATTTGACACGTGAAAAGTCCCAGTGCGGCTTGCTATAACCATGGTAATAAAATTATTGAAAAAAAAAAAAGGTGATGTCTTTCAAGGTTGTATTACAATTTCTGGAAGTTTTTCCCCATTTGTACATTGTCAGTCATTACCTGTGACTGCACATGTCTCTGTGCATGAGGATCAACTTCCACTGCTGCTTATTTACAAGAATTTTGTCCATTTGCATCTGAGGAACTCAATATTAGCAACTGTATTCTTTTGTTTGAACTCTAAGTCAACATTTCAAACCCTGCTGAACTTAGGTAAAATGGATTGCTCTTCCACGCAGGGATTGCTGCACCTGAGTGCAAACAATAGGGCAAATGTCCCTTCCTTAAAGAAAATTCTCACCCAGTTAGATGCAGGGAACAGGGGGAACATGGGGGCCACAGCTCTGCAGATCCATCAAACCCCATCCACACTGACCCCCAGCTCAAATGCCAAACTCCTCCAACATACAGCAACACAGCTGAATGAATGCAAGTAAAACTCACAAGAATTTTCCTCTGTCAAAACTATCCCTATAAAAGGGAACATACAACTGAAACATGCAATAAAAGCAACTTTATGTCTAGACAGCATAGCTGATGGTGGGCTTAACTTGCAGATAAGTTAAATTGAATTCCAAGCATAAACATTAATAAGTAGTTCAGCTTTACAAGGGTAGTACATAAGACAACGGGATAAAGGAAGGTGCATTTAATGCAAACTGTTTTCTTTTTTACTTCTTTTATTACAGTAACATCTAAAAATTAATTTGTGTGAGAGGATCCTACTTAGCTGCAACATGGGGGAAAAAAAGACAATCCTCAACCCAACAGCCCCTCTGTATTTTCAGTCTCACTGGACTGCAAGGCAGCACTGTTCAGCCCAGGTGTGTGTGGATCCAGGCACCCTCCAACAAGGAAGACCATCTGAGAGGAAAGAGGACTGGCTCCTTGAAATACACAACATCTCCACTTATTTTCTATAAATGATGTAGAAATAAAGCTTTTACTTATGTAACTACATATTGTTTCTCAATATGACCTCTCTCTCCCATTTTATAAAAGATTATAGAATAAAGTCTTGCAGGCAAGGAAATAGCAATTGAGTGATTTATTTGAAATACAAAAAGTATGCATCTCAGAGACAGACAATTTAGATCCCATAAGTTCCAATTCATAGATAGTAGGCATGTGCATGAGAATTTAGGGGTGAGAAAAAAATACCAAAACTATGTTTTAAGTATACTTTTTTGGAAGCACTTGGCTCTTCAGAAAACACAGAGGGGAGAATACCTAAGTGTCAGTACAATATAGATTGTACAATCAAAACTGGACAGAAAATAATCAACAGGATTTCCTCAGAGTTCTGTCAGTTTTGGACCACTGATCTTCCTGACGTTTCTGAAACTACAAAGTTCAAAGAAACACAGAAAACTCACAATGAAGTTTAAACTACAGCAAATACATGAATCATCCTGTTGCTGAAGATCAGCAGATTTTTGCCTTACACATATGGACAAGCTATTTATAAATTTTCACTTCCCATCAGGCTCAGCATGATGTCAGCTTACAATAACAAGTTAATGTTAATGTTTTCCAGTAATTTCCACAGTGCCATTTAACTGCAAGTGCCCCAGCCAAGGTAAACTTAAGGGCAAGGAAAGGGCTAACTGCATAATCAGAGAGCAACATTAATGAATTTTTCATCTCTGCTTTGAACATTTGGAATTGTACCTGCAATGTATTTGCCTTTTGTTCCCCAAGTCTAATCTCACTAGTCAGCTGATTACATCTCCCCCAAATGGCTCAAGTATTCCTTCTGATTGTAATTACTGACAGTGCTTCATCGCCTTGTGGATTTTCTCCCCAGACAAACAAGCATCCCACGCTATTGCAGCAAGTGCCAAACTCAAAGCGAGCAAACATTTTCCAAGCTCTAGTAAGATCATGCTCTTTATTTTACAATCAGCAGCACCACACCAGATGAACACCTCCTTTGTGAATTCACCACTAACAGACAATATCCAGAATAAAATGACGAAATTTCCTGGGGGTCTTCTCTACAGATGAATTGAAAGCTGGTCAGAAAGATCTGCTCTTTATTGTTATTTTTCCCTCTTCTCTCTTCCACTTGCATGCAATAGATGTGTTTTTGATATAAGGGAATGTCAACAGCAACAGTTTTTATGTCTGAAAAGACTTTTTTGAAAAATAAGTTCTTCCAACACTTTCCCTTACTCAAGACCACCCTCTCCAACATTTGCACATGCTTGCCTTTGATTTTATTATCCCAGAGGAGTACAGCTGTCTCACTGTCTCTAAGAACAGCTTTTTAAAGCCACTTAACCGTCTGCTCAGCTTTGGATATTGAACTGCTGCCTTCTGAACACACTGGTGCCAGTGGCAGATGTTACCATGCCCACCACTTTTTTTGACACCACATCCAGCTGATGTTTGACAATTTCAAACATCCTACCCAGGCTTCTAATGAAAGCAAACTCCCCATTCCGTTCAGTCACATCAATTAGGTTAGCAGAGGCCTGATACTGAAATTAGAATATTTAAATTTATTTAAATAACATCCAAATATTTAAATCTTATTTGGTTTTGCTGAAATGGCTCCAAGAGGACCACCAGCTGATCGGTGGCCGCTGCAACACCCAGCAGCCAGAGGACAGTGATGATCAGCTGCATGTGGACTGCTGTGCACAAGCTGTTTGCAGAGCATGAGCCTACACAAATCCTCTGGCATTAGGGCCTCAAAACTGGCAATGAGAACAAGTAGGAACCCACTTTACTAGAAGACAGATTGGCTCAAGGCAGCTGAAAACCACCCAGTATCATGGAAGGGACTATGAGGATACTTCATGCCCTTTTGCATTCAAATAAACACCGAACACAAGTGCTAAGAGTACCTCAATGGGTTCCTCACCGTGTTATCCCTTTGCAATCAGTACCAATCTGGTCATGCTTGTGGTCATCTCCAACCACCACTCCACAGGCCATGTCCTGCTGCTTCTGTAGTTTACCAGTGGCTACAATTGCAAAATCACCCACTAAAATCAACAGTTTCTTTAGTTAACAGATTAAACACTTTATTTTACTACCTTTACATAAACTAAACCAGAATCCAGGGAGAGCTTGTGGTTTCAAGTCCCTTCACAGTGTGAATTTGGCAGAACAGAAATGAGTGGAAGGCCCTCCTACCCTCACTCATAGCTCCATTCTTTGTTCATAATCTCTGGTACAAAGCAGATAAGAGGTGCCGCACATTGAATGGCTCCTCAGCACACAGATCTTGTGTGCATCTCCCTCATCACCATTTTTAGAGAGGTGCCAGTTCCATACCCTGTCCTCAATCCTAATCACAAAGTATCCACTGGTCATCAACAGATTATGCTGGGGATTGATGGTTTATGTTGAAGAAACATTCCATAAACCTGCATTTCTTTGTTGTTTTTAAGCAGCAAAATTTACTACAGATCTAAAACTACAATAAAGCACATATAACAGTATGACTGCTTCAAATAAACTCAAACACTAAAAATATTTCAATTTGGCAAAAAAAAAAACCTAACAACAAAATGAACTAGCCAAGAACATGTCAGAAGTTAGGGAATCCACAGAGGTAGTTAAAGAGTCTACTAAAAGTCCACAGAACCCCATGGTTTAACTGCACTTGGAAAAACAAATTTATTTGAAACCAAGCTTCTTCTTCCCCTCTCCAAACACCATTATGCATTTTCTGTGCACTTGATCAGTCTTTTTGGCTTTACAATACATTAAATATTATCAGCCAGCTGAAAAAGGGGAGCCCACCTATTTACAAATTTATTTACTTGATGTTAAGGTGGATGAGTTCTCTTCTTGTTACAGAGAACAACAAAGTAAAAGCTCTTTGGTGAACAAGGTGAAAGGTAAAACTAAAATATTTTTTGGTGACATTACAATTTTAACTACATAAAGTTCTTTCTGTGAAAAGATGCCTTACCAACAGCATTGTTTACAATACAGTAGCAATAATGAGTATGAAAGTTTTGCATTAGAAACTGTGAAAGAAATGAAAAAAAATCCTCAAATTTATCACCTTTGTTTTAGTTACTGTACAAACTGTGAAAATTTCATACTTGTCACCCAAAATAACCCACTTTATTCCTAAGAAACCAGGCTAATTAAGGAAAAAGACCCAAATCAAGTTTGTCTAATTCAATTCTGTGACAGCACCTCCTGCTCACAGCACTGCAATGGAATGACATCATCCAGGGACACCTCCCAAGTGCATCATGCTTCTACAATTGCAACCCAGCAACTGCCTTGAGGATTTTTGTGGTGCATAATCATGGTGCTGTAATTCTATTCAAAAAAGTTGTCTGTGTAAAACCCCAGGGATTTCTTACATAGATAAAAAACCATTACAAACTTGATGTTCATAACTGAATGCAAAAAATATACAAGTGACTCCCAGCTTTCTAAACCCTTCTCCCTGTTGTCATATCCAACCTTTATAAATATCACTGAAATAAAACTGAATTAAAAGATAACATGTGAATGGAACATTAATTCCTCTGAAAGGAAAAGGCTGATGGAATACCATTAGCAACTCTCTACTACTCAAAGAGTTGATGAAGAAAGTATTAAAGGCTGTGGTTACAAATGTCTCACTTTCTGAGGAAATCAAATAGCCTACTGCACTCTGAGAGAAAAAAAAAACAAGAAGTTACTGCTGTAATAATTTGAGAGCTGGACATGATCAGTTTAGGAACATTTGCAACTTGACTTAAGAAATATTTAGGATTAAATCATTTATTTGGACCATGTGATCACAGAACTTCAAAAACTCAACTTTACAGGAAATTAACTTCAACTGTTCACAAATTACCACATTACGTAAGACTAAAAACAGCTTTAAATGTCATTAGAACTCTTAACTCTTGTGTCAAATTGAATTAAGTGACAATGCTATATATTCAATGTATCTGTCTGAAAGACTAAATTAAACAATTTTTTTTCTTCTCTACAATAGGGCTTTTCAGAAAAATGAAAAATTATGAAAATTAAACAACTCTAAGAGCTACATTACTTTGTAGTTATATTTCCTTCTTTAATACTGTGTCTCTATCATTTTTACTAACACTTCCTATTTTTTTAGAGAAAACAATATTCTCCTTTTATTGCTAAAGGCAGTGTGATGTTGCAAAGATAGCACTTTTTTCTCACCAGTGATCACTGAGTACCAAGAGAACATATTGTGCATATTTCAAATCTAGTTAAACATAAAAAGCTCATTTTGGCTTTCACTTCCAACAACTGAAGATGCTTGATACCCTGAGGTGATTACACCAAGTCTCTTCCTTTTGAAATGCTTCAGGTTTTCCATGGGCTGCAGTTTTACGCTGCAAGACAGCACAGACACACAGAGCATATGTTTTTTATTAGATGTTACATCAGGAAATAACAAAGCCTAACAAAAATCTGGCAATAGGGTGTGTATGTGAAGTCTTTGAGTGTTACTATGTCCATCTCTACATCTTCCAGAGCCTTTTTATGGAAGTGGGTAGTATTCACTAGATGGGGAAACAGGAGAATCACCAGAGCACACACATATTTTTATGCTGATATGACTAACTTTTCTATTAACATAATAACCTAAAAAGTATTAAGCATGTAGCATGTTTCACATAAGATACTGACAACCTGATTTAATTTTTCTTCTTTGTCTTGAGTTGGTTTGGGTTCATAAGTGACTTCATTCCATAGAATGAAGGCTCTACCTTATTCTTATGGCACAAAAGAATTCAATAGGTACAAAAATCAAGCATGTACTCGAGCATGGCTCCAGCTGTATTTTCTGTGGGGGAAAAAAAAAGTGAACATTGTGGTCTTTACATTTCCTGTTGTATTTGCCAGCAGTGTCTCTTTCACCAATGAAACAAGAGGAACAGAACCTTGGAAGAATAAATGAAAGATCTTCTGCACTTTACAAATGTGAGCCGAGCATTTGTAATTTGTGAGATGTGAGTTTGCTATAGAAGTGTTTCATAGGGACCGAGAGAAGTTGGCTTTTCCTACCTTACTTTTCTCTTTTAAGACTATAAATTTAATATTATAAAGCTAAAAAAATGCATGCATTTGGACTGGTGAAAGGAAGAAAAGGCGCTAAGAGAATTCAACTATACTCAAGTAAAACTCAGTATGAACTATAAATGCTTGATATCTTCCATTTATGTCAGATGTTTTAGTGTTGAATTCATAAGCAATTTCTCCAAGTGAAAAGGAAGGTTTAATCTTGATGCATTTGCACCAAAAAAGGATGAATCAGATTTTCAAGATGTAAACGTTTCCCAATGTATACCTCTGCCACAAAGAGCTTTCTGCAGCTTTGAAAATACCTCTGTATTTGAGGGGAAAAAATTAATAACTATTGCTTATTTTTCACAATAAAAACAGGCCAGAATGAACAACTACAATCTGCAGAGGTAACCTGCCAAACAGAGATTGAGACATTCATTGCAGATGTGAAGATGCACTGAATCTGAAGTTTACACTTCTGAATGAAATCAATATACAGATACATTTGGCCAGCATTTCTGACAGCATTAATTAATGGCAATTACTCCGGTACAATAAGCAACAAAATACCACAACAGCAGCTATTCTGTAAGAGGATGAGGTCCAAAACAGAGATAAAAAGGAGCAAACATCTGAAACAAGAGCTGGTGGGAGTGAGTTGATAGTGAGGGTGCCAGAGGAAACAGAGTAAACAGAGGCACAAGCAGCTAGGGAGGGCAGAATAGAAGCACCTGCTGCTTATCATTCCCTCAGAAGCCTTATTAATTCTTTGGTTGTTTAAAGCTGTGGGGGAGGTTTCCACACTCCCAAATATCAAGGAGACTCTGATGATCCAAAGACAACTGGCACCTTTTATGAAGCAGAGAAAAGAAGGAATCTTGACAGGTGATAAATTTAGAAGCATCCCTCACCCTCTCAGCATCTCCCCTTGCTCTCTTCTGCAGTTAGACCACACCTAGACAGCTTCCAGCACCTAAGAAAGGCTCTGCAGGGTATACCAAGTCCAAGGGAAGCCATATTTTTTCATCACCCAACTTACAATCCACATTATTGTCACTTCTGGCCTTGCACAGGACCATCCCCAAGAGTCACACCATGTGCTTGAGAGCATTGTCCAAATGCTCCCTGAACTCTGTCAGGCTGCTGCTGTGCCCATTCTCAGGGGAGTCTGTTCCAGTGCCCAGCCACACTCTCTGCTGTTTTCCTGATATCCAACAGAAACCTCTCCCAGCTCAGCCTCATCCTGTTTCCTTGATTACTGGGCACACAAGTGAAGAGGCCAATACCTGCTCCTCCTCTTCCCCTCACAAGGAAATTGTAATTGCAATGAGGTCTCCTCTCAGACTCCTCTTCCCCAGGCTGAATAGACCAAGTGACCTCAGCCACTCTCACATGGCTTCCCCTCAAGGCCCTTCAACCTCAGGGACCTGCTCTGGACACTCCCTAACAGTTTCATATCCTTCTTACATTGTGTCACCCAGAACTGCCCCAGCGCTGGCAGTGAGGCCACTCCAGATCGGAGCATAGGGGACAATCCCCTCCCTTGCCCAGCTGTGATGCTGTGCCTGATGCTCCCCAGGACAGGGATGGCCCTCCTGGCTGCCAGGGCATTGCTGGCTCAGATTCCACTTGCCATTGACCAAGTGGAATATGAGTCAAGGTCCCAGGGTCCCTTTCCATGGAGCTGTTCTCCAACTTTTCATTTCCCAGTCTATACACACAACCAGGGCTGCCCTGTCCCAAGGGCAGAATTGGGCACTTGTCACTGTTAAACTTCACAGAGTTGGTGGTTGCCCATCTCTCTAATTTGCTGAGGTCTCTCGGCAGGGCCTCTCTGTCCTCAAGGGAGTTGACAGCTCCTCCCACTTTACTGTCACTGACTTTTAGTTGAGGGTTTTAGCAGAAAGGCCCCAGAACTGGAATCATGAAGAACTAGACAGTGGAAAACAAACTGTGCTTCAGTAGAGCTTTGCTCCTCACACTGCCCCTGACCTAAAAGCAAAACATGCAGACAGACCTTACAAGGAAGGCACCACTTCTACTCCTCCAAATAAATTCTCCACTACTAGGTACAACCATAACACAGCTTCTCCTTGTTAATCACACACCCACATAAACTTTCTGTCCCATGTACTCTCTTTATGTCTGTGAAATGTCTGTACAACTCTTCCTACGCCTGCATATCCATTTATTGTTCTTTTCTGGCCTATGCATAAACACCAGTGGAGGAACAAAACCAGAGGAACACATTTACAGAGTATGTTCAAGTTCAGATTCAGCCATTTAGAGCCTCAGTAAAAAAAAAACCAACACACTAAGTAGTCAAACAGCCATGTGAAAAATATTCCTAGCAAATTTTAGCACAACAATATCTACTTCAAAAATGCTGATATTTTAAAATACCTAAATACATAAAGGCAAGAAAAAACAGTATTAAGAAACACTACTGAAAGAAATGTCTGTGACATACAAACATTTTAAAAAACCAAAGCAATTAACATGCATTAAATTGGTTAAGACAGAGAAAGCACACTATGTGATTTGATGCATTAACACCCTTGATATATATTTTCACACACTGGAAAAGTGTCTTCTTGTTTTGGTTTATTTTGTCTCACTTCCTTAGATTTCCAGGTTTTTCCTCCTTTCTTCCTTTCAATTTTTTTGTTCCACTATTCAAGATTCTTGCATCCTGGTCCTCAACACTGTTAAGTCTTTACTGAGTAGTTACCCACTTACAAACACTCATCCATCTTCATTTCAGTTCTCTCACCCAGCATTCTTTTGAAAGCCTGTTTTCCCAGCTTTCTCTTCTTTTCATGGAGAATATTCTTCTCTTTTGTAAACAGGCTGAGAGAGCTTCCAAAAAACACAGAAGGCACCTTCCCCTATTTCTCACTATAACCTGAACTTCTGTAAACACAGAATAGTAAAAAGGCCTCACTGTATGTAAGAATTTTTCATACATCCTCAAGCAGTCAGAACTTATCATGGATGGGTATTTTTAAAAGTATATCCATAAAGTGTATTCAGAATTGTCTTTCATCTGGCTCTGAAAATTTTAAAGACATGGTTCCTAGATCAAAAGGAAGGGGAAAAATCCTGTGTGGGTTGGATGGAAAATATGTTTTGGGAGATGAAAAATGAACTCCATGGAGTACTAAATTAATCCACTGCACCACCTAGGAGAATATTATATCTTCAGTAAGCTTTACAAGTTTCAGCTTTTCCCTTCCCAACTGTAAAAACATCCTCTGCCAGCGACAGAGTGATAGGATTGCTTTCCTGACTAATCATGAGGGATACTTATAGATTCATAATGCAAAACAGGTGCAAGAAATATGCACAGAATGGAACACTTAAAAATTCAGACTTCACAACAGTTCAATTCTTGCTCTGGGAGGTCTAAATCAAATTACTCAGCCAGTGCCTAGAATAGTTCAACTCTCTTCAGGAAGACTTCAGTAATGAAAAGCAAAACACTGTGCTGAAAGTTGTTTTTCACATGTCCATCATTTAAAGACAAAATAACGTATTCACTGTGAAAACTGTACCTATAAAGAGGATTTCTCTTTATTAACACCTAATTAAAGTTGTTTTATGTAACCACACTCACAGATAGTGTTTTCAGTCCCTGCACTACTATCCACAAACACAACTAGAGGTGCCAGGTTGTATGGATGGCTGTAACTGAGCACCAGGCAGAGTACATCAAACGGCCACACACACAGGCACCCAAAACTTCTGCTAGCAAGGCTGCAGGAGCTTTTATTCATAAAGGAGTGGAACTAGGTGCACTACAACAGCAGGGCGAAAACATTTGCAAAGCAACTGCTTACCATAATCAGAGTAACAAGTGTCAAAATCTAGGATATGGGAGAGAGGGAAGCAGTGCATCCATCAAGGCATCTCTCTCCCTGCACAGAGGGGACAATTGACAGGCTCTCCCTGGCACTACCCAGAGTAATCATTATTACAGTTACCTCTCAATCAAAACAGTAGTTGTTTTCACTGACTGATAAATGTTGCTTATTCTGTACTAAACCATGTCTTTTTTTGTTTTCACTAGAAAGAGGTGACCCCACAAGGTTTAAAACAACAGCATCTTTGCATATCCTTAGCTGCTGTAGGAGGGAACTCAATTTTGCAGAAACTGAAGAGACCTAATAGAGTTTTAAGAGCTGTGTACATCTATGTCCTTCTGAAAAGTGGTGACATGTCTTAGGAAGTCAGAGACAATATTTGGGAGCATTACTAATTACAGTTAAAGCAACTTCAAAGCAGTGTACAACCAGCAGGGCTGCCCAGTCAATCAGTCGGATTACGTGTCTTTTTCTCAGATTTTTTTAATTAAAAAAACAGCTGAAAGAAAACTTCTGGCAAGATCTCATCAATGACTCTCTTTCAGAGACTGCCTCCTCCCATTCCTGGAACTCAGCTGTATTTCTGTTGCATTCATAGATACAAATCTCATTCTCAAATGCTCACTGCCTTCTTCTATCAGTGTACCCTTACATAACAGTCAATACAAATTTACAACATAAAGAAATGAGACAACTGTTCTGTTATTGCCAGCTCCATATAAATGATGGTTCCAACCTGACATCGGTATTTCTTTTTTGTTTGTACTAATCTTAAAAGTAAGGCTTATCTTGAAATTGAGGTTAGAAGAGAAACAGCTGAAAGGAAGTTTCCCTGGAAAACATTTAATTTTAGCAGGTTTATTTCTTTGATCAGTAGACAATGCAAGGTTTGTTTACTACATTGAGTTTTTATAAGCCAACATTGAACTGCTACACTTCAAACTTTACTGCCAAGACAAACAAAATGTAATTCACCATAGACAATGTTTCTAGGCTACTGAATAAAGCCAAGAAAACAATACACTGCTTCCACAATCATTCCCTCAGAATCTGGAGATCCTCTGTCTTCAAAACAAAAGAGGAAAAAAATATGGTCACTGCCAACACTGCTGCTAACTCACATTAAGGATTTTTAGGTGAAACTCATAAATAGTGCACCTCTCTCTTTTGCCCAGCAACAAGGATCAGAATCCTTCAAAACATATTTGACTTGTCTCCTCATATTCTCACACCCTAGTCACCAGAGTCCATGGGGTTTTATTACCTATTCAGTCCAATAAAGGGCAGGTCCAGTGACTGCTTGTGAGTTCTCCTTCATGCCTCATTCTTCCCTGCTTTATTTTCATATTATTTAAACTGCATTTAGTCCTCTGAGTAAGTATTCAAGTATTAAACTCATAAAACACAAGAGTGATCACAATCTGAAATACCTAAAGCTTGACCTTCCTTTGGAGCCATTTCAGCTAAAATCCTCCTCCTCAAAGGAAGGAAAGAGGCATCTGCATTCATTAAGCAGACTACTTGCATCAACAACAACCTGTCTTAATACAACTCTGCCAGATAATTAAACTGCCTAACATACTGATGTTTTCATCATGAATTGCTGCTTTTCATCACTACAACCATGTACTGAATTTTTATCTTCCAAAAAGTCATATCCATCCATCTCTGGCTCAAAAGTGCTGGAAGCTAAGATAGCACATGCAGATGTTTCTCCAGCTGCTTTATCTGTCTTACTCCTTTTCCTAGGCTTGTGCTATCAGTCCTTGCTGGAGGGAGCACCCTGACTCAAATCTTTACATGACCCAGTATGGCTGTTACAAGGTTGTGTTCTTGTCCTGATTTTCTTGCTGCTCTAATGAAGGCTCCAACCATCCTTTAAATCAATTAAATAATCTTAAATCCCTTCTTCCCGCTCTCCATTAAGATTTAAAGAATCACCATACCCCAAAGAGTTGATACACATAATTTAAAGTTCTACCATTGCACAAATCTTGATGTATTCAATAAACTCCAGAAATATTAAAAAAAAAGAAATAGTACATGACTTTCATAGCATTCAAGGCCAGGCTAGATGGGTCTCTGAACAACCTGGTGCAGGAGAAGGTGTCCCTGCCCAGGGCTGAGGGTTGGAACCTGTTTTTTAAAGTCTCTTCCAACCCAAACAATTCCATGATTCTATGATAGAAGTCCTGTACAGAAAAACCTACTATGCAATCATGAAACTGTTTCAATCATATTATTATTTTTTAATACAAGGGCTCTAGATTCTTCCATTTTAAGAATTTTCAGAGAGATGGAACTAGTTTTATAAGATGCTGCTATTCCCTGAAAAGTTACTGGTAACTTCTTGACCCAATAAAGTCAGTAGGAAGTTTAATTTTTACAATGAATGTTAAATAATGTAAAGAGTTATGAAGCCAAATATCTCCTATAAGTCTAATTTCTGTCACATGCAACTGAGTCAATATGACTCATTCTGTTCTTCAGATTTGAGATGCAAGTGTTGCTTGTTCCAAAAACTAAACAAAAAAGGTTCAAAATCTCAAAACAGCATTCCTTGCATGAGACATTGCATTCATATGTCTAACAGAACTGTTTGAATTAATGATCACAAAAAACAAACAAACAAGGAAAAATCAATCTCACACACACACAAACACACACTTTGAATCAGCTGGCTGCTCTAGCACCACAGAATTTTGTGGAGAAAAATTAACTTTGGAGAAAGTTTGAATACTAAGCATAACAATTTGTGAAGAGCAAACGACTGCTGATTGCTAAAACTCAAAGCAATATTAAGTAAGTGATTTTCCATTTTTACCTTCATGAAGTTTTAACCCTGCACCAAAGCATAACAAATTCTCCATTTCATCTGCCAGTTCTATTTTGTATGTCTTTAAGAACAGATCCCCACAGAGAAGGAATACAGTTTTTCTCTTGCAATGCAAAACATTGGCATATGCTCAGGGAACAAATCTCAGGACAAATCAGTAGGAGTGACAAAGTAACAGGAGTTAAGTGGGAAGATGGCAGCAAAGAGAAGAGAAGCTACCAGCCAGGCCTCAGATGAGAAGATGGGGGACAGACAGAAATGTTCCTGGGGACCACAGCAGAGCAAGCAGAATTTCTGTGACTTTTGAGTTATAGCAGAGACCAAAACCAATCACAACAGGAAGGATCCACCTGCAAGAACATGCTAGACCAGCAGAGGATTTTTTTTTTTTTAATTTTACTCTATGTAGTTTTTTGATTGCTTGTACACAGCACCACCAAAAATGTGAATACTCATCATGACCAAGGCAGATTCCAGAAAAAAAATGTTCTTCAATGGTATGTGCTGGAAAAAGCTGGGAACTTTTGATAAAAGCTTTATTTTGGATTGTGCAATCTATCTCCTGGTGAAGGCAGCAAATGGAGGCACACAGACAAAGTCATGTAGTCCCCTCCATATATAAGCAGCAAGTGATGAGGGAGAAGTCACTGAATCCTCCTTCCTCCTAATCCACGCTTTAAAAATGCAAAGAGATTGCAAAAAGCTCTTCAAATAGAATGGCCAAATAAGAGAAGCAAACTTGTTTGTCCTAGTGTGTATTCCAAGCTCAAGCTAGACACTGTCAGCATGTAGAAAGTAAGGCAGCACCTTTAACATTTCAGAACAAGGCACAGACAAGTTAATGAAAACACAATGTCTCTTTTAATAACTTTCATTGACCTAATCCCCTGTGTTCTGAAAATATGTAACTGTAAGCTTGCCAAAGTGAATGTGAAGATCAAACTGATAAAACAAGACAATGAGTCAATTGATGTGCAGATTCATTCATTTGAAAAACAAATAAACCTTAACAGTAATTATGTCTGCTCATGATTAATGGCAGCTGCCCAATGGATTCTTCTTGATATGACCAGCATTTAAGGGTATATACATTCTCACTGGAGTACAGATTTTTCCAGTATACAAATGTGAAAAAGATTTCTGGAAACTAATGAGTGCAGAACTGTGATTGAAAGCACCAGTCATACCATTGCTATTCCACTGTACTAAAAACAACTGGATTCTCCATCTATGAACATCATACAGGCTTTGAAATCCAGCATCAATCATGTTAACTGATTCTCTCAAGATAAAAACAAAAGCTGAAGTCTAACATCTGCTCTCCCTGGCAAACCAATCTGAAAGTTTATGCATTTGGGAGGGTTTTTTAATCATCAACCAGATGAATTAATGGTGCTGCCTTGTTTTCTGGACAAATCTTTATAGAGTCCCTGTAACTTTTTTTCACTTTGAAGCACTCAGAGGAAGGGTTTAAAGAATTAGAGTAATTAAAAGGTCCATGTCCAGATGCAGTCTGTGATCCTGCTGGGATGACTGAGGCAAGATACAATTGCTGACATGTCTGGGGTAAGGCAATGGAGGGACACAGGTCCCTTAGGAAGGACAGGTAGGGGACATGAGAAAATGGGGGAGACCTCTCTGTGGCAGAACAACTGGAATGGCAGAGCTTTGCCTGGGGGTGGGTGATGAGCCAGCTGGGAGCTCACAGATAAGAACTGAACTGGGGGTGACACTGCAGGGGGTGTCTGCTATGAGCTGCCAAACAAAGCAGGACACAGCCTAGTGTCACCAGGCCCTGCTCCTCATGGGGGGCTTCAACCACCCTGGCAGCTGCTGGGTGACCAACACAGCACCATGCAAGCAACCCAGAGGCCTCCAAGAGAGCACTGGTGACAAAAGTCATCACCTTGATTAAAGCAGCAGAGGAAACAAGGAGAGGAGCTCTGCTGGAACTCAATCACCCCCAAGGAATGACTGAGTGAGGAGTGAAGGTAAAAGGCAGCCTTGCCTGGCTCATTCTACATTTCTCCTTTTTTTCTGGAAAGACTGAATATATACTGCAGAAATTCCAATCCAAGAGGCAGAAGGTCAAAAGACATTTGATACTCTGATAAGGAAACCTCACAAACTTCCTAAATATTTGTAAGTTCCTTGGCAACTGCTAAAAGTCAAAGATACACAAGCCTTTAGGCTTCCCTAGTCAAATTTTGATACTCTTTCAGAAGTCCCTACATAAAGCTCTGGATGAGATCTTCCTTTCAGCTAATCACGTAAAAAGCTGAGATCTTAAAACAAAACAAGCCAGAAAGATTTCCTTATTCAAGAAAGCTAGTACAAAATGTTTGCATTTTCTTGTGAATTACAAACTTTATTTCCTTCCCCCAAGCCATGCCAATTTGGTTTATGGAGCAAAGCAGAAACTGTACTCATAAAGGAAACATTAAGCATAGAAAACATTTTTTGGTTGCCTTATTTAAGTCAGTGCATTTACTTATGATGCAGAACTGCTTCTTGCAGAATATCATCAGCTCCCCAAGTGTTAGAAAACAGCAGCACCCCCTCATAATTCTTGAAAAGAATTATTCTGTAAAACCTGTAAAGCATAACATTATTTTATCCTCATGGACATTCATATTCCTCTGCAAATCGAGCCACAGTTAAAACACTATGGTGAAAAGGACATGTTTTCACATAATGCAGAGGTCTCAAGTTGAACACAACACATTACACCCACTGTCAAAAAAGCATGTCTTGGCAACCTCAGCATTTTGAAAACCAAGCCATGTCTGGACAAGCACTACATGCTGAACTGTTTTTGAATTATATTTCTATAAATTACATAACTCTGAAACATAACTGAAATATACCTTCATAATTTACTACATCTAGCACTGCCACCTAATTCTGAATAATTCCAGCCTTCCTTTTCAGAACTGGACAGTACACGAATACTGAAATAAAAAAAAAAAATCGAGCAATGAACCTAGTAGCTTTTCATGTCACTGAACAAATCAAATTACTGAATTCCATTTTCATAAGATATTGGCCTTGTATTGCTGGAAAAACGTATATTTTAGTGAGTTTTGTACAGACTTGCTCTTTTTAGTAGAGATTTTTGTCTTGCTTTTATATCAAGGAGGATGATAAATCCTCCACTGTGTCATGGAAAAGCAGCGCAAATAGTTTCAAACACTTCCAGATCACCATCTCTTCAAGTAAGCCTTCTGAGAAATAGTGCTTTAACCAATAGTCCCCATAACATATTTCTACATTTCAATAGGCCTTACCAGCAGATTTGCAAGTCCCAATTAACACTGATAAAAAGGAAACTGAAACCAGGCATCTAGCAACCCCTAAAAAGTCACAATACTTCCTTCTCTGTACTGCCTACCAAAAGTGAGAGCTAACTACAGCTTAAACGACCTGGCATTGGTAATTTGGAGCTACAACAAACACCACTGCCTTGCCTCCATTTTTTGCACATCTTTACCACCCTAAAATATTTCTTCTGAATGTTTTCTTATTTTAAATTAGCAACAGAGAGTTGTCATACATGTCAGGCATACACTAAATTAAATTAAACATTAAATAAAGATTTTGAGTACCCTTGATTCATAAGCAATAACAGCAAAGCCCATGACAAATGTGAGAAACCAAACCACTGAACTGTTATGGTAAGACTGACATTTTTTGGAAGAATATAATTCTCTGACAGCATGGTCTCTCCTTGTGCAGTACAAATTGAAGAAGTAGCTCCTAGCAACTGCTCAAAACTGATGAAAAATCAGGTTAAAACTCTGGGACTATCTCCCACCTCATAGGTGTGGAAAGCTCCCTACAGCTATGCATAAGATCTCATTAGCAACACTGAATTAAAAAACTAGATCATTGGGCTTTTTCATATCTACCCTCCATTATTATTATTTTTTACTATCTTTCTTCTCCAGGTAACTGAAAAGAAGGCAGTTAACTCTATGCGCTAGTGCCAGTCCATACCCTCATGAGTAGCTATAATCATTCTGGATTGAGGAAGCATTTCATTCCCACTGTTGGAAGAACCCTCTCTTCCTACCCCTTCAGGAGCTGTGACACAGCAGGGCTGCCAGCCAATGTGAGGATGGCAATCCCCCCTTCCCATACAGAAACAGCATGTATCCCCTGAAGGTATCATGTGCACCAACTGCTTTCCTGAGCAGGAGCCCATCCCATACCCTGCAAAACCCTCTACTGTGACCAAACGTCATTCAAATCCAGATTCAACTGCCTGAAACTCTTTATAGGTAAAGGTGACATGAACAGCTCTAGAGGGACTTCACCCATTTCCTAGATTTCCTGAAAGTCTTGATTTTAAGGGGAAATAATATGCCTGAAAAGATATAATTAGAACCCAAATCAAAACAACCATACACACCCCAGCACAGAGCTTACAGTGGGAACACGTCCCTAGAAAGCTTGCCAACTAAGACAGACCAATAGAGCCGATCGTGTACAATATGGCTTTGTTGGAGGGCTGCTTGTGAAAAACAGGCAATAAAAATCAGTAACTTATTACCATGATAGCTTGAAAATGAAACACAGTGAACTGACTGCCATAAACCAGGGGAATGATATATGGAGAATGAAGAAATTTCTGATAAGTGAGCTGTTCTCCAGAATGTTTCCAGAATACAACAGTATAAAGCTTACCACAACTTGTACAGCACACTGACAGAAAGCTGCTGGTATAGCAGGAAAAGCAAATGGAGTGATAAATAATTATGTGGGTCAGTAGCAAGTCTGAATATATATACAATGCTATTGGTGCATGGAGTTCAGCTTTGCCTCAGATGTGCTCAATCATTTTGGGCAAGTCACACAGATCTCTCTGTAAATACGTTCAGATAGGGATATTTGCTTTTCAAGCACTTTAAGCTCTGGAGATGAAACATTATATGAAATGTAAATGTTACTACTTACAGCTTACTGCCTTCAAATGACAGCTGAAATGTGCATTCCACATTTATCATCTGGCAGAATAAACTCAAAAGCAGTCTTCATCTATGTTTTGACAACGTATGAATGTTAAGCACAACTCATGGTATGTTATCTGGCTGTCAAGTATGACCAAAACCTTTTTTTAAAACCCCAACAGTAAAAAAAAAAAAAGATGAAAAACACTCCCAAAACAAAAACAAATGAATGCAAAACAAGCTTACTTGCAGCAGGGTTCCATGAACAGCGTTCTGCCTCATGCCAGGAGCAGCAGAGTCCGGGAGCCCCCGCAGCAGGGCCAGCGCCGTGTGAGGAACCTCAGTGGCCACAAGGAAGGGAACCAGGGCCCGGCCCGACATCTCCCGGCAGCGGAACACGGGGCTGTGCCCACACCTGCAGAAACCACACATACCCCATGGGCACGGGCCATCCAGTAAGCCACCACGCTGCCCACAACAGGACAAAGGACAGGGCAAAGAAACCAAAACATATTTCTCACAAATTCAATATACAGTCTTGCCATAGTGAAAGGTAAGTCACACCAGAGCTACACCAGAGGATTTGTTGTCATTCACAAGTTCTGGTGTTTACATAAAAGAAAACAAAAAGGAAATAATGCAATTATTTCCTTTTCTTTCTGGATGTTTATGTTACTAATCACATTCAAGTGTATTATGAGTTTGGCTTAAACTGTTAGCTCCATGTAGTTAATCAGACATTTCCATGAGAACACAACATGGTGTCTACTGAACTTTGGGCCAAATGTCCCACTGATTTTCAGAATACATTTAAAGGCAGAAATAGAAGTCTCATTATTAGACATTAAATAAAATTTTAAAATAATTTCCCATTATTTATAATTAGTATTAAAAAAACCCCACTTTTTATTTAAAATTAACTGCTAAGATGCTAGACTCTATATAAAGCAAATGCCAAAAAGAATCCTTTATCTTTAGTGCTATTAAGGTTTTGGTGACTAGCTGTAGATTTATGAAAATACATGGAGAATGAGTAACAGTAACACATTAACCAGTCATATTCTACTTTATTACTACGTATACTGAATTTACATGAGTAGGAGTCCTTAATTAGCTAAGTAGGTTAGACTAAGTCTTCCAAAGCCAGCATGTGTCAATTTTGGTATTGCAGGTATAATTGAGCCACACAGAGGAAACTACCTATAGGGTTTAGACATGAAAGGCCAAATGTCATAGGTGATGGAAAATGCAGTAAGGCTGAAGTTCTGCTCTGCTACCTCCTAGATGATTGTGATGACTTGAGCGATGGCCTTCCCTACTCCAGTACTCTCATCCCTTCCCTCAATTGCTTCCTATGTCTTTTCAGCTTACACAATCCCAGGTAGATGAGATTATCCCCTGCCAAAATGATTTTGTTTTTTGCTGAAAAAAACAAATCCAAAAAACTCTGCAGTGTCACACCCACATATTTAAAAATTAAAAGAAATTAAAAGATAGTCTAAATTTTCAAGTATCTGTATCAAATTTAAATCAATACTCAAAGTAGTAGTTTACTTTAGTTCACGTGAAAGAAATACAGAGAACAAGTTCCATCTTGAACAAGCAACCAAATTGATAGGGTTTTGAAGACTAAGAAACTAAACAGTCTTAACTGAAATAGATACATTATGCCATGGCATGCCTGAAAGCCACAGATCTCCTTCAGAGGATCTAGACAGAGGAACTACCCCCCAGAACCACAGGTTTTTAAAGCAATTTTCAGCCTTGAAAATATGGTTGGATGTTCTATCATGATTTTTACAAAGACCATCTTTACATTTCCTTTTCACAGACTTGCTATCCTTCACAAGAGGATGCTAAAGGAGAACAGTACCAATTAGAAGCTCTGCCACAGGGATAAGCTTCAATCCTATATTGACAAGGTGCAAGAAGAAATTCAGTTTGGCTGTTCCTGAAAGAACTTCCTTTTTCTTAATAACAAACATTTTAATTCTACTCCACAGTAAACTGAAACCTAAGCAGAGATTATTTGCAACCATTCTTTCAGCACTGCTGAAACACATTTTCTTAATTTTGTTTATGACCTTTTACAGATCCCAAGGAATCTGTCATGTTTTCACAGGAGGAATGGAAAATGGGTAAAATTCCAGGCTTTCCTCTAACTTGTGCAAGGGTACTTTCTAACACTACATGCTTCAAGAGGAGTTTTTTTCCTCAAACACAATGCAATGAATTACTACATATTTTTAATAAACTAATTCATTCATTCATTCATTTTCTTTCTGGATGTTTATGTTACTTACTAATCACATTCAAATGTATTATGAATTTGACTTAAACTGTTAGCTCCATGCAGTTAATCAGATGTTTGTTGTCTTTAACTTTTTTGTCTTGTAAAAACATCAAAGACTTACAATACATGCACCTACATATATGGAGATATAGTATTTTATATGCCAAATTTTGTTCCACTCTATTATTTTATCAAATTTATAATGAAAATAGAAATGACTGCTGTATATTTAGAAAGAAGAAAATAGTTTCATGCTACAGGCAAAATTTTCTCAGCTGTCTGAAGTCCTTCTGCAGAGAAGCCACACAGGTGCCCAGTCATAGTCATGGAAAGCTCCCCCAGGATGCCATGGACCCGGCTCTGCAACTTTCTGTGCCTGAGGGAAATGCAATGCCACAGTCCTACGTGCCCAAAGGGCAAGCCAGCCCCCAGCCTGGCCCTGTCCTACACAGCTGCTGCACACTCATGCACATTTCTCACACTCCAGGGCGCAGGGACTCACTCCTTAGTGGGAGCCCTGAGAACAGCAGGCCCATAAAGTCTGTACTAAGGAACAAAAGCATCACAAAAGATTAGGAACAAGAAAGCATCTGCTTTATAGGAACGTAAATGGGAACACATGGAAGGTATTTCACATCAACAAATAGCTTCCCAAATCTGACAGGGGTTAAAATTCCTACTGTTTCTTCTCATTTATTGAAAATATTTGTTTAAACATCTAACACTCAAAGAAAATCAATTGTTTTCAATCCCCATCCCCCAGCAAGAAATAGCACTGATAATATTTCAAAACTACTCCTCATTTCACATGCATAAGCCAGATGTCATGCCAAGTCACCACCAGTGACCTATCCCTGAACTTCTGCATACCCTGAAGGCACTTAGGTGTACATCTCTCATGTTTTGAAGGCACTTGGCTTCATTCCTGAATCATGCAAGAAGTTTGCCAGGAGAATGTCAAAACCTGCACTAGTTTTTCCATCCTCTAGCAGCACCCTAAAACAGAGAGTTTTGATATTTACTGGATCCCACTTACATTTAACCTCTCACCTGTAAATAAAACTAAACAGGATCAATTCTCAAAAAGGGATAGAAAGACTGAATGCAAATAAAACAATTAAGCAACACGAAAATAACATTCCAACCAAATCCAGCAATTTTTTGCTCATTGTTATTTCAAGCTCTAAACCATATACTTTAACACTGAGTCTATTACCTGTATTGTTAA
This sequence comes from Ammospiza caudacuta, assembly GCF_027887145.1. Lineage (NCBI taxonomy): Eukaryota > Metazoa > Chordata > Aves > Passeriformes > Passerellidae > Ammospiza > Ammospiza caudacuta. The sequence continues at coordinate 29,235,903 of NC_080595.1, forward strand.
AAAATTTTATCTTGAATTTAGCAACCATTATGGGAAGCAATCTCACAAACTGCATCAAGAATTATTGCACAATTCTGGTAATCACAGTAACTTAGTTTCTATCTGCAGCAAAACCCAGCAGCTTCAGAAAGAAACATTTTAAGGCTATGAAACCATTCAGGTTACTCCTCCTGCAGCAGTTTAGCACACTGCCATCCCTGAGATGAGTCTCATTTATGTGACAGCAGTTGTCTTGTGGGGGTACTGGCAGAAAAGGGACCTCCAAACACTTCACCATACAGGCTCTGCGCTTCACCTGGCAACAGCACAATGCAATTCTGCTGCAGGCTCTTCCTCCATGCAGGAAACACCAGCAATGGAGCCTTGCACCCATTTGGACGGCATGGATGTGTGTGCAAAGCTGCATTTAAAACTGCTCCATCTCCTTGGATTTGAAAGGTGCTTGGGGGTAGTGGAGGGGAAGTGCTTCAACTCTGTGACACTACTTTTACATGCAGGTCTGATATAAGTCAACTTCAAAATCTAGGAATTATCTAAAATGTTGTCATATGTAAAAACATACATTATGTCAGCCAAATTTTATTACACTTCAAGGCAGCAACAAGAACGGAACTTGCAAAATCCTCATGTGATACACTTCTATTCAATCCTGAGAGCTATTAACAACTGTAGTATTTCACCTTGAACTCAGTTTATCACTTGAACTGTTTATCTAGGTGCATGTGCATGAGGAACTGGATGTAAACATGTTTACTTGAAACAGTCCATGATCAAGAACAAAAAGTCAATAAATCTGAGAAGGTTTCGCTCCGTGTAACCGTAGATTCAATTCAATGCATTTCCAGTGCTCCGTTCCAGCTCCAACACTCAGATCCTGAACCACCCTCCCAACTGATGTGATTTATGACCAGCTCTCATAAGGCACAAAGATTCCCTACTCCTCTGCACACATCAAAGTATCTAATTTATTACTCTGGCTGCAAACAACAGAACACTAGCTGTAAATAATAATATCTTAAGCTTCTTCTGGAAAAAAAAAAAACAAAGAAAAAAAAAACTGCAGGTGTTCCCTATGTCCTTATTTAACAGACTTCATATTACCCAAATTAACAATGCAAATAAGGATTACCTTTTAGATAAAGGTCACAGGAACAAATGAGTAGAATTAATTTGAAAAAATACACTTGTTGCTGAGAATACGTTCATTATACTAAATTCCTACAGTTGTGAGAAGGACTAACAGGGAGAAGAATGTCTATTTCCAGGTTTTACTGGCTGTTGTCACCCCATCTGTGCTTTACTAACAAAGTCATTGCTAATTAATGAAAACAGCCAGTGTTCTGCAGAAGGGGCCTCTGAGCTTCTAAGTCAAAGCAAGTATCCTACCAATCACAAAGAGCTTGGAAGAAGAGTCCAGCACGAGGCAGGAGAGGCTTTGCAATTCAAACTAATCACCTCTGCCTGCAAGTTAAAGCCTTTTAACAGGCACCAGGGCTTTTCAAAGATAAAAGTGATTGAAATATATAAATAAACAAAAATCACATACATGGTACTCTTTGAATCCTCACAGCTAGCTGTGTCACAAGGTCCTAACAAATGCATACTAAGAAAAAATGGTGGTAAATCTTCTGTCTGATTCTGTATGGACAGGGTAGATAGTACGAGAAGGAGATTTTGCCTTTCCTCCATGACACAGCTATACAGTCCCAGTTATGTCATCAGTTCTAAAGCAAGAATTAAAACCAAGAAATTAGAGCAGGGGAAAACATGGATTCTGGTCAAAGCTCAGAGAGAAAAGTATTTAGCAACAGATTCAGCTCCTATTACAAGAAGTTGGTTATTAAGATTCAAGAGCATTGTATGCATTCCTCATGATTATACACCAGTTCATTTTTTCCCCTTCAAATTACCTCCTAAAGGAATACCTTTAGTAACTTCAAATGCAGTGTGACAGGCTTCCAAGCTAAGTGAGGTCCAAAAATAGAATTAAAAGCAACACTCATGCTTCCACACAATTAAACAACTTGGACTTCTTCATGTAGATCAATCAGCAGGATACTACCTATTTCTTACTGGGAGAGTAAGGTTTCTGCAATACCAATGATAATTTACTACACATGTTACCCACAGCTTCTTTGGTTCATTTATTGATTTTCTTAGGTTTATGGGGTTTTTTTAAGGAAATGCAACCATTTTCCATTTTGTTTTTTCATGTTTCTTAGCAATTAAAGTCTCCATAGCATTTAATTTTAAAAACTTACTTCTCTGTGGAAACCTGTATTGTAATTGGCCTGTTTTGTTCTTTAATCCAAGATTAAGATTAAAAAAAAAAAAAACAAAAAAAAAAACAGAAAAACCTGAGACTTGATATAACTTCTCATTATTTACCTGAAGAGTAGGAAAATATTACAGAACTACCAGCAGTTTGCTGGAGGTTTTAGATCTACAATCGACACATACATATAGCTCAGAAAGTGTTTGAACAAAAACCATGGACAGAAACAAGCCAAATTTAATTTCACATTATTTATGCAGTACTAATCCTCTAAATTCTTATCTATTTCCTTTAAAGTGAAGTTAATGGTTGCCCAAACTTCTAGTCTCTTTATACACTGTGTTAAGTATTTTATTCTTCCAACTTGGGCAATTAAGATAAAACCCTATGTTTTTGTAAGGGCAGTATTTTCCACAAGCATTTAATGAAGCAGAGTAGCCATAAATACTGCAGAAGGTATGTAGGCAAAGTACACAGGCTTTTATTTGTGAAAGCTGTCCACAAGCTCTGCCAGGAGCTGTTTCTCCATATGTTTCCAAGGCCTTTCTAAGGAAAAATTATAGACATTTCTCTCTTCTTGTCACCAAGGTCCAGGTTAACGTAAACAAGTGGCCAACTGATACCAAGCTGAATCAACATCAGAAACTTGAATTGTTGTGGTTTAGCAAGCCAAAACACCTAGGATCCCTCACATCTGAGTCTATGAAAACTATTACTAATGCTGTGTATAAACTTCAGAGAAGCAGAAATATGTTCTTGTCAAATGGAGATTTCCTATGGAACATGCTGACGCAATTTAAATGGAATCTGTTCTTGAAATCCCATCAAGAAATCTCAAAGAGTTTGTCTAGGTAGGAAGCCTCTAGGTTTATTTAGCTACCACTGAAGTTACATGAGGGTAGAGCCTCCATTTTGGTTCACAGCACTCTAGAGAAAAAAACAACTGCTCTTAATGCAAGGTCATGTAAAAGACAATTTCATTCACAATCATACTTCTACTTTGTTAATTTGTGAATAGTTACCATGATGTTTCACAACTGCAGAATAACAGACAGAAAAACACACCACTTACTATCCAAACAGTTGGGAAAAAACCAAAACAAAGACTACTTTCTGTCTTAACAACTCTGTCATTATTTTGAACTCTGTGAAAGGGAAGTTGAATGGAAAAATCAAGTCTCAGCACCTTGCAATGATTTTCAAAGCTTCAGATGACTGTAAGCAAAACTGCAACATGAGCAATTTAAAAAAACATATCATCAGACCTGTGAAAACATCCAAAAGATCTGGGTTCTCAAAGACACTTCCCTTTCAGCCATCCCACCAAAAGTATCTAGGCCATTACCAAAAACCCTTCCCAGTATTGACTCTTCTCAAACTCAGACTGTTCTTTTTAAAGAATATTGCCTTTTTAAAATATCATTATACTTAGTTCCCTGTATCATTGTCTGGATAGTCAATGTATTATTTCTCTCTATTTTCATATTTCTTCGTGCAAATACTTTTCCAGAATAAGCTAAATGTTATTTTTTGGATACTTATCTTGACCACTAGAGTACTTGCTGGTTAATTTTAAGTATATAAATGAATAATAAAATTACTTCACCAATCATATTTTTACAGGATCATGTTTCGAGTAAGCATACAACAAATTCAACACACATCACATTTTAACCCAGGATCCCAGCCACTGGTCCTCTTCAGGAGTCTGCAACATTGGAAAAAGAGAATTACTCTCAGTACTCATGAATGCCTTTCTGCTAAGTGTCACCCTTTATTTCCCATGAATCTGACAGCTCCCTGCAGTTTGTGCATATTTCCTAAACTGCTTCAGACAATAATCTGCCAATGACTGATGAAAACAGTGAAAACTGGAATAAAAAATTAATAACAAATACCTAAGGGTTGTTCTTTCCCATCAACATGACTTGGATATGACACATCTGTCTACAGTTCCAGAGGAAAGACAGGAATACTGTAAAGAATGTACAAGATTAATAAAGAGTTTTAGTAGCTCAGAAGGTCTTGAGCAGCCTACTGCCAATCAAGACCTTTGCATTCTTCCCTAGCATTACAATTTTAACTTAGCCAAATTGGAAAAAAATACAGCCTGTTTACAACTTATTTAAAATTGCTAAAAGGATTAAAAGGACTGAAACTCTTCTTATTAATAAATATTTACAGTGACCCATAAATATTTTTAGAGATCAGTATTAATCACTATGCAATCAGGACTGCACAGAGAATAGACTAACTAGAAATGGGAGACTTCCAAGACAGTCCCAATTCATTAGTGACAAGCTTAGTGGGGAAATTAATTCCTGTCATTCCCTCCTTCTCCTCCAGCTATGCAAAATTTCCACTTTAGATGTCAAGCAAGAGATAAAAGATAATAAAAATCTAAAAGACAATGTATGCTTTAGGAGTGCACACTGCTTCTTTTTTCCAAATGTCTAGACCAGCCCATGTTTTGGGAACCTTGCCCATAATAAAAGGGGTGATCTGTCTTCATCTTGCAATGACTGGCCAGCCTCATGAGCTTCCTCAAGGAGGACAGGGCATTCCAGTGAGTCAGAGCCTGCTCCCAGCCTCACAGGGATTCCATATAATGCAGTATTTGCAAACAGTTATAATGCTGAGCACTTATACTAAACAAACAATAGGAACTAAAAAAATCCCAAAACAAATTAAAAAACCAGAGACCAAAGACTGAGAAGATGTGCAATTGAAAAGGGAAGCCAGGGAGATGCTTTCATAAAGAACTGTAATCAAAAGGAGCTATTGTAATACAACAAGGCTGCAGCACACAGCTTGTTGGATATTTTAATCTATTATGAAAAGACATTCCCACAAAAGCTCTTTCCTTATCATCAGACCCCTGGTAAGATTCCCAGTCTTACAGAAATGACAGCTGAAACCAGGGATGTTTTAATATTAATTCTTCTAGCGCTGCCATGCCACACTAAAATACAGGGAAAAGAGGAGAAAGGCAGAGGAAGTACACTCAGCACAGTCATCTACCTTGTCTGGCCACTTACCAAAAGATACCAGTGCTCAGCCTACAGAAAATCAGATAGCTGCTTTCAAGGCAGATTCAGGATGATATACCAAACCCACACACATAAATGCACATGTGTGAAACAAAACAAACACCAGCAAATCTGCATTTAAACTTACATAAACAGCAATTTCAGCTTATAAAATATATATACATGAATTATTTCCACCAAGCTCTTCTCAAACAAATTGAGGATATCTGGTTACTAGAAATTCACCAATGGCCTGTTTCTTGAGCTTCTCTTCCTATGTAGCCCATACAGACTTTGTCGCAGGGCTACAGTGGAACAGAACCAGTCACCTGACAGACTGGATATAATTTCACATAATCAAACACAATACAGAGCAATCAAACTTATTAACACAAGTCAACAAAGAGTAACTTTCTCAAATGAGCAACGTATATGCAAGTAACATAACTGACTGGTAAAAATTCAAATTCACACTTCCTTTTGCAATATTAATACTACTACATCTGAGTTCTTTTCCTTAAGGAGTGAGCTCTCTCACATTTATGAAATAGTAAGACACAACTGAAACTCAGAGAGAGCCTCAGAATTCATGGTCAACTGCTCTGCTTGCTAGGAAGCCAAACTAAACCCAGATCAATCTATTTCTAAACTCGTAAGTGATAAGAATTTTCTGTCTCCTTCCCTAAACATTCTGTTATGAATGGCTACAGGTTTGTTTTTTTTTTAATTAAAAAATGACAATGCTCCATCCCACAGAAACTTTTTCCTCACCACATACAGTTTTATTTCCCTTGCATCTTAGTGTCCATCATTACCTACCAGTCACAGTGATCATCCTTGCACATCAATGACAAGCTCTTAAGCACAAAACCAAAACCCCATCAGTCCAGAGTGGTGGATGGAGAAGGGCAGAAAGGGAAAGAGGACAGCTGTAAAGTGCTTCCCTCTGCCATCCACCCAGGTCTCTGACTGGAAACAGCATCAGGGCACTTGGGAATTTCGCTCCTCCATTCTCCATGAAGATGCATTACAGATTACAAAATTCTGCCCATGAAAACGGTGTCTATTTCATAACTGTTAATTTCATGGGAAGATGTTCACATTTCTTGCAACATAACACACCTAGAAGCAGCACTGCTTTGAAATCTATTTGCTGAACTTCTAAAAAGGAAATTTCATGAAGAATTAAGTTTTGTCAAGCAGAAGCCAAGGCACATACATCCAATAAGGTTTTAAAACCTTACACTGTTTTAAGTTTTAAAGCTAATTTTTATAAAACTTTCTAAAAGATTACAAAGTCACTCTCTTAAACAGAAGGTAACTATTCAATTTTTTTCAATTAGTGAAAAAGTATTCAAGTTAATAAAGCAATACCCATTTTACTCCTTCAGAGCATTTGGCCCAGAACATTTCACAATAAACAAACACTGTCAGTGCCATGGTACGAGAGGACATAAGGTAACTCAATTCTAGATCATTCTGAAGAGATTACAGGTCTTTGAAAAAGAGAGAGGGAGGCAAAAGGGAGGTTATGTTTTTGTTTCATACTTAAAACATTACCTCCCGATTACCTCCCTTGTTAATCAAAAACATGCTGTACATTCTTTCATCTTAGAAAGTAACCATTAAAACAGACCTATCTAGCTCTTTAAAAAAAATAAAAAGTGAGGTAATAAGTTGTGAATCAAAGTGTTCCCTTCCAAATAAAACATCTGCAGGGGGAAAAATAGCTTAATAGAACTGCAGATAGGTAATCAAATGCCCTAGTTCAACAGGGAGTAACAACTATGTGCCAGAGACTGAGATTTGTCCTTGCAGCATTTAATCCTGCTCACATTGTGCAATTCATCTCGGCACGGTCAGAGCAACCACAGCTCTACTCCCACCAGATGGAAAATTCCACTCGAGCTTAAGGGAAACTCCTCAAAAGCCCAACTTGAATTCCTTCTGCTCAACCCAGTTTTGTTCATAGAACTGCTTGCCTGCAAGCAATATTCTGTTCATCTTCTCAGTGCAACAAGTGGATGTTGCTTCCCTGCAGGCTCGGCCCTGGAAGGGGTATTAGGACCTCGTATGGGTCACACTCACCTTTCCTGTCTCCTCACCACATGGCTGCATCCCTCCCTGACACTGGTACACCATCCTCAACAAAAATCTCATGGTGAGGCACGGTATGGCATGGCAATCACGTGTTATCATTGCATTGGACTACCATGTAGTTATATGTGTATGCGGACGCTATAGAACACAACATTGCACTGAGAAATACAAAGAGACAGTTTATATACCCAATTTAATGAATTGGTACACAGGGCCCTTGGCACCAGACCTTCTCTTTGATCCTCTCTAATAGGCTACTTCATTACCACCTTCTGAAGAACAACCAAATGAATAAGAAACAATTTTATTTTTGTTCATCTGCTACAACATAATGAAAAATAGAAAGGGAAATAGAAGGGAAAATAGCAACTTATTTGTTTTACCAAGATACATCAAATGCAGTCAAAATGAACTGAAAACACTTACAACATCCAAAGAACAAGGGTGTAAAAATTGCAGACAGAAATATAGACAGTAACAACACACTGAGCTGTATCATAAATACATTCACCTCTGCAGAATCCTTGGTATTGTCCCTGGGCAACCATAAAAATTTCAACACTTATGCTAAGTAACAAGACAGAAAATGTACATCTGTACACCCATCTACAACTTTTTGTCACAAATACGTAGTAATTTTATGCTGGTTTTACACCTGCATCCCCAGCATTTACTACCAAAATCAATGGAAAGGAAATGCAGAATACAGCATCTTTACCTGCCACATAATTCCTCTTTAGGAACACATTTAAAGGAAAGTAGGTCCCACAGTACAGGTCTCTTAAATATTCCAGGTTCTTAGCTTAAAGATTTTATTGGGATTCTCCCCCTACATCTTCTGAATGAATGTAAATAACCTCAAAACAATAAGCTAGGTAACTGTGAAAAGTTATTTGGCTGGTGTATGTACCTTGCAAAAAGTAGTGGTCATAACAGAAACAAAGACAAAACTAAAAAGTTGCAACCAAAAGCTTATCAAAAGGTAATCTATTAGCAATAACCAAAATTATGCTGAAAGATTGCATTAAAAAAAAAACCACAAACAAGCATTCTCCATTGCATTAATAAAGGCATCAAAACAGAGCCAATTACTGATGTAACAAATAATTTTAAATTATTAAAATTAATAATTTTAATAATTTAATTAATAATTTTTCCTGAAAGAGCATTTCGGATTCAGATACAGCAGAAAGCCAAACACATTTTATTGTTAAATACAGTGTGTTTAAAAACTGCTACTGCAGATTTTCTCCTTTCAGAAAAAATGGTTATTAGCATTTATTCTTGAAAATTCATGACAAATTATAAAAGGCAACAGATACATCACCTCTGATGTGAAAAAGAAGCAGACAGAGATGCTATTTTCTGTCCAAAAGTAGTTAAAAAATTGAAATATCTTATGATAACAACCTTGTCTTGTTTCACTACTAGATGAGCAAGATTAAGCATGTAAGTTTCCCACCCTACTGCACTGAAGCTTTCACACAGTTAGCAGGACTTGCTCTCAAATACTGGTGATGCTCATTTCCTCCTACCCACCACAGCTCTGACTTAGGAGGCTCCTAATCCCAAACAGGAGTCATACAGAGTAGCAAAATATCTGCTGAATATCTTCTTGTAACCACCATATAAATGAAAGTTACACTGTATTAATATTTGAAAAGTCATCTTAGAAACACATTAGATAAAGGAGATAAAGATCCCTATCTTTATCTATCTAAGTATATTCATGGGTGGATATGGAAAGAGATACATACACACATCTACAAACCTACATATTAGACATTACATTTATGTGTTACAATCAATCATTCTGCAGGACTGAAAAAAAACATCAGAAGCTTGTATAGCAAATCCTGCACTGCTAAAATCTGTCAAACTCACCAGTTTTAATCTACCCTCTCAGGGGCAGCAGTGAGGCCATACAGCATTTGCAGATGAAGACTTTCAAACAAATCATACAATGACTTACGTAAGTTAATATTCTTTCTAATTCTCCAAAACAATAAGAATACAGGAAAGTACAACCAATGAATACCAATTTTTCATTTAAGGACTAAAACTGAAGAGAAACTTTAAAAAGGCATTTTATTAAAAAAAATCTGAAGATTGAAGAAACAACTCCCATCACATAAGAAAGCACTACAAAATCACCTTACCTTATAATAAAGGGGACAAAAGGTGCTATGCTGAGAGCTGAGTGAGAGCCATCCATTGGAGATGGATACAGTCTTCCCAGGATTAAGAGCAAAAGAAACAGGCTTGGATGGATTTTCAACTCTTCAGTTTCACTAAATGAAAAGGTGTAAGAAGCATTTGGTGAAAAAAAAGCATCCTCCTTCACACTAGACTTGAGCCTCTTTCCCACAAAAGAGGCTTCTGCATCTCTAATTCAAGGAGTTATCCTAGGCTGATCATTGCATGGGAGTGCAAACCCTGCTGGGATCAAATATGGCATCCAGTTCTTCTGCAGAGCACCCCTCTAATGAAGACACTCATGGCTGTACTGCCTTCACTTTCCCACATTATTCCAAGCCTCCTTTATTCCCAAATGTGGTGAGCTGCCTTCATTTCTAAAGAATATTAAAAACCTGCAGATAAGGTTTTCCTATGAACCAGGAAACAAAGATCTGAGTTACAAAAAGGTGGTTTAAAAAAGTACTTTTATCAGTTTGAAAGGAAATGTGTGTTTAGTAAATAACATGTTTGACTGAAGAATAGCTCTTGTCATTGACACCAAAGGTCTACTATTCATATAGTATAAACAATCAGAAAACCAAGTTAAAATCAATACTTTTTGATTTATTTAACAACTAATAATAAGATACAAGTCTTAATCCACGTTGAAAAAGCATTCATGACCAACACTTCAGACAGCAGTTTTCAATCTTTTTCAACTGAAAAACTTCCCAAAATTTGCAGTGATGACACTGTCACCTTTTGTAAAGTCAGGTAGAGTGGAAAATACACAAGCAGAAAATACACAAGCTCTTTTCCTAGAGCAGAGACTGCAAAACATGGAATGACTGGCAAAACTTCTGCTTCCTAGGCCCATTAAACAGTCAGCTGAACCTCACCCATAAATCAGCTGCTCAATTTCCACAGTTTATATCATAGCATTTCAAGAAAAAACAAAGCCAGCACTGGTTTACTTTACAAGTTCGTGAACCTGGAGGTAACAGCGTCATCCCAAATGGTATCATCTGCATTGATCAAATTGTAGCTCTCAGCCACCATTTGTGGAGTCTTAAGATCAAGGACCTTCCCCAGAGTCAGTGTGCCACAGGCTGGAAAGTGTTCATGTGGTGTTACTTGAGGCCTATGACCCCATATCACTTAAACATGCTGGGAAGCATCATTGTTAAATGTGAGACACTCAAATACCCGGGCTCTGTTTCCCTGAAAAACAGAAGTTCCTTAACATCTGATCCTAAGAACACAGAAACTCTTAATTAGCCAACAGTAGTTCAATCTTCAGAGACTTCATGCAATATGCCAAAGTTAAAAGAAAAAAGCCTTAGCAAAAACATTAGAACTGTATCATTTCAAGAAGTACTGATGCATACAACGGCACTAGGGTGTGTGTGTGTGACACAAATCAATTTAACCTTTTCACTTCACTTTGTATCTCAAAGTTTTCTCAGACATCATCTTACCTGTTCAAAGTGCTGGTTACAACCTCTAACTGCTTGAGAAAGAAAGGATAAAGGCTTGGAAACCGAGAGAAAAACTCCCTTCCCGTCATTCTGCAGAAACGAATGAAGAAGAGTCATAATTAACATTCCACAGTAATTAATTCCACTCAAAATATCAGCTTATTTGTTGTATTTCTGATGCTACAGTGAAGCTGGAGAGGCAGAAGAACCACGCACACACAAAGAAATCACAAAAAAGGCATAATGTTTTCATGAAAAATAGTGATAAGAGTGCAGTTTACACAAGTTAAGTGACTGTCTCTATATGTGCTCACTGACGCTTTGTCAGCTAAATTGGGAAAAAGGGATCTTAGCCCCTTGACCACACCAAAAAGAAAAAGATACAACAGTTTAAATTCTGACAGTATTTTAACAATATTCTGGTTGAACAAGAGAAGATGACACTTGCTTCAGCATGGCTCATGTCCTAAATAGCTAACAGAATACACTTAGTAGACATGTACTAACAGATAACTCGATGATACTAAAAAGCACCTCATAGAAGTAATTCATGGAAGATTTGTCAAATGCAGTGTCAGAAGAGTCTGAGCTTCCATTAGCCCTCTTTCCACACTGCTGCTTCCAGCACATGGCATTAGTGACACTGCAGGCCACTTCTGCTTCCTTAGATGGAGCAAGCATGTTCAAAACAGAGCAACGTACAAACACCTCAGGAACTCATCCCTAGCCAGAACCACTAAGGTGGCACAGTAAAGCTGCAACAACAGCAAACCAATCCAAGCTAAAAAGATGTAAGTAAAAATCTTCTGTATTTGTTTTACAATCTTTTCATCAGATGGCTTCATGGTTTATATGAAACCACTCAGCATCATCCAAGCAAGAACCACTTGAATGTTACTGTGGGGGAAGCTCTAATTAGACATAGATGGTATGCAGATTAAAAAGACTTCCTTTAAAAATAAATAAATGAAAGGCCATCATTTAGAAAAACAAAGCCAACTGCAGAGTTTGCTTGCCACAAGATCAACCAAGATAAATGTTCCATGTTAGCATGACTCCAATGCAAAGCTTCCAATAAGCAGACAGATCCAGGTTTGGAAAAATTACACAATGAGATGGCAAGACTGAATGTGCATAAAAATAAGCAGACAAAAAAAAAATCATGCACAAGTAAATGACCACATGGCAAACATCAGCACAGCTCCTTCCAGCACTCAGCTAACATAACATGCCTTAGCCACAGGCCACAGAATAAACACAGCAAAACCAGACTGTTAGGTGGAAACAAATGTTCAAAGAGGGACAGGAAACTTTCCCAAGGTACTTAAGAAAAATTCTGTGAATATATATATACAATATAGTGAATTGCTAGAACTAAAAGGAAGGAATCTGCAGTAGCTGTCATAGCTACAAAGATTTCAGCTTATATTAATTCAGTTTTAATGTTTCCATGTATTTTATTTAATTGAAGGCTAATGAGAACAGTTTAAAGACATCAATATTGATAATAACTGGTTATTTAAGCAGAAGACACCCATGCAATTTTTTTCTAACAGTGTCCTCAAAACTACTTCAATTTCTTTGCACATAAAGTAAGTAGCAAACTGAAGATGCAAAGCCAGAGACAGCATAAAACCTAAGATCTATCAGGTCAAACAGCCCATCCTACTGAATTTCCCTATGCAAAACATTAAGAACTCAGTATTTAAAAAGAAAAGGTCCTACCCAAAAATGCTGTGACCTCTTCATCTCTTGTGCTACAGAGTGCAAAAAGCAAAAGCAGAATTTGGGTCAAGTTTCCTATGGAATGGATGGCCACTGCTGAAATATTTAAGAGAAGACTACATCCAAGTAGCACCTCACAAGTACTTTTAACAAGGTTCATTTTTAACATATTAAAAATTCAGCAGCCACATTTGAATCAATATTAAATAATGGAACTGAATATCTTGACAAAGCCTCAAAATTCTATGCAATTAGCATGGTTTCATAAATCTTTTTGACAGGAAAAGAAAATTGTAACTGCTGAAGTGGGTAACTTACATAACCTACATAACCTCCTACTTGCTTTACTGCTCCAGAGTTTATTGATAGAACGCAGCCTAATCAAAACCACTGACAGGCAGTATCTGCAGAGAAGATGTCCACAAGCATTTTCAGAAAAAAGGAGACACAACTGTCTGAGCAGACTGTAAAAGGGCCTCCAGTTCAGAGGGGAAACAAGAAACACTACACTTTATCAGAAGTGCTGCAAAATTAAAAAGTGTGCTCAAAATACAAGGCATTAATTTAAGTGTGAATCCACTGCTTGGGGATGTCAAGGCAAGGAGATGCACAACTGGGAATAAGCAGGAAGCAAAACAGCTAGACAGTATGGAACACAGGAATTCAGTTGTTTCACTTTTTAATGCTGACCATGCTTTTTGCTCCTGGAAACATGTACACACAACTATTTGTGTAGCGTAATTGAGACTGGAACAACAAAAAGTATAATGGTTGTGCTCTTCAAAACTGCTCATGACACTAAGCCACATATTTTATATTAATTTCAACAAAAAATATACTCCTTTAAAAAACAAAAACATGAGATATGTCCCATGAATCTATCACTTGCATGCATGCATGTACATATGCACACAATGTGAGTTAGGGATAGCTTATTCCCTGTGAACCTATCTTTAAAAGAAGACAAATCCCTGACATAGCTATAAAAGAACATATCAAGTAAACGTGGACTAAAACAACCCAAAAGCCACTGCCAACAGTCTTCATGAAACAAACTTGTTCTTCCTACTCTATGACAGATCTGACAGGGAACACTAAGTTGAAATTAAAAATACAGATAACTACCTTCCCATTAGTCACTGCCATAGTTCAAACACAGATTTTTGGCAAAAGAGCTACCATAATTAAAATCCTAAACCAAACATTGTGCAGATCACAAGATTTTACATCTACTCCCCCTAAAATGTGTTTATAAGAGAAGTAACTGAGAAGAGCCTTAAGATACTACTATTTTACCCCATGTCCAGCTGGAACTATTTTTATATTGCTTCAGAGATCATCTTCAACAGTACGTTCAACCACAGACTCGATAATAGTATTTTCTTTTTTCCTTTTAGTAACTCTAAGAAGCATAATTTCACAATCCAGAATTTCAAACAGGATTGCTGAGACTCAGTATTTACCTCTCACAGAGTTTCCAGTTTAACAATATAATGTTTTTTTCATGCAAGCAATTCTGCACAAAAGCCAGATGACAGAGTACAACCCATTCACAAAAGATTTCCTTTTGATGGCTAGACACAGCAGTCATGGTTTAACACTCAGAAGACTGACTGAAAAAATAATGTTTATTTAGAGAGACATACAATAGTTTCTTTGCCATTTTCATTCAGTTCTCCCTACCTGAAAAGATGTTCCATTAACAAGAAACAGTTATACAGAAGTTTCTTCTGTACCATGTAATACAGAATCAGGCTACACCCACCACTCCTAACACTTGTCTGTGTACCCTTGAGTCAAACTCTTCCTCCTAAACAGATTCTGCAGCAGGCAAAACTGGGGGGAAGAAAAATCTTTCACCAAATATAGATGTCCCATCAACTGGCAAGAAGTTACTTTGAAGGCATGTGATGATAGGAAGGACAGAATTTAACAGCTAGCAATAAACACTTGGAAAACAACTGAATCACAGCTAAGTTACAGAAAACCAACTAGTGCTAGAGGTAAAAATTAAAAAAAAAAAAAACACTCAAAGCAGACTGTAAGTCTGTAAGACTTCAGGGAAGGTTTGGATTAAGCATGATACACAGTTTAGAGTGTTGATAACGGTTCTTCAGAAAAGAGGCAAAAACTGGTTCTACTTCCGCTGAAATAACCCAACTCAGAAGCCCTTATTATACTCTTGAATGTCAGCAGTTCTTCCATTCATTTAGCACCAGTTCTTTGGCTTTATCATTTTTCAGAACTGAACCTGGAGTGGCTTAAATTAAGCCAAAATCACGAGTTTTCAAGTTTTCATGTGATGTGCTCGTGGAGATGTCAATAACATCTAACTTCTAGAACCAATTCATAAATGCTTCTAAAAACTGACATCTCCAGAGATTAAACATTGTGTTTGTTTCAGTAGCAACTTGATGCTACACAATTCCAGCATCTATGTTTATTCAATTAATGTCTTTCTAACAAAATATTCCACCTTTATACATAACAAGTGGGTGGACTGTTTAAAAATACATTTAAGAATAAAACTATGGATGTTGCAGTGTTCTTTTTAAAACTGTGCTGTACACTTAAGAGAACACTCCAGGAGATTAAAATTCTGCTGTGACACTGGGGCATACATATCATTTTACTGTGACGTGTCAGAGATTAGCTGCTTCTGTTCTTTCATTTATTTTTCAGAAGAATGAAGCTTTCTAACCTTGTGGGCTGTTTTTAGTAACTGACACGTAAAAGAACATCAGCAAACATGTTCATATTTGAGTATAGCACAGGTGAGATTTAGAGACAATCTTCTGAGGGCAGCAAAGGTTTCTGGTGTTCTTTTTGAAACACAAATATTGCTAACATCTCATGTCAGCTGACAAATACATGGTCATATTTTACAGGGGAAAAAATACTACATTTAAAAATAAAAAATACAACTGGAATGTGAACAAAATATAGACAAGTCACACTTGGATCAGGACCAAGAATATAGCTTTGATGAAATTACAGAAATACTTTTAGTTGTCTCCTGTAAAACCTACTTGTGTAGTAACAATCCTTACACTGGAATCATTAACCCCATGTCAGATGATCCTTTATGTTAAAGAGCAGTAGTGCAGAAACAGAACCCAACATACTCCTGGCACTGCAAGAACAACTGCTGCTGAAAGAACTTGAAAACCAGGACACACTTTGGCAAACTGTCATTCAAAATGACAGATTTATGTAAACAATATACTTCTACACATTTGCTACTTCTGACATTGCTGAATTATGAAAAAATCCCACAATGCAACTTAACTAGGCTAACCTGACTAGACTAGGTTTTAGTTGCCCATTTTAACATTTGTGTTCTTTCCCTGACCTTTATCACTTATTAAACAGCTGGATGCTGTCTCAAAATATAGAAACCTATTTCCCTACTAACAAAGATAGATTTCAGAAACATAAACTCAAAATAAATGGGAAACCTTTTCTTTTATAACTACATAGAAAACACCAAGAAAAAAATGTATGGCAGATTGATTTATGCTGAGGTTATGGTAAAGACCAAAGCTAATTTCCGATATGCTTTAAGAATTACATTAATTTTTTGCTCCTTTAATAGGACTAAATTATATGACAATCATCTGCATGCCATGACAGGACAAGTAACAGCAATAAAGGTACAGAAAACAAAAAGGTTTTAACTACAGGGGAAGCAAAACTCAAGAGAATTTACTATATTTGACACCAAGGGTAATGCTATCTTTTATTTTAGAACACAGCAAAACAGCATAATATTATATAACTACAAAGGCAAACATGTAACACTTGAAATTATTCAAAAGTGGTAGTAAGGAGAACAATTCACAAAACGACACACTTTGCATCTGGGATGAATAATCCTGAGCATCAGCACAGGGTGAAAAATGGATCAGAAACCAACAGCCCCAAGAGAAAAAATATATGGGTTAGAATGGATGCCAAGGGCACATCCTCACTGCTCACAGGGCAAACCACACATGGGAATGTGTTCATTAGAACAAAAGCAGGAGCAGATCAGTGAGGCTGCACATGGAATCCCCATCACATTCTGGTTGCCAAGTCCAGAAGAGATCAGAACACACAAGAGAGGGTCCAGCAAAGAGCTGCCCAGATGGACATGGCCTACAGAACATGCCCAGTAAGAAGCTGAAGGAGCCAGGTTTGCTCTGTTGAACAAAGAGGAGGTCCAGGGTAGTTGTAACAGCAGCCTACTACCACTTGAAGGAATCAAAGAGTAGAGAGCTAATAATCTTCTTGCAGTAGCTGCAGAGACTACAGAAAGGACCAATGGTCACAAATCACAGCCTGGAAGTTTTAAATTGTGCAGGGGAATGAAGCACTCTTACTCAGAATAGTTATGAAATGTTTTTGAAACTCCAGAGGTTTTAACTCATCCAAAGACACCGCTGACCTGATGTAGTGTTGCTAGCAGTCACACTCTCAATGGGAATCCAGGACACAGGACAAAGAGATCCCTTTACAGTTTGTATGGTTCCACTTAGCCACTTCCCACTCTGCCACCGTGGTTTTAAAACTGCCTTCTTAAAAGATCAATGTTTTTCTTGTCTTCCTGCATTTGCTGGTCATCACAAGCCACTGCAAGTGCAGTAAAGAATAGATCCTGCTCAGAACAAAATTCTCGTTTTTTATTAAGTCTTCAAGACTAAGTTAGTAACTTGGCTTTAATTCAGCACAAACTATTATTTTTGCCACATTGTACAATAAGAGAAACATAGGAATAAAAATAATCACTTAAAATTTTATTTCAGAAGTAGTACATATTTATGAAATATCTTGATTAACAGTCCCTCTGGATGACCACTAGAGAACCATCACTATTTTTACTCAGACAGACAATAGGAGCAGGCAAGTTCCTTTAGAAATAGAGATTATACACAAATTTTAATTTGCCTCAGATAATTTTGTTTAAAGAATATACCTCAGAATTAAATTCCTGAAATCACATACTGTTTCAGGACTCATGACAAACTGCTTTCAATAAAACATTTCACACGCAAAAGAGAATTTTAGGGCTGCCTCAGAAGACAAAATGGCCATGTAATTTTGTGGGAGGCCACAATGAAGCCTGGAAAAAACAACTTTAAAAAAAAAAAACAAAAAAACTGGTGTAATGCATTGGCTAATAAGCCCAAGAGGAGCAAGGATACAGAAGATTATTGCATACTTGTTTTTCTAGACCTAGCATGACACAGGACACCTCTTCTGTGACAAAAAGGCACAACTTTTGTGTAACCTCATCAAATCAGTTAGAAAAAAGAATTCAGATTTCATTTCTACCCCCATGAAATGGAAAACACTATGAAGGGGAAAGAAGCATCATCATAAACATGTGGGGACCTTTAATAAAGATGTGGTGACTCTGTACCTTCAATAAATCTAACATTTGTTTTGTTAGTAAGTAGAAAACACTTAATCCCAGAACAGTAAGCAAAATAGTTTAAGTTCACTGACTTGAAAAAACATTCTTTTATGCTACAGAGACCTAAAATAAATACTTAAAAGGAACTAAGAATATGCCACTATATCTTGGTTTTCATTTTCCTTCAGATAGAAGTGCTAGAATAAACATTTGTACTAGTTTACACTGCTCTGTTTTTATGAGGTTAATAACTGAACTGCCAATCAAAACCTGTATAAATACAGCAGGTAAATACCTTCTGCTTTAGAGGCACTTTTATTTACAAGGGACCTAGCCAAGATTTCTAAAGGACTGCATGGTCTGGTTTGCTTTGATCTCTTAAGCACAAGTTTCTTTATACCTCTTGTTTTGCTATTTATTACACTCTTTGTGTGATCAGGTATGGAAAGAGCACCTGCATAGAACAAAAAAAAAAAAAAATTCAGGAAAAGTGTGACTTAAGAGGAATAATTATGCAACACACAGTTCAATAAAGTAACTTGTGAAGAGCACTTTGACAAGAGCACTTTTGCTGTGATGCTAGATAAAGAAGTATGCATACAATGGGCTCAGAATAAAAACAGGGGACCAGCACTTCAACCCAACATCACAGATACGACCTGGTACCTACAGCAACACATTAATCACCACTCAACTTTGATACACATAGACAAAAGTATCTTCATATATATATATATGCATGTATATAAAACTGTATCTAAAACTGAGGTGAATTATTTTACATATAATTACTTCTAACAAACTTTTTTTAGGACATTGAACTGTGCATGTATGTCCATGAAAATGAATGTACACAAAAAGATGCAACTAAAATTAAGAGATATGCATATATGCATCTAGAAAGTTTCCAAGAATTCTGTTCAACCACTATCTCTAACACTGTTATCTTTAATCTCTTACCACAAATTTAGCATTGTAAATTTCAGCTCCAATAATCCACACTTTCTCTCTCTGGCAGTATTTTGTGAGGAGTAGCTGCTTTTTACTTAGCATAGTTAATGAATAAGGGATATATATAATATGCACAGATCAAAATAGAATAATTACCACCATTCACACTAATTAAAACTTTTATCACTACAGGAGAAATGAAATTACGTACTCATGTGGCTAGTTTACACTAATTTTTGTTTTATGGAATGAATTTCATTCACTTGTTAGAAACAAATATTAACATTATGCCCCTAGTTTATTTAAAACAAATGAATGAACTGGAGTTACCTTGGGCCAGCATATATAGTTTAAGGATGTTTCACTTTGGGTAAACTCATTCAGCTAATTTTACCACATTCATCTTTCTATTTTCTGGGGCTGACTTAAGACAGGATATTATGAAGATACTCCCAGAGATACATGTTTGCACTGATTTAAAGCAATGATTTAACTGTGTTTTAGGCCCCAGAAATGTGACTGGGATTTATGGAGGTTATTGCTTTTCTGACTCTGTATAGACAAGGTAAGATCTTGAACTAAAAATGGCTCTGTAGATTTTAGGTACTTTATCAAAAAGAGAAAGACACACACTGTGTTCCTAAAACCAGCAGAAATCATACAGACAAGAGTTTCTTCAGCCTTGAGAAGAAAAATCCCTATTTTCTGCTACAGAGGATTTTAGGGTTTTAGTTTAGCCCTGCAAAACAAACAGAGTAATTAAGCAAATGACACAGAGGGAAACAGATTTGTTTAGGAGCTTGTTTTCAGTTTGTTTCTGTTTCTGCACAAAACTTTCATAAATTTTACCTTCAACTTACAAGTTAATAGTACCTTATCATCATTATTCTTGCTATAAAGGCACTTAGGGAGCCTGCTCAAAATAAAGTTTAAACAAGCATATTGTTATTGAACTATTAATCAGCAAAAGCCGTAACGGTTATCTGAGTCAGCCTGAACTTTTGCATGTTTTCTTGAGACAGTTCTAAGATTAAGTCTTCTAAATCTGTCAAAGTCAATAAAAAAGGAGAGATGGAGTATTAAAAACAAAAAGTTGAACAAAATAAATGTGGTCTACTTTTGGCACACAGAAAGGCAAGGGGGTTTTTTCCCTTAACAAAAACAACCCCCTCACAAGGCAATGTACTGCAACAAATCCTTAATAACTACTTTGAAAGCAATCACCTGAACAACTGAGGTGCCACGGAAGGAACAAGCAGCAAAAAGTGAAACAGAAGGAGCCAGAAGAAAAGCACCAGAGGCACTGAAATGGCTCAGTCACCTCACAAAACCTCACTGTCAGTGACACAGTATTTCAACTGGAGAGCTGCAACAGGCCAAGGCTGCCAGAGAAAATCCACTAGGGAATCACTAATGGGATCCAAGTTCAGCAATCCCAAGCCCTGCTCAGCACACAGGCCAGAGCTCAGTGAGGCCAGTCCTGTGAATGGAGCTCATCCCTGCTGGAGCCAGCACAAGAGGCTCAGCCTTCCTGGAGCCACAGCCCTGGTCACCATCCCTCACATGGAGCTGGACCTCAGCTGGCACATGGGAATTCTGCCACTGGTGTGTCTCCAAGTTGGCACCAAGCGTTTAAGGGCTGGAGTCACTGTGAGCATCCCCTCAGGGCACCCACCTAAGAGCTATCCCCTTTTACCACTCTGATGTGCCACTACAGCCTGACCACGTTAGTAGCACCCATGTTTCTTTTGGCTTATCCCAAAACAGGACTGGCCACTCCTCTGTGAGCAACACTGACCCATCCCAGAAGTCCTGCAGAGCTTAGCACAATCTACTGAAAATGTCTAACAAGTTTGCTGTTAAGGCTGACAAAACATCCTTGATTTAGACAGACTTTTCAGGTGCTATGTTAGAAATACTGGAAGTGTTAGCCTGCCAGGAGTGGGATCTGTAACAGGAATCATGTACATATGATGTAGCCTATGTTTTTGAAGCTACAACTCAAAAGAAGCTTAGAGAAAAGGAAGCTAATACCAGAATCATTTAATTTAGGGATAATGTTATGAAAAGAGAGGTTTGCATAAGAACATTCACTTTTTAGTGTTTTCCTCTAACTTTTCACAGCATTAAATGTGATTCTTTATGGTCTTAAAAGTCTTAACATTAAAGAAAGAACAAAAAATAGACCAATTTAAATGGTTTTAGAAGTTAATTTGATTTCACTCTGTGCCCTTCAAGTGTGCGAGCAACCACTTACTGAGCAACCACCGCTGAACACTCAACTTGCAATAAAAACAAGGAAAGCAGAGGGCAGTCATGCAGGGCATCTTCATAACCTGTTAACATCCACATAGTTTTCCTCTTATTGTAATTAAAAAGGTAAGTTTTCCCCTTCCAGAGTTTGAAGTCATTGACATCTATTGACAAGCTATAAATTAAAATAAAGGCAATGTAGATGGCAAAAAAAGTTTTCTTTCTTTACAAACAGATCTAAACCAACACGGCAGCAAACATGGCAGCATTCATTCTCAAATTCCAGGCAGCATGAGTATTAACTACACAGAAAATCTGCGCTGACAATAAAATATTTTCCAGCATATGCATTATCCCTTCACTACACTATAAATACACAGGAGCTTCCCTCCTCCCAAAATGCAAAAATATATACATATACACACACCAGTTTTGAAATGGAAAAATCATCAGGTTGCACAGTACCGTCTCAGCCTTGCTTAGAACTCTGGCTTTTACTTATACAGTTGAAGCTTTTCCTTCTTGAAACCTCCTCCACCAAAGGTGAGAAGCAGAAGGAATTCTCCCATTCCACACTCTTTCTTTTAATCCCAGCCCATACCTGAGGCCATTGGCCACTCTGCAACATTTGTATCCCAAATCAAAAAAATTCATTTTCAGATAAACTAGGATGATCCTTTTTTATTACCATCAAGACTGAAACTTGTTCTAAGTCAAATGACAAATGCCTCAAAGGCAATTCCTGATCATGCTTATCCTTTGGGATGGGGGGAGGAGGAAATTTAAAAAAAAAAAGTCTGAAATACCAAGGATTTGATAAGAAGAGGCTCATCAAATATCTGATGACAAGTGTCTTGTTCACTAACAAGCAGTAAATTGGCATTGTACTACAGACCAAAAAGATATTTGACATATACATATATAAATACATATACATATATGTGAAAGTACCATTATTATTCCTGGAACTCCTTTGGACAGAAAATAATTCCTCTACGATGAGAAATTTCATTTCAAAATTAATTTCAGTTAACTGCACATGTAAGTTATTTTCATTTTCAGGTCTGCATTAACTATCATAATACACATATATCTTCAAATCAAGACATCCTAATTTTTTATGTGACACTGGAAACTACAATCACCTACAACAAAAATCTACTTTAGATTATTTGCAATCTGTAGCAAAACTAAGATAAAAAAGAAATGACCATGAAAGAAACAGAACTATGAAGCACACACTATACTCCAGCTTCTTCAAAAGTGCATGGAATAAGCAAATCTACATTGCAAATTGACTGCACAAGAAAAAAAGAAGTGGTTATTTAATCAAAAAAATCATTAGCCTACAGAACTCCTTGCTGTCCTAAGTACCATTCAATCAATTCACATTAAACCAAGCACAGTACTCAGATCTTCAATGGACCCCTCAGAGCAGTGTCTCCAAGAGAGCTGCCGAGGAACTTTTTGTAAGGGTGTGTAGGGATAGGACAAGAGAGAATGGCTTTACACTGACAGAGGACAGGATTAGATCAGGTATTAGAGATAAATTCTTCACTGTGAAGCACTGGAACAGGTGGCCCAGAGAATTTATGGATGTCCTGTCCCTCAAAGTGTTCAAGGCCAGGTTGGATAGGGCTTGGAGCAATCTGGTCTAGTGGAAGGTGTCCCTTTCCATGGCAGGGGCACTGGAACAAGCTGTTCTTTCAGCTCTCTTGCAACCGATGTCAGTCTGTGACACCAGAGCAGGCAGAGGGAGGATGTGCCTGGAAGCTGGGACCCCCCTCCTGAGTCACTGCCTGGGTGGAGGGCAGATCCCAGGGCACAGCCCAAGTGCTGAACACCAGTGGGGCTGGGGGACAGCTCACAGCTGGCCCCACCTTAGCCAGGCAAGCCAGGATGCAGGAGGCACAGCAATGTAAGTGTCTGAGGGCACCAACAAACACCTGTGCTGTGAAGGGCTCAGAAAAGGGGGGTATTTTCTCTAAAGCGCACCATGATGTGTCTGTGCAGAACACACTTCCTGTAACCAAATATCAACAGGCACAACACAAAGATTTCTATCCAATCTTCCTCAGTTCTTTGAATTTATATGGCTAGAATTTCACTCCAAGTCTTGTAGACTTTAAATTATCATAGCATTTAAGAAAGTTGTATTGACAAATCAAGTATATGAAATCTAAACTAAACCCTCTGTAAGAAAGTGCTAACTGGGCCATTTTACAAATGTAAATTCTCTTAAATTCAGAACATCATTTAGCCAAATACACACCCATACACCATCACACACACTTGCAGCAGCATTAGAAGTTTTGATACAGTCTTTCTCAGAAAGAGAAAAGCCAGAGAAGAGTTCTAACTTTATTTTCCCTAGAAGAAAATGCTCAACATGGATAGTTACACGGACCACTGTAAAGAGCCTTCACATAACTCCTCTCTCTTCTACTTGCAAGACTGCACACAGCTGTTATTTTTTCACATATTAATTTTCCAACTCATCATCCTTTTCATCTATGCTAAAATTTAAAAGATGCATCAATACTTCATGTTCCAGCAAAGCTTCTTTCTGAAAGTCTACAAAAACCACCCCAATTCTATCACTATTATAGGAACTCTTTTTGAGAAATCAGTCAGAAAGGTTATTACTGGGGATCTTTATAGAAGAGAATTGACTAACTCCCTGCTGACACAAAAATGACAGATTTAACCTCTTAATCTGAAGCCTAGATTAGGAAACCTAGGCAGGGTGCTAATGGGAGAGTTGGTCTTTGGACAGACTGTCCCTTAATGTAAACAGAACATCCTCAAGGCAACAGAACAAGCAGTCTAAAGCCAGGTAACTTTCACAAAAGCTCCTATAGATTGAAATTGCTAAAATGCCAGTGCTTTGGAAGTGGGGAAAAATTACTTGGTTTTAACAGATTAATTTTGTCTGAGCAAAACACTCCTTGAGTTTAAAGCTCCAGAAGAGAAGCACCCAAGCACAGCTGCACCCAGGGATGAGGCTGCAAGGAGCTGTGCAGTAATGGTGACACCTCGTGGTGCCAAACCACAGAAACACAGACCTCTCTCTTCCCAAACATAGCCCACCTCATACCCACCTGTGGGGCTCTCCTGCAGGGACAGGAACTACAAATCAAATCTCTGCCTGTTTTCATAACTCCTCTATCTCAGAGACCTGCCTTAAATGTGTCTTCCTAATCCCTGTGTCACAGTTCTGACAAGCACACATGGAAAACAGCACAAGTGATTTCATGCAATGTTTAATGCACAACCATTAATCAAATGATGAAGAAAATAAAGTCGGCCCAGTTTTAACATTTTTTGGTTAAAATTAATACAGAGAAATTACTGTAAACAAAAGTTTCAGAGAAGCAAGTCAACAGGGCCAGTTACATAAAAATTAACATTGTCATTAAAAATTTTAATTTAGCTACATAAAAGATCCTTTGTTCTGGTATCTCCCATATCCAACAGAAGCTCAAATGCATTATTTTCTGCAGCTTCACAAACAGAAATCTCAGATTCCACAGATCATCACACTGCATACATTTGAGAAGTCACTTTGCCTCCCCACTGCAGAAGTTAGTGCCAAGTTTTTTCCCAAAGATACAAGTTTAAAAAAGCAGGGTGTCTATCTCTTTCAGTAAGTGCTCAATATAAAAATTAAAGGAAAAAAGCAACTATAAATGCTGTTATATAACAAAAGTAGGAAGGCAAGAAGTGAAAAACACTTTTTACTGCTCTGCTTGAGCTACAAGAGGGTTACAGGACTGAATTTAGAAATTATTTGGATATGTGACAAAACAAGAATAATTTCATGCAGTAGAGCAGTTAACATCTCAAATTGTTTTGGGAAAGAGTTATTTTCTAAGGCAAATCTCCCTTCAGTTTCCCACCTGTATTTCTTCCTCATGTTCATACATGCAAAGTAACAAAGTTTTTCAAGTGACACCTGAAATCAACTATTTCATTCAGCTAAAATGGGATCTATGTAGCATTTAAAAGATGGCAGACCAGTATCATCCCAAGACATCTAGTTTTTCAAAATATGCATGAAAAATGTATTAGTTACACAGATCAACAGTAAGGAACCACGATAAAAGGGGTGGAATTTCTGAAGGTAAATTGTAACAACTGCCTTCTTTCAGAAACTGCATGCCTTGCCTGTGATGTGAAAATCCATTAGGAATTTCTGAAATGGTTACCATAATATCCATACCATGACCACTCTATGGCCCCACAGGCTTACCCAGGAATACTTTTTAATGAGTTTATTCTACATCCAGGGTTATTTTCACATCCCTCCTAGAGCAGAAACCTCAGTTACAGAGAGCAGGGCATGGATATGCTTCGTTTGCTGAAAAAGCTCAAGGAAGAGGCCAAAGAAAACAGAGGGGTCCTTGTGCAGTAACTGGAGGGTGCAAAGAAATTGGAATGATCAGGACTAGGGAGTTTTAAGAGTTAGAGGAGAACTGTTTTTACATAAAGTGAAATAGTAAGGGATTTGAAGCAGGACTACAGAATCCAAGGCAGTGTCCCTTGGAAGAGAAATGGCTCTGCAAGCTGCAATTTTTAGAGTTTGGAGGAAAGAGATGACAGTGTTCTAGAGTAGGAAGACTAAAGAGGAAAATCAAATAAGTAGGGGCGAAATTAACTCCAGGCCTGCCCTAGAAGGAAGTGAACACGTGTAACCACTGTACCTCTCCTCTTTTACCCCCTTTCTCTTTGCTCTTAAGAGCAAGAGGTCTGTTTTGTGACCATGAGAGCCCCTGGCTTTGGGAAGAGCCACTGGCAGCAAAACCTCCCAGCAACGTTCCACTCCTGAGAAATTGCACCTGAGTACAAATTAACTCTCTGTTTAACAACAGACATTTTTGGCCCTACCACTTACCTCTTGACAGCATGATATAAGCACAGGTAGACGTTCCTCTAACATCCTGATTCAAATATATCCATAAAGCAAGCAACATTTTCAAATTGCTGTTGGCTAAGGTCATGTTTTGCAAATTTGTATCTGATACAAAGTGAAACTTACCTATTTTTTTTGGAATTTTCATCTTTCTCTCTTTTAACTCCAAAAATTCTTGTAATCAGGGCACTAAAAAGAAGTGTAGATGAATTTCGTACCTAGAGGAAAAAGTAAGAACTATGTTTGAAAAATCCCTTTGAAATGTATGATTTTTTTTTTAAATACAGCCATTAATGTACAGTAAAAAAAAAAAAAATAACAGCTGAGTGAAAAGCAAGCTACAGGGGTCAGCACATGGAAACTATTAATTTAGAGCATCCTTCCAAGGAAGATGATTCTACTGGAAAGGTCAGGTTCTTTGGAGATGCCTATCTGTATTACAGGGAATGTATCCAGATTTTTAGTGGTTCAAAGCATTCACCCTTATGCAGAGAAGATCATGAAGTGTTCTACCTGAACATGCCATATGGGATCTTTAATTCAAGAGCAAAGTAACAGTGAGAATGAATGCAAATGCACTTCTTACTAGCTAAGTGCACTGACTCAAAATTTAACAGCCAGAGAGACTTTAACCTATAAGGTAATCTTTGTCCCTATTTTTTGTGGATATCAGCACTTCACATTAAGAAAAATTAAACAAAACCAAAAAAACAAGACCAAAATTATGACTTAATTTTGCAGGTCTACAATATTTTTTACTGTACCTTAACATATTACATTTCAGAAATTATGGTACTGCCATTTATAAATATGACCAAAGCTTCACTGAACAGGACCACTCTATATCCTGGTAAACTGGAGAAGCAAAATGAAGAATTAACTTACTGCCCAGACAGGTGACATAAACCCTAGAACTGATGCTTTTAGTCCATCTGCAACATAAGGCATGATGTTTTCACCTAAACGTGTATCCCTATACAGTGCTCGGAGGATATTTAAAGCATGAACCTGTGGTGGGAGAAGAAATATATGAAAAGTATAAATTCATAAGCAAATATCTTAAATTTCATTTATGTAATTACAGTGAAGATTTAAATTTTTACATAAATTTCATTTATGTAAAAACAGTGAATATGCAAAGCAAAAACAATCTATACTCACATTTACAGCACTTTATTTCCATATTAAATACAAGCAATACTGCTGCTTAAAAACACATTAAAATAGTGCTGCAGTAAACCCAGTTAATAGCAGTTATAGTTTAAAAATATATTCCTCTAATAATTATAGTCCAGGCATTGCAAGTGAAGGCCAACATTCTTTTATCCTTAGCTTATCATGGCTGTAAAAATAACTTTTGAAGTTCAGAATCATCTTTTCCAACATTCTTCACACACTGTGGATACTGTGAGAAAAAATAAACTACAGCTCACAGGAGGGCAATATTAAGCTAAAACTGACAACCAGGCTTGCTCTACCGCGTGGAGCATTTTCTGACATTTCTCTACCCTCTGTAAGGGAAGGTGGCAATACACATAGTTTCACAGACTTTGACAAGGCTACATAAATTTATACCAGCAGTAAATCTGGCAGAGTCATTAGGACATCCTTATGGGATGGGAACAAATTATGGCTTGCACTTACAAACAGACAGGAAGCAAATTATAACATTTTGAAGATAAAGGTCTTGCCTTTAAAATATTTTTAATGTATGTATTTAAGTTTTAGAAGTTACTAAGTATGACTAAAATCAGTTTTCATGTAGTGTTTTACTATGATTCATGCATAAATAACTCATTTATTTACTTTAAATGTAAGCAAAGCTTGCTTGTTCAGCTACAAACTTGTAGAAAGGAAGTTACTTATCTGTTTAAAAATATACTCAAGGCAGTAAATTGCTCATATATGACTTCATTGGCTGTACCAGAAAAAAACTATGGAATTATGCCCAATCCACTTTTTAGTATGTTTTACAGTAACTTTGTAACCTTTACACATGCAAAGCTTTTAAAATCTAGCTATAGACAGTTAGAACAGAATATCCTCATTAAAAACACACACTCTCCTTAACTGCTTAAAATCTTTTTCTTTTTCAGTGTAAACACACTTTTGAGATTTGCCTTTTGATGAGAGGCTGAATTTTACCTGTGGAATTACACTTAAAGATTCATTCAAAGGTGCAGCCAGAGATATCAATTCTTTCATTGCCATTTTCAGCAAATTTGTTTTGCCCTTCTTTGGTTCTGATGCCAACAAAGCCTATAGAAAGGAGAAAAAAAAATTAAAAATCAGGTGCTTCTAGCCTTTTTTTTTTACTACCAGTTCTTCTCTCATTGCTGTATTTACCATATCACAGCCTAGCTTCTGACCATAAAGAATGACTAAGAAAAATTAACAAAAAATGAAGTTTCAGTTTCAACTCAGCCTTGTTCAAAGCTTGTCAGTATACAAGTCACAGCATTTTGGACAGCAAAAGTATCTGCTGTACTACATATACTTACACTTCCTAGTATGGATTTTTTTTAAGGTTAATAACACAGTATAACATGACAAGGGCTGGCCAAATAATAAATTCTGGTCTGCAACACAGGATAAAACAAGCAGCACGTTTTTGAAATAAAGGAAGAGATGTGTCCCTCTCCAAACAATATTTCAGTGGATTGGACAGCCAGCTGAGATGAAAATACTCTAAATTAGTTCTCTAAACTTCAGGACTGAATTTAGAACAGCCTCTCTCTTTATCTAGCAGCTCTTGTTGAATTTTTCCAAGTTAGGACAAGTGGATAATCATAAATCATTTATTACCAATAAAAGATTATTATCTATTTGAGCTTTGGGGCCTAGAGTCTGTTCAGCATCAGTAAGAACCAAATGAATTTCAGAGTTTAGGCAGAAACCCAGGAGTAGTTTCTGTCAGTTTATCAGTATCTTTAATGATAGGAGAAACAGAGAGGGCAGGTGGGGAAAAAAAAGGTGTTCATGAAGTATGAAAGAGAGAAGAATGACCTGAAGACTAAAATTTCATAATGTTAAAGCTGAAAACCATATTTTCCCACCCACTAAATGGAGCTGCACCTTTGCAGTAATAACATTCCTATTTAAAAGAGGTCATGGAATGGTTATAATCTAAAAAATTACATATTCTCATTAAAATAGATCTATTTAAGTTCACAAGAACACAGCATAGGATGTAAATAGCAAAGAGACCACACTGCAGTAATAAAATATCCTTCTTTTACTGCTGTTAGGATACACATTACAGTTCATATTTTTATTATCTAAATGCCGCAAGGCATTGAAGGTTCAACTCATTTTACTGAATCTACAGACACATTCAAAACTATTTCCAAAAAACACTGCCATCCCTCTTTACTATAAAATTAAAGTATGAAAACAGTTTATTTCAGACTAATCCCAATGTTAATTTTAAACTTTCTTCCTGCTAATTGACTAAACTCTGTATTCTTCCAGAGCTGTCAAAAAAGAAGCCTCTGATCTGTTTATCCACAATGCAAGCTTTGCCCTATGGAACCAGTAGGCCAACTGCAGACTACACAAGCAGAGGGATATCACTAGGCCCACCTAGTCCTTCCAGTAACCTAAATTTTTGCATACAAGACTGATTCAAACATGCTGCTTTTTTTCCACATTAATAAGATTAAAACTAGATAATGTCCATTAGATTCAAACTGTGTGGTGTGAATGGGGAAACCAGAAAACATGAAATCATCAAATTTCTTCTGCACACAACTTACTCTTAGAAGTGAGAAAGATATTTAAGTGCTGAAACTGAACAGGAAAAATGTCTCTAAAGCCAGTGCCCTACTTCTGATCTCTGCTGCCTTGCACACACATCTAGCAAAGCCAGGAGCAGGCTGTGACTGACATTAGAGGTCAGTCAGAAGCTGGCTGCCTCAACTTTCTCAGGGCAAACTCAGAGTGGAAAACAAGCAAGATGAATTATTCTGGCAGGGAGAGCTTGCTCCCAGCAGTCCCTCAGATCCTTGGAACGTGCTTGAGACTGTACTTCTGAGAGTGGAGAAAGTTACAAACCATACTGTTACTCTTGGACTCCTGTCTTAGAAAACTGGTTGAAAATCAAGATCATGGAGGTTAATTTAGGGGAAAGCAAATATGGCTGCTTTAAGGAACAAAGGAATGAAAATGGGTGAAGTGTAATCTGCAGAACAAACTCTGCAGTGACTGATCCCACAAGGATGCAGATGAGGTGCTGCTTACTAATGTGGGGCACTCAGCAAGAGGTGACACTTCAAGCAGAGACAAAACTCTGGCACCCTGCCATCAGTTCTGAACTTGGCAGAAGTCAAAGGGGCTGGGATTGATGGAGCTGAAGGTAACACAGGGAGTGGGAAGAATGTGGGAGCATGACCCCACGTTCTCAGATAGAAGTCTTCAGCAATGGACTCCATCATTGCACTTGAGACTCCAGTCAACACCAGTCAGTGTGACACTATTACTTGTGCTTTATTGCTGGTGAGTGGCCTTCCCAAGTTCTTTCCAGTCTTTAACAGGTCACCATTTTGCAATTCTGTGAAGGTTTGTTCATATTCTGCTACTTCACACTGAAGCAGCAGACATAGTTAAAGCCTGACTTAATCTGTGAATTAATTTGTGAATTTGCCAGAATTATTACAGTTGCAACATAAAGCCTAAACACAGTCTTTAGAAATGCCATTGCAATCTACCAGAAGCCAAAAATCTCAAGTCAACAGAACTGAGGCGCCAAACATAGCTTAATTACCAACAGCTTCTTGGTTGCACAAAGGCAATAAAAATCTCTATAAAAAAACCAAACAATTGATCAAAAGGGGCTGAAGTGGGAAAACTAAATATGTAATTCCCTTCTTTTTAATGTCCTTTCTGGAGAATATATTAAATCAGAGGCAGTGACACAAGTTGGTACCTGTATGTAGAATGGAATTCCTGCACTCCGTCGGGTTGCACACAGTGTGGAAGAAGGATCACAAGATTTGATTTCTTCTAACACACAGCTTAGCCAGTGCTCTGGCATCTTGTGCAGACTCTCACTGTTACATCTACATCAAACAGATACATAAGAAACATGAAACAAGTGAATAAAACAAGGACAAAGTCAAAGAAAGCATTGAGCAACCTGAATAAGTATTTCTTACTGTATGTTAACATCTCCAATTTTTTTTATGAAATCAGCTTAAATTTAAACAAAAGTGTGTATTTTTTCCAGTGTTGGTACAAATAATATTAACCCTACTTATAAAGTGCCATTAGCAAAATACATTTAACTGTACAGAAAACAAGATTCTGTGTTTTGCTGCAACAAGTCTCTTCTGCCAAAAATTATTACCATGTTCTGGAGAAAAAAGGCAAGGACATATGCACATCAGCCACTGTGCAGGAAGTGACACTTCACAAATTCATATCTCTGCTGCCACACAGTAGTTGATGTATGCCCCTTTATACTATTATTGATGTTTATAAACATACAAACTGAATCTGAAGCCCCTCAAAGTAAGTACACATTATGTAAATAACCCTGCAAAGCTCAGAGCAATGGAAGGAATGAAAAACAAGACATTGTGCTCTTTTCAATACCAAGTCAGTCAAACTTCTCGTAAAGCCCCTCAACTGCTCTCCTATCATCAAATACTCCTCCTCTGCAGTTATAAAACTCAGCATTGCCTGAAAGCAAACAACTTCCAAGGAAAAACTCAAGTCTACTTCAATTACTGGTGCTGTTCAGTTAAATAAAATGTACCACACTCAGTGTGCAACACCAGCCCATTAATCTCATGTCAATGTTCCAAAGGCTCATTCATTGTTACAAAAATTTCTATCAACAGGACATTGTTATTAAAACCTGTCACACTGGTTTGATAGGTGATTCAAAGTAGAAGAAACAATTCATCACTGTGGGCAATACAGCTGCAACTATCTCAACCATGCAGGACTTGCCTTTCCTAAAAATATAAACTATAATTAAATTCATTATGAGGTAGTGAGACCTACAGTAAGACTACAATCAAGTTTTCTACCTGGGTGACTGAAATAAAGAATTTAAAAGCAGAGGTAAAAGGCAGCAGGTACTGGTGTGAAAAGCAAAATCTAATGGAAGGTCTACATCTATTCCTTTCTTCATCCTCCTCTTATTAAAGCAAGAATATACTTTGTCTAAAAACCTGATCATGAACAATAAATGAGGCTTTAATCTCCAGTGAAACACACCTTTCCTTCTTTTACAAAAAAACGCAGAAAAATAGTAATGCAGAAACCTGAGGTCACAGGAAGTGCCAGACAGGTCAGCAGAAAACACAGGACACTTCTTACTCTTCAATAATTCCTGCAGGATTTCCACCACATTTCCTACACTGCTGCCAGGCATTCTCCACATTTTTTAAGGGCAGCACCTCTTCAAAAGGGCAGTCAGAATGCAAAGCACCAGTCCAGAGCTCAAGAAGAACTGGGCATCACAAGCAATTCCTCATCTCATACCATGGCATAAAGAAAGGCACTTCCTGCCCCAAGCCCATGACAGAGGCAATCAGACTAACCTGGAAACTCAGAGTGAGTTCTCTTTTCTTTTAACTACTCTCTTTTGCTGATAAGTGTTTGCCCTGGGTTACTTTCAGGATGCATTCCTTTGCTCACTTTTGGGTACACAATGAGGATACAACTCTAGGATTGAGGCCACACAAAATTTCTTACAAATCTC
The DNA here is from genome assembly GCF_027887145.1 of Ammospiza caudacuta. Classification (NCBI taxonomy): domain Eukaryota; kingdom Metazoa; phylum Chordata; class Aves; order Passeriformes; family Passerellidae; genus Ammospiza; species Ammospiza caudacuta. Next base: position 29,268,908 of record NC_080595.1, read on the forward strand.
CTCCATGAGTCTCAGCAGTTAAGACACTACTTTGCAGTTCTGTTCATCCACATCAACACATTCTGCAAAATCTGCTCCTTCTGATCATGGAGACACCTGGTCTTACCTCCCTAACTAAGCAGAATTTAAATGTCTCCATTCAATCACTCAGAGAACAGTGCTCATCTCACTTCAGTGTGTTATCTTAGTATTAACATGAACACCCATGAGAAATACCTACATCTGCTGGGGTGCAGAGAAGCACAAAGCAAAGCATTAAGGAAATATTTAGAATTTGCTATGTAGCACACTGAATATTTTATTCTTAAGTAAACTGAGGGATCCTTCTCCTCTCAGTATTAGTAGAAAGAGGAGAAGCATACTCAAGTCAAATAAACTTCAGTCTCCCTTAAAGCCAAACTGCTTTGATCTTACCACAAGTAATTCTACCTTGTTCAGTCACCCACCAATGCATTTTTATTTATTAGAAGGTGAAAGAGTTACTGCTGTAGAGTTAGAAACATTAGAGACTATTGACTTTGCAATGGAGATGACTACTCCCTTCCACTTGGCAGCTCTGTCTCCTTGTGGCCTGGCAAGAAGAATATTGTCATAAGAAGCAGGTGGCCCTAAATTTTAAGAATAATGAAGCTTTACAACAAAAAAAATTAAGGCCTCAAGATGAAATGTAATTTTCCAGAATGAAACGGTAATTATTTCTACCAGATCGAACAAATATTGGTGATAATGAAAATGCAACCCAGTAAGTTGATACACAAATTACTTAAGATGCAGTACATTAAGTGTAATCCACAATTTTCTCTCTGTTCATCTGTCAGCTTAAACAATTTCATAAATGCCCCAAACCCCTTCTGTGTTCAGTATCAATGAGTACAAAAGCCTGACAATCCTAAGTTAAAGCTTAACTCCTCTCCATAAGTCATATATCTGTATTTTCTCCTGTCTGAAATAAATGATGTGTTAACAACGGGTCAATCTTGAATTTGGCCCTCCTGAATGCAAGTGCCATGTGGCATAAACATCTCATGACCAGAAGCATTATTCTACATGTGTATATCCAGAATTCAGTGATTCCAATCCCTGTAAGCAGTTCCTCTCTAGGAAAGAAGTGGGTTTCTTTCACCATTTTTCTTCTCTCTCAACAGGCCTGCAGTATTATTCTTTTTCACATAAGTAATGTGATTCCCATTTTTTTATAGACATAATATTGCCCCTGGTACTTCTGAGACCAAAATCTAACCTCAAAAACACTACTATTCCAGTTACAAGTCTGCTTTTAAGAACAACTCCTCTGAAACTACCAAGTCCTTCCACTTGCATCCTCCTTTTCATAGCATCCACTCTACAGGAAACAAAATTTTCCAGATTATACAGGTGCACTGAGAAGGGTTTGAGGTTTCTCTTTGGGCAAAGCAGAGCAGAGAGAACCTTGGGTGCCTTCAAAATTTCAGACAGCATCATTTCCCCATATCTCTCTCACAGCAAGCAGGGAAAGATATGGGAGGTAAAACATGAACAGTGTTAAAAATTAATACATCTCCAACCTGAGCAGTGCCTTAACATTGTATCTCATGCTTCCTTATGCCATGTATTTCCTAACACTACAAGCATCTCAATATATAAGAGCAGTGTTTCTCCCCACTTTCTTTCTCTCCCTTCAACACTCTTTCCTTCACATCTGTGATTATGCTTTTGCTAAAAAGCTATTTACAATATTGGTAAGTTTCACTAGAAAGTCCATTAGCAATATTTCCATTTTACAAGCCCTCCTGGCAGATCATAGCAGGCTGGGAAAGCAAAGAGCAACAGTCACTTCTGAGCAAGAAAATGAGATAGAAGCAGAGTTTGCTGCTAAGGATTAGTGTTCCCCAAATGAAATATTACAGAAGACCAGACACTGACTAGGTACAGATAAGTAATTTTCACTGATACTGACAGATAAAACATTTTTAAAATAAAAGCATGATTTTCACCATGCAGTAAATTACAGCTTTCCACAAAACTGTTATGAACCTAACTTACTGCACCCCCTAAAATAGTGCTCACCCCTATTTAAGTTCCAATCAAATATTTGAAAGTTTTCAAAATAAATTATTCCTAAGTAAACACATTGCACTGTATGACATTACTCTTTCCAAACCTTACACTTGCATTCTGCAACTTTAGTGAAGCAAAGCACTACCACCATAACTATGCAACACCATTTCAGATTTCCAGAAATCTACCTGATCTCTCAGCAAAGAGATCACTGAATAAAAGAAATGCAAAGCAGGCAAAATGTCATTTGGGACAGAGAAATTGCTTGAGTAATAAGGACTACAGGAGATTCAAGTTCTCAAGTTTAAAACAGATTTCTGACTTTCCTGAACCACCACGGTATCAGACCAAATGAGCATTTTTTAATTTCTCCAGGCCTTTGACAGGAAATACCCTTTTTAAAAACATATTGCTTATTTCATTGATATGAATGTTGCTTGTTATGTAACTGTATGGTTTTCTGAAGGTGCAGCTGCAGACAACATTAAGCAGGCATGAAAAAGGGAGCAGGACACTCCCAGAAGGAGTATCAACAGGGAAACAGAAGAATGGTAACCTGCATATTAGAGCAGACTCAGCAATTTACATCCCAATTTCAAGACAGATCAATTTCATCAAGTTTCTAAGAAATCTCTGCAGAGGAAATATTTTTCTTTCACCACTAACTCAAACAGGTCTGAATACCATCATTCTGTCTAGAAAACAAGTCTGTTCTTGGTTCTTATAAGGACTGGTGTTTAAGGGTTGTAAGCTAAAAGCAAGGTCAGATAAAGACACTGCAGCAAAAAGTCTTTAAAACAGTGCTTGGCTAGAAATAAGTGAAGGACTATGTTCAATTGGAGTCATTTATAAATGCCTGGCACAGTCTTAGTGACAGGTTTTTCACTGTGTTTTACAGAAAGAACAAATTCAAGTGTCAGGGATGCTTCTGCACATCTAGAATTCAATCCTGTTCAACAAGTTATCAAAAGCTGTACATTATTTATTATAAGCTGCACCAGACAAAAGCTTTCTGCTCTGGCATTTGTGGACACAGCAGTAAATTAATACAGATTCTGACACACATGCTCCAGGACTGCCCATGAGCCTCTCAGCAGTGGAGAGAGGCAGGCCAGCTGAGATTCAGGGCAGAATGGAGCCCCCAGCTGCAGCAGGGGACATGGAAAGGCTCCATGACAATCAACAGACCTGCAAGTCAGCTGCAATCACTGAGACTTAATTCCTCCCTTTTGGAGGAGAGTCTCAAAATATTCCTCATGTCCCCGGAGACCAAATCAAAGAGTCATTTCCTGTTCTGGTATCAGTCTCCTTTCTCCTTTGTTTTAAATACAAATATAAGCCTTGAGACCTGTAGTTCCTGGAAAATATTGTCTTTCCTTGAAACTAATGTACATCCACAGAGCTGCTCTCCAGTTCTTATAAATTTTTTTCCCAAAGGAACACTTGCTCTGCTTGAAGTATCTTAACTTAAAAAATGCTAGGCAATATGGATAACCAAAAAAATTGTAACAGACATCTGCTAATTCAAAAGAGGAAACTTCTTTAATTTTGGAGGGCTTTTGTTTTCGATGATACATACATATCACTTAATGTTTGAATAATTTTCAGGCAAGCAGAGTTCTCTTGGGCTTGGCTCTTCATTTTTCAACCTAACATAAGGCTGCTGTTAAGTGGATTCTGCTCCATTAAATACAATGGCAGAAAGCAGGAGGGGCACCAAACACATCAACAACTTTTCCAAAATCTAGACATATTTGCTCTACTCTATTTGCCTCAGCTTCTAAAAGAAATTTCAAAACTGAAAATCAAAGAAAAATAGTGAGTCTGCTATAAACTGACTGCATGTTTTAGATGTCTTCCATTATTCCCTGCTTTTTATTTTGCCTTTGCTACAAGAGAGTCCTGATATTCATTGAGATCAGACCAGGGGGGCTGTACCTGCCTGGATTACTTTCTTTCTTTCTCCCAAACAGATTCGTGGTAGTAAAAAGTCTGTTTGCTGGTTGTTTGTTTTTTTTTTTTATAAACTGTATTACTGTGATGGCCAGACTCTCTCTTCACACTGATGGGAGAAAACTTACATCACTTCAGAACTTCCTGCACCAAGTTTCCATGGTACAGAAGAACACCCCAATGTTTAAATAAGGAAACAAAATTTTCCAGATTATATAGGTGCGCTGAGAAGGGTTTGAGGCTTCTCTATCAGCAAAGCAGAAACAAAATAAGGAAACAAGTGTATGTAAAACATATGGACAGGCAAGAAGATAAGCAATAAGTTTCTTTTTATTTCTTTTTGAGTAAACAACTAAGTGTAAAGCAAGGTTGTGTGAACACTCAAACTCCTCAATCCAATTTGAAATCCCTCAGATTGCTAATACCTGAAAGAAAATAATGTACCTGGGAGAGAGAGAGAGATCACCAAGAGAATCATGGCATGCAGTTTAACATCCCTCTGGCACACAGAACCAACACCACCACGTGTCAAATACCATTTCTGCAGCATTGCTGCTACACAGATGCAGCAGCCTCACCCAGCATCCTGTAGCAGAGACCAAGCCTCAGCTCTGCTGGGAAAATCTTCTGAGGGGACACACCAGATCAGCCAGCCAGTCTGTACTAAAAGCACCAAAACTGTTTCCAGTATGAAACAAAGAAGAAACAGATCTGCACCTCAAACTGGCTCAGGTGGGGCAAAAGGGGAACACTGGTTACTTAGCCTACCATTGGCATGAAAATACATGTACTTCAAATTGAAAATCTGACTGGTCTTTCATATTAAAAAAAAACCCAACAATAAAAAAACCTACCAAACTCTACCTAGTCAGTAGAAATTTTAGTTTGTCTTATTAAAACATGGATAGGATATAAACGCTGTATACCACAAAGAAACATAACCAGCACTTGGAACCAGTGGCTAAGCATGTAATGGAAATTCCAATGATCTTGCCCAGACCTCAGGACAATTCTGTTCACTTAGTTCTTCTAGGAAATGATAAAGTTACAAGGGAAAAGAAAAAAGCCAGAGTGCATATCACACCCTGTGATGCACTGTCAGGTAGTCTTCCAAATGTCACAATAACCAACTCTGTGACAGGTAATACAAGTTTCCAAGAAAATGTCCTGGCTAAAGCAAAAAGTCTGGCATACATTTTCACAAAGGACCAGAAAAGGGGAGTGAAATGGAAGAACTCTACACTCCTACTTTCCCCAAGAGCTTTTAAGAGCTGTTCAGGAAACTAAGATGCCAGAAATGAAGAAAAATGCAGCAAGCATTATATGTCTGTATCATTTTTCAATGCCTAAGCACCATTTCTAACCATAAGTATTGTAGTCCAAGTCACAGACATCATGTAACTGTCATAATCATGCCTACACCAAACTTAAATAAAATCCACATGAAAGCAAGGATCTGCCTGCACAGCTCAACTTCAGGGACAATGCCAAAATTGGTAAAAACTTGTATTAAAAGCACAGCAAGTTGTCCATCCTCTACCTGGAAAGCATTTCTGTAAGTTGCACGAAGCCAGCATACGCCAATTCAAATGCACCCCTGTGCCTTGATTGCAGCAGATGATGTTTAAAGTAATCACCAATATTTTTAACCTGAAAGAGAAAGAAAAAATTACTAAGCCATTTGGAATTACATGCACATAATTTATTTATAGATGCAAAATATTTTGCAGTTCAAAGCAACAATCCTCCCCCTGGCTGGAAGGGTCACTGGTACAAGCAAAAATCAACTAGAAGCACTATAAAAAACATCCACTTAATTTAATGATAACAAATATTATACTTCTTTTTTAGGTTAAGGGGGTAGTTCTGTGTCCTTTCAAAAAGTCCAAAAATATGAAATTGGTTATTTGTCTGTGATGGACATACTCAGATTTTAAGACAAGAAAGGGACAACTCTGATTTTCAGGGGAAACAAATGCAGATACCTTCTTGTTTGCTACACTCTTGCCAAAAACACCAAAGAAAATGTCAACTACAGCACAACAGCAGAAAACAAATCTTAAACTATTCAAGATATGAAATTCAAATTCCAAAAATTGTATCAAAGGGAAACAAATCTACATTAGATTAGATAATGCATATATAAATAAAAATTTCTAGCATTCCAGAATTCTGCATAATTGCTGTTGACCATTGGAAACAATTTTAAAATGAAGATGATGTTGGAATGTGAGCTATTTTTAAAAGCATTAAAATTGTAAGTGTGATACCTCAACTTTCACTTACAGTTTATTTTCTAGAATTCTATTACAACACAAAATTTTTAAATCTGTTTGGAAGTTTACAGATCCACACAACCTCATTCCATGAAGGATAAATTGCCTTGTTTGTTGGGTTTTTTCTTGTAATTCTCATCAACTTTTATGGTCTAAATCCAACTTGCCACTTAATTTGTTTACAATGCATAGCACATCCATAATGGCCTTATGCAAAATTTACTTCAGGAATTTTTCCTAGAAGTTCTCCAGTGAAAGTTTCTTTAAACCCTTTATATAAAAATATGCATAAAATCACATCTAGTTGCTTATAAAATTCTGCTTGTTCTGTTACTTATACAATTGCTCTAATACTTTAATAGCCTGACAAGTAATTAAGTTGTCAGGGAAGTTAATGTCATATCTACCTTTATGGTTTTTCAACCTCTGTTAACTAATTTGCATCACCCAAGCAATGAGATGGCATTAATTAAAAAAAACAAATCTGAGACCATCTACATATTATTTCCTGCAGCTAAAACTTACCTAATGTGAAACACACAGTAACTGGAGATATGGAGATATCTAAAAAAGTTATTTCTGAGTAGATTTTAAGGTAGCTTATGTAGCCACAGGGTTTCATTTCAGCTTTCTAGTCCAAAAAAGAGAAGTAAGTGCCCTTTATTCACAAGGAACTGACCCACAGACAGGGCAATTCTCCAGGTGTGTAAACAAAACCAAATCAAGAAATCCATACACATGTAAATCAATTTACCAGCCTGTCCCAGCACCATGCTTACGCTTCTAGAATTCAAAGCAATTTTTTTTTGGGAGGGAGGGTCACATAACTTCCAACTTTACTATTTATACTTCTGAGTTTCTTCCAACAGCCACACTGACTAGAAGCTTGCATCAAACTGAACTCAGACTAGAAGCAGCACTACCATAACTCAGTTCTTGGTCAGAAATTTAGAATATAACAGGTGAACCTTACTAATAAAACAATGTACAGGGCCAGACTTGCTGCTGAGGGCAAGAATTTGGGTATTCAAGATATAAATTCTCTCCAAGGTGTTCCAAAAGATTATTACAGGCCATGGGACAACTCAGTCTTTACTTCTGCTGCCTGTTTCTTTTCACTGTGGCACACAGCTGTGGCAAGCTTATCTCCTAAAATGGTCTTAAAACTTCCCAGGTGAGATAAACAGGAGATTGAGGAAGAACTAAATGTTCCTCCAGACTTGGAGCACTCATAATTTGCATTTCATATGGCAAAAAAACCCACAGAATCTTTATTAGATGCCATTTTGGTGGTTACATGATACTATTTATATGGATTTCATTAACAGGCAGAGCTCTGAGCCTGCCATCGCTGGACTTTCAGGATCAGAGGGAAAATGAAAATAATGCATTTGGATAGAGAGATTCCTCCAGCATTTGAACAGAGAGATTCCTCCAGCTATATTCTGCACTTCCTATGTCTGTCTATATCTGTACCATACAGTTACTGACCTAGATGGGGAGCATGGTACAACAAGAGGAAGGTTTGCAACAGCCTGGCACATCCTGGCCAAGAGGTGCTACCAGATTTTTCTCAACAATTACTTAGCCCGGCTCAAGGCAAGCTGACCAAGGTTTCTCTCAAAGTTTTCCTTCTCTGTATTCTTAAATCTCTTCCAATAGTTCCGAAATTAAGCAAAAGAATGAGCAACTTGAAAGAAAAGTTCTACATGCATAAGACATAATCCAACTTGCTTATTTGTCAGCACTGATAAGTGGTTAATAAGTCTGAAGCCCTAGCAGCTATGGTATTGACATTTTTTGTCATTTCTGATGAAACCCTTCTTTTTTTGTACAAAACACAGTAATGACCCAAAGTTACAAAAGAAAATGCCCAAAGTTTTCTTTGTGTATTTCTTGCAAGCCTGAGGAAAATCAGGACTTCAAACTGACTTCTCATCCATTAGCATTCTTCTTCTGTTTTACAGGAATTATCTGAAGCATTATCAAGCTGAAGAGGTATCAATAGGAAAAGAAGGCATCTTTATAGAATCACAGAAAATCCTGAGCTGGAAGGGACCCAAAAGATCATGGAAGTCCAACTCCTTCCTTAATAATGTATTATTTCTGCAAGAGCACCTATCTAATGCTGCTTTCCAAAAACAGATGCTGCAGTCAGAACTGACTCATTTTAAAACACCAATTCCTCTGTGACTTAGTGCAGATTAAGGAACATAATGGTGGAAATGCATATCTGTTCTCTCATCTGCCCTCCAGACCCCAGCAACAAAGCAAGCACAGCTGTTAACCAGATGAAAACATGAGCACTGGAGACAATACAAGAATCAAGACACCAACACTATTTCCATGGCACCACAACATTAGATAAGAAATAAAATCTGGAGTACATAATACTGTGTTTTATTTTAAAATGTAGAGTTCTAACACCTAAGGAAGAATTAAGTAACTGTTTTCTGTTGGAAAGAAAAGGAGGTTAAAAGGTAGCTGGCCTTTCATATTTCAGTCTTCTACGCAAATTGATTTTGTTGAAACATATGTAAATGAAAAGGTCATCAATTAAAACAGAAATTCAATAAACACAAAATATTTCCCAAATAAATGCCTGTGGTAATCTAATTTCTTGAAAACACTGAACTCAACGTTCTGCAAGAGACCCAGATGGCACATTAACATTTCTGATCTCTCATATTAAAAAAATCAGAGGAAAAAGATACAATCACACTACATACAAATTATTCATAACAATGGATAGGAGGAAGACAAGACTAGGACTATTCAGCATGTTTGACTTTCAGAACCCTTGACTCTGATGCTAATTAAGGAAGAGCTTTAAGAAGAATCCCAATATGTAGAGCTCAAAATGAGACAAAAGAGACTTCAAATAGGAAGTCAGTTTAGAAGATTTTAGCAATTTGATTAGTGACTAATATATCCTGAGAGAGAGACAACAGGGAGGGTGGCAGACAGGCATTGGTATCCCTAAACACATCACACATCTCATAAATAACCCAATACCATTAGAATGAATGAGTTTTTTAGTAATGTATAGTAACTTCTTCATTTATCTGTTTTTACAGATACCACTGGACCAAAACAGGGCTGATAACCAAGTATAGCAAAGAAAACTCTTACTATGGCAATTCAAAGAAATTTAAAATGCACTTTTCCCAAACAGAACACAGACTTAAGGGAAAAAATTCTGAAAACTGCCTTTGCCTCACCACCACCCAAGAGGAAATTTCAGGTTTTCTTATAAAAATTATTTCCCTACCTGTTCTACAGTAATCAACCCCTCTGAAGGTTCAGATGTAGTCTGTGAGGGCAAAAGTTTACACAGTGTCCCTAAGAGCAGAGATACTTCCTTCATGCTTCTCCAGCAGCAGACAAGAACCATTTGAGCTGTGACATCACATGCTTGCTTGTCTTTGCCTTAAAAACAAAAACACAACAAATGCAATAGTGTAACTCAAGGTTCTCAGATGTAGGTGTGTAATTTAAACTTCCCTTAGCCTGTCTTAAAAAACACAAGTAACTATGAAAAAATTTCTAAAGTTCCCTGCCCAAAAGATAATTTAATCTTGTTGAAACTAATTGCCGGCTCAACAGTTGCTTTACTTTCTTACACTCGGAAAAGGCAGTACTATAAACATTTTACCAGAGAAGGGCTGTTTTAAAGAGTCACAACTGATATTTACTCGCAGTCCGAGGCACAGAAGCAGGCACACCTCCGCAGGCAGGCATTCACTGCCCATCCATTGCCCATCCATGGATCCCGGACGGCTCCGGGCGCCTCCCGAAGCCAGACGCGTTTGTGACGCGCCGCCGCCACCTGGCGGCCACTGCGGCACCTGCACGCGTTTGTCCCTTCTCGTGAAAAACAAAACATGGGGCCCCAAACATTTCCAACGTACGAAAAGCAGCCGGGGAAAGGAAGGTCAAAACTTGCATAAACTATTAAATTTTCAAGTGTATGGATGTTCTGGCCCACACTAAAGATGCCAAAGTTTACCATTTCTTTATCACCATAAGGTTCAGTTTCATAGCTGCTATTCATTAAAACAGACAAGTACTACCTAACATTTTACCACTAGAATCTTTCAAGCTGAAGTTTCTGCTATGTAATTTCATGCAACAAGTTGTATTGCATTAACATAGTCTCCACTAGCCTTGTGTAAACTGGAGAGGAAAATCACAATAACACTTCTCAACAACAAATACATTAACATTGCTTGATAGAAAAGGTGCTCAGGATTACCTGCCAGTGCATTTAAGGCAACAGAGTCTAGGCCAATATCAAAAGAATTGATTTTCACTTGTGTCTTAAGAGAGATTAATCCCAATCTTCCAGAAGTTAATTATTTTATTGTGGGGGTGTTCACAGGGGTCCCAGGACCAGGGAAGAGATGAGAATCTGGCTCCATGTTTCAGAAGGCTGGCTTATTATTTTATGATATATATATATTATATTAAAAGTAGATGATATATTAAAACTATACTAAAAGAATAGAAGAAAGGATTTCATCAGAAGGCTAGCAAGGAGAGAAACAAGTATGGAATGAATAACAAAAGCTTATGTCTGACCGAGAGTCTGAGACAGCAGGGCTGTGATTGCCCATTAATTAGAAAAAACCACATGAGACCAATCACAGATGCACCTGCTGCATTCCACAGCAGCAGACAATCATTGTTTATATTTTGCTCCTGAGGCCTCTCAGCTTCTCAGGAGAAAAAATTCTAAGGAAAGGATTTTTCATAAAACATGTCTGTGACAGTTTCTAAAGCCAAGTCCATGGATTACAAGCTTCTGACAGACAAGAACTAAAATGTTACACAAGCAAGTAATTTCCAACTGATCATCCACATAAAATGACTCCTCTATAAAAAATACCTTGATTTAATTACTTATATAGCCTTGGATTTACCTCTCATTTCCATGCAAGTATTTTTCATCAGCCTCTGGTCAGCCAGCTTTTCAGATTCTTCTTTGCAGTGTTCTTTCAGGATTTTTGCTTGCATAAAATAATCATTTGTGTCCTGTGGTTGTATCTCGTGCAGAATCATCTGCAGGCGATCTGCACTTTCTGCACATTAAACAAGAGGGATATTTAAGATAGGAGACAAAACTATTTCCATTTCTTTATACTGATGTAATTCATTTTGGGTGCATAAGTACAGAAGAAAGCTATAAGCATTAAAAAAGAAAAACCAATAGGTTCTATGCTGATTAGAATGATCAAGGAAAAAACACTGAATTTACAGCCCCTGTTTTGAAAGAGCTGTAACAATGCACTCCACAAATGTTTGTGGGTTTTTTTAGTGAAGAAGTCAAGAAAACTTTATCAGAAATCAAAACAGTGACCAAAAATTATGACATAAAATGAGAAGCTGAAAGGGAGGGGTGCTCAGTCTAGTTCTGAATGACTGCAAGACAAACAGACCTTCAGAAGCATCAGATTAGAAAATAATTGTTTTGGGATTCTGTTTGGTTCTTTACCTGGATCACTGTCCATTGGAATAAGACCCTCTGGAGATGAGCTCTGTACAACTGGTGATACCACAGCAGAGAGGCTGTATGACATCAGAATGAGCCTGGTCACTATTTCCTTCCATTCAGACACCAGGGTCAAGTCACTTAAAGAAAAAAAGTCAAAATCACAACCAAAACAAAACATGGATTAAAAATAATTTTATATTTAAAAGAAAGAACCAAAATTACAAACACTTCTGCAACAATATTTATGAAAACTATGAATAGGGTAGAGTTTGAAAAGTCTTTAAGGCTGAGTTTACCACATACAAAGGAAGTATCAAACACTGCAGCAGCCAGCAAGAGTTCTAAAAGCCACAGGTACTGGATTTCCTTATAAATAATACTGCATGATTTTCTCTTCTCCTTAACAGCTCTTCCACTGCATTTAAACATGGAGTTACAGCTTTCCATTTAGTGTGTTTTCCTTAAAATATGGAGTTACAACTTATTTAGTGTGTTTTACTTACTTGAAGGGTAATTGCTGCAAAGCCCCATTTATACAGTGCACTCTCCCATACATGGGGAAGGATGCTGCTGCTTGAAGCAGAGACTTCTTGGCTTGGAATATTTCTTCTTCAACTTCCACCAACAAAAGCTTGATAACTAAAATATTTTGAAGCACAGATTTACATTGAACATTCATATACTGATTTTCTAAGAAGTCAGTCTGCTTTAAGAAACAGGAATAAAATCTGTGTACACAACAATTCAATGGAATATAAACAGCAATTTCCTTTATTATACTCTTCTCTCTTGTCATTGAAATATGTTACCCTTGATTTTCAGTTACCTAAATCCCAGCAACATTTGTTATAGTCAATTTAATCTATCTCTCTGAACCAAATGGCAGCTGTGAAAAGCACAGCCCACATCCTATGCTCAGGGAAAATCCCACAGCTCATGATGAAGTCACAAGGAATTACCTACTCCATACTGCAAAGTCAGACTTCACACCCTTACAGCCACAATAATACAATGATGAGTACAACAGAATATTAAAGATTGAAAGTTCACAATTATACATTTGAACTTTGTTTTCCACTAAGCAACCTGACCAATTTAAGGACACGTGTCTATTTTAATTCTGTTTATAGCTTGTGACATCTCAGTGCCAGAATCAGAACAAACTGCAGATCCTAATGAGGAACCATGGATCACCACCAGCAGCAGATGCCCCAGAGCAATGAGACATGAGGTTACCCACACATTTCCTTCACTTACGGCAACCACAACCATGTCTCAAAATTGTTATTTCACTGCATATCAAGACAGGATTAACAGGCATCTGTAGAGAAGCCAAGAATGGCACAAAAAAGTATCAAAAAATGAGTTCACTGCAAATTACATAAAATATTTTACTACAAATAATGAACTTAAGTGTTTTAATTTCACTGAAGATTACTTTAAGTGGAGAAAGCTTGGTGAACAAATTTGGCAAACCTGCCAGATCTAGAGCCCTGTTATCTTTCATCCAGGGACACTTAACCAAAGAAAATGATTCTGTATGTCAACAAAGCTTCATTACTGTGGGTGTGTATTCACAGGACTGCAAATCACACAGAAAAATGGGGCCAGGTGAACAGAGCTCCAAGAGGCAGGGTTGCAAACATCAAGTATTGAAACACAGACTAACTACAGCTGCCTTCCTCCTGGGTGAGTGAGCTCTCAGGGGAAGCAGAGGGCTCTTCCCTGTGCTTTATGCACCCAGCTTCACCAGGCTCCCTGCCTGGGCCTCCACAGCACTTTCAAATGTCACTGCTCAAAAAAATGACAAAAGCCATCTTATAGAATATTCAACAGCCTCAACACCAACAGGACTAGATGGAGATCTTACTAAAGAACATGGCTTCTTAACAGCAAAATACAATATACTTAAAATCCTGTTGGAAATAAGCCTATCTTACTAACCCTCCTACCAAAAGCCTTATTGAAAAGCAGCAAACTTTCAACCAATATAAAAAAAACTTTCCTCAAAATCTTACCTGCCAAAGTGTTCTTCTCCACTGTACTCACTGATGTGCTCTCATCCAGCTGGGGGTTATGCTCAAGCCGTTTTCCTAAACAAATGTGCTGCAGTCCTTTGTGATATACTAAAAAGTTCAACAAATATGAAGCAGTGACACAATCATATGGCTTGGTGCTTGTGCTAAGATCAATTGCTGCTTGGAACAGAAGATCTAGATTTTCAGAACCCTGAAAAGAAACCAAATCAGTAATATTGCTCATTTAATTGAGCTTCCAGATTGATTTAATTAAGCTTCTTACAACCCTGGAATCTGAGAACCTGCTTTTAATTAAGTTTGCTGGTACATATTTCTTGAGAAACACTTGTTTTGTGCACTGATGACCTTACACTCAAAACATGCATGTGCATGTATTTAGCAAGGATACAATTACATAGACATTGAGGATGGGGACAGCCATTTACAAAGCAGTGTTCAATTACACTGCACCTCACAGGAAATTTCTTTTTTCAAGTTAATGTGTTTTATCTGCTAATGGACATTAAAGAGAAGCACAATTTACTTGGTAGCAGTATTTGTTCATCTGTACTAATGAATTTTAAAATAAATTTTCATCAAGTTATTACAGACAAATCAGTATCAATTCAAAGGGCAAAATTTGTCAGAAATCAATAAAACCAATCAGACAATGAAACCTGAGATCAATTAGAAAGGAAAGGAAACAGGGAGCTGCATTTCCTAAAAGTACAAGAGAAACCAAGTTAAAATGCCCCAATCATTTAGAAAGATAAGTCACAAGTAAGCCAAGTGCTTGCATTAACTATTTTTCTGACAGTTCACAGTCATACCCAAAGAACTTCCCAAACTCCTCCATCCATTAGTGAAACAAGCCTCCATAGGCAAGGGCAGCAGCTGCGTAAAATTATACAGAAGGTGTTAGTGATGAACACTGCTGCAGGCAGCTTGGACTGGCTTCTAAGGCTCAGGATTCCTGCTCTGTACCTAACACAAGCACCTGGTGTACTACACAACATCCATCTTCCACAAAATTACTCCCTCTAAACTCTTCAAGTTCATACCTGTAAATTCAATGCAACATCACGTAGTTTCATCAGAAGTCTAAATGCCAGAATTTTTACTTCCTCAAAAGTACTGGCAAAACACTGGATCAGAGTCTGGACACGAGCAGAATCCATCTCCTGATCCAGCTGGAAAACTTGTGCCTGGCCTGTTCAAAGAAATTAAAGCCTTAGATAGTTGTGCTGTAACTCTTTCCAGAATAAGCACTCTCCTCACATTCTGCTTTGCTATACTAAAAGAAGCATTAAATTTTAGCCAAATTATTATTTTAATATTATTTCTCTTAATAGGTTTTAAAATACCATATTTAACATTGTTAGGAATAAAAAAAAGGCTTACCTTATTTAGAAAAATTACTCTTAGTTATACAGAAAATAACTTGTTGCCAAAACCAGAACCCATTTACTCCCTTTAAATTTAGCATTAAAAAACCCTTTATTTAGTCTTGCTTAAAAACTCTTTTCCTGTAAGTATGTAATATTAGAAAATAATTCCTTTCAATAAAGTGGTTGAAAGCTTCGGTGTATTTTGGCACTTGGTGTTTTGAGTTATTTTGTCATAGGAACAATCCCTTAAAATGTAAGCCATTACAATTTCTTCTGGTTTTAATTTAGATATAAATGAGTTGTGAATTCTGGTGATTTGACCTAATGCTGTAAAGAAGGCAGAAATTTTAGGATGTAAACAACTGCACCATAATACAGCACAGAATACAACAGCTGAATTGCCTTTATAGAAGTAATGTCCAATCTACAAAACCCTCAGCTGCTATTATAAACAACTGAGGAGAACTTTCTGGTTTTAAAAACAACAGTAATAATATACTACATACTCATAACAATAACATTGTGTTCATTTATCAAGTGGTTTTGAGAAATTATTTAGCAAGATGGCCATTTTATTCCCTCTCAAAATCAACTTTAATATTAGACAACTAATTTCTTTAAAGAAAAGGTTACAATTTAGGACTGAAACATATTTTTATGTTGACCGCGTGATCCAGAGACAAGATTTAGCAAGACAATCAATACCCCAAAGCTCTAAATACTTATTGAATTAAGACTGCCATTAAATCATGAAGAAAACTTAAAATAACATCAGCACATCATTAACTGGACAATAAAACTGGATTTTATTTAGCATAGTATCAGGAGGATATGCAATATTTTTCAACCAAGAGTTTTTACTCAATTCAGCATTTCAAGCTATCAAGATATATGAGCAGGAAAAAGGAGAGAAGTTACCAAATGATTGACACTTGCCCAGACATTTTCCTCATAATAAAAAAAAAAAAATAAGCCTTCCTAAAAAACAGGCTATGCAGTAAAATCTAAATTTATAGAAGACATGCAACAGGCAATTAGTAGCATTTACTTCAATATTCCTTTTTCCATAAAAACTTACCATCCTCCCTTGAGGTAAAACAAAAGCAGTCCAGGAAATGCCATAGAAATAAAGGACTAAGAATACCCTTTGACAGAAACTGACTAGCTGGCATAAAAGACATTTCTTCAATACCTCCCATTCCTACAGTCTATTAAAGTCTATAAATTAGAAATCTTACCTTTTGGAACAGAAAATATTTCTGCTATTGATTCCAAAATACTCAGTGCACAAAACCTGGTTGGGTGTGATGAACCAGGAAACAATACCTCAAAAAGTCTGGCACATACAGATGACATGAAATCCTGGGGGAAAAAAAATTGCAGGAAAAAAATTAAGACTGTTTACTTGCTGCCCTACAAGAAAAGCCTAAGTAACTGAACTCAGGACATTCTGCTTTACCCCAAAAATTATGACCTTACAGTTAATTTTGGAAAAACAGGAGGCCAACATTCACAGTGCAGACAGTTTCTTGTTTCTTAGAGTACAGGGAAGGCTGGACGATCATTTGGGTTTTTAAATAGAACAGTTTCCTT
The DNA here is from genome assembly GCF_027887145.1 of Ammospiza caudacuta. Classification (NCBI taxonomy): domain Eukaryota; kingdom Metazoa; phylum Chordata; class Aves; order Passeriformes; family Passerellidae; genus Ammospiza; species Ammospiza caudacuta. The sequence goes on from NC_080595.1 coordinate 29,285,667, forward strand.
TCCTCAGGCCCACAGAAAGACAGCCATTGTATCTAATCCTGAAAATTAGCTGACCAAGAAAAGCAGAACTCAAGGAACAGATTGGCACAAAGATGCTGATGATGTGAGCCCTTAAATAAGATAAAAAGGACAAATACAGAAGAAGTCTTCATGCTAAAGCTCTTGTCATTCATTCTCTCACTCACTGATTATTCTGGAGACCTAGAAAAAGACTGAAGCTCAACTGATCTCTATTTTAATCCCAATAACACACATCATTTAAAGCTCACTACTAAATGGCCAACAGATGACAAGACATTTGCCCAATTTTTTTTTTTTTTTTTTTTGATTGAGGGTACATCTCCAGCTGTTCCTCACTCACTGCTGTTTTAATGCACATCACAGAGCAATCCCTCATTACCTTTATTGGTTTCAAACCAAATTTACCTTAAAGGCACCCTCCAAATATCAATGGGCATTCAGTTCATCAACAACAGCATATTTAGTCAAAATAAACTTGCACAAGAGCATCAGAGTGGACAAGCTCCCCAGTACTGTTTGACTTCATAGGTTTTTTCTATTTCTGCACTGAACTATTGCCTAACACAGAGTGCCTAACTTACCCAGTGATAGTCAGGAACAAAGAACTCTCAGAAGTGCTATCCCCACCCTCTATTACCTGCATCTCTAGCAGTCTACTTACTTTGTATTGCTGCAAAGTCCTTAAAGGAGGCATTTTCGTTGACTTCTCAACTAACTCTTGCTTGGTTTTATTTTGCTCCAATTTATAAAGCACTTGAGAACTTTCTTGTATCCTGCAAAATAACTTTTAAAACAAAAGAAAACATAGGTGAGACAAGAATCATTGACATTGAAATCAGGGAAAGGTAGATTTTCAGCTTATTTTCCAAATCACACTGCTTATAATTTTTAGGAAGTTTGCATACAGCATAACACAAAACAGATCCTCCTCTCTTCACTCTAAATCCAAGGTTTTGCTTCCCACCTCTCTTGTGACGAATTTCTTCTCTCCTCCCTCTACACCTCCAAAACCTTCTTCCATCTCCCTCCTTAAATTCATGCCAAGCCTTCTCCTCCTGCCTCATTTTCTGTGGAACTGAATTCATCTATAAAAACACTCAATGCAGATAATTTCTACAGCCTCAGTGTCCCTTAGTTTGACTCACTTCAGAAGTGCTTCCTCCACCTTTTTTAGCGCCCATAAGTAGTATTTCCTTCCTTATCACACTCCCATCTAGCACAACTTTTCCATCCCATGCTCCTCAGTCTGCACCAGGTAGGAAAGGAAAGAGATGGGACTTCTCGTTTGGTTTTGCCAAACTGACTCCCTCATTTTTCTCCCTTCTCAAATTAATTATTTTCTCCTTCCACACTGCCTTCTTTTGCCATAAACATCTTCCAATATGTTCTTTATACATGCATGGTTCCTCATTTTATCCCCATCCTTCTACCATGAGCTACATGTGACCTTGGCAACTTCCACCAAACGGAGAGACTCATTCCCTGCAGACTGTAATGGCACAATCACATCATAGTGAATATTCTTCTACTTTGTTTTCCAGGTCAGGTTTCTGAGGGTGATGAAGTGACTGAATTTGCCTGAGGTGTGACAAGTCCATGGAAGCACAGCTTTAGGCCCCAGCAAAGGCAACACAAGGCTCACTGCTGACTCCAGGGCACATTGCTTTGCTATTGGCAAAGTGTGCAGGGGCTGGCAGGTCAAGCAACACCCACCACCACCCATGAAGTCACCCTGCCTCTGCCACTTAATATTTTGTTTAAGCCATCCTTGCCTGTGATGACTTAACACCATTCAGTTGGGTAATACATAAAGCATACTCCTGGCCTTAAAGCTTCTACTCTTTCCAATGAGCAACTTTGTAACATACTCATTATTTCCTTTAAAAGGGAGTTATAACTAAAATAAGAGGCATGTTAGACATTGCTCATAGTTTGAAATTACCTTTCTCAGCAGAGAAATGATCTGTTGCCTTACAGAAGGAGACTGGTTGTTCAAGTTGTACAGGATAAAAAATTGAATTAGCTGCATTTCTTCCAGAGACACAATTTCTGTAGTACGATGGGTTTCACAGAGCAAACCTAAAGCATCAATGCAAACCTGAAAGATATTTAAAAGTTCAGCACAAAAGAGTTACTGACACCTATAATGACACCTTTGCTTTAATACAACACTACCACAGTAATCAGGACCAAAGCAATTATTCTAATTTTTAGGATACATAAATGGCTGTCCTTTACCTGGCTGTGCTGATGAACCAGACCCTGTTTTATACACTCAGTGGATACAAGACCACTGCTCATGATATTTGAAAGTTCCAGATGTCCATGAGCCCTGGCTGTTCTCAAGCAGGCCATTAATGCTCCAAGAGCTCCTCTAGTTCTGCAAGAGCCTAAGGAAAATGAAAACCAGTAATAATTACTGTTTGATTAATAGAAGCAATGTACTATTCGCAGTGCTCATCAGAAATCCCGATACTTTCAACACATGGACCCACCCCCTCTTTATTTCTACTCCATAAATCCCAAAAGATTGTGCTGCTATAGTTTAAACTAGTTCTAAATCCCAAAAAATTTCATTACAAATGTGTCATATGACAAAAAGACCTTGTGAGGTCTCAATGCCATTATTTTAGAGTCCACTAAATTACTCCAAAACAAGAGAATCATAAATCTCGTATTCACATATTTACAAGAAAAAAAACCATCTGTTACTGGACACACCTGCTTAAAAAAGAAAAACAGTAGTAGAAAATACATAAACCTAACAAACCCTGGTAAAGAGAACCATAAGGTACCCACAGAAGGATTTTGCTCATGGCACAAAGACACACTTATAATTATCATGACTTTCACCTTGAAATACTAATAGCAATAATAAGCAACTGGAATTTTTCTTCCAAATTAATTTTAACAATAATAATAGACCAGAAATCACATGGTTACGATTTTTTTTAATCCAATCATAATTACAAATACAGAGTTTATTTTCTTACCCAGATTAGCATCTGCAGAGGCCTGAAGAATTCTTATCATGTAGCTCAGACTGTCAGGGTTACATTTGAGCAATTTTGGTAAATAGTAATCTATTATATAAGTAGTTTGGTCATGGTTCCCCTCACACAGTATTACCAGAAGAGGAGAAACCCAGATGTTGTGCCACTGGTCAATCCAGGTGCCCTTCTGAAAACTCAAAGTAAAATGGGCCTTGTGATTTGTAAACATGGTTTCCAGAAGATCACTGGCATAAGGTGCAAGAGATTGATCACTCATCACATCCAGGATCTGCACTGGAATTGTCCTGTCCAACTGCAGTATATTTTCAGTGCCCACACATTCCACCAGAGAGCCAAGAGAAGCATATTTCCCTTTTACATGCCAATCCAAGCTCAGTAAATGCTTTATCAGCCTTGCAAAGAATGGGTCTGATTTTCCATTGGATCCAGCAATGGTGGTTTGGTGTATCTGAAGAAGATGCTTGAAAATCAATTTGGTTTGGTGTCTGATGGCATCCAGAGGGTGGTCCCAGTGTGTATAAATGTATTCCAGCAGCTTCCCAATTATATCAGAGCTCCCATTAAGTTTGAGTTTTATATCTGGAGACCCTGAAACAAGGGCAGCCAGTGCTGAATTAGTCCAAATAACAAGAATTCTAGACAAAGATGTTGCCACGCTGGGTTCTTTTAACCTTTTAAAAAGAACAAACAAAAAAAAATTCATTATCTTCATTTATCAGTAGTTTTTAAAAATACATTTTCTATTTCAGAATAACTATTCATCACATTCATTTACCTTACATGAAAACAGATTAGGAGACTCAACACATTCATGGAGGAAAAGGAATGAACACAGAAGTAATCAACTGGATGTTGCCAAGTACATGCTTAGTTACCTGATGTGCTATTAAGTGGTTGCAGCTAAACCCCCTAACAATGGGGAAAAGAAACCACACAAGCTCCACAACAATAAAACAAAAAAATTTAGTATGCACCTGCTAACATTTGAGCAGCATTATGACGTTGCATGCTTCTTGAAAACGTAAGGACAAAATTTCACTGCCATATAAAACCATGAGAATTGAGTATCCTATGTGCAAAAACAAGATCACAAAACTGATCTCCAAGGCACAATCAAAGACTGAACTGAATGCACATTTTAATCTCCAATCCAATCGTGCTGGTGGGCCCTTAGATGCAAGCAGCCAGGAAAAAAAAGACAAATAAAACTCATATTACTTCAAGTATTCCATGCACTGGCACACTTTGCTTTCCTCTGAACTTTCAGCAGGAGAGGACGTGATGTCCTGAAACTGAAGTTTATCTGTCTACATAAGAACTGATCCTGACACACCTTAACCATAAGGGAATTGATAAATTTATCCCATTCATGTCAGAAAACAAAATTTTAGCATGCAAGAAAAACTGAAACTTAGAACTACACATGCAACATCAATATATTTTTTCAAATTTACAAAGCTTTTATGAATATATTAAAAAGACTGCATTTTTGACAGAACCTATTATCATTACACTGAAAACAGAGATATTCCACCAGGACCACAGGAGTCATGCAAAAATAGAGTTAGAAAACATGAAACAACACAGAACACAAACTTACTCTGAACTCAATGACAGCAAGACTGATGCAATATCTAACAACAGCTTCTCTCCATTTTCACCCATGCTGCCATTTTTCCAATCCAGCATAGCCAGGGCTCCGTGGCAAAGGAAGAGCAGCACCGAGCCCGGGAGTCGTGGCGCGCACAGAACCCCACAGCTCCTCAGGAACCACACTGGCACACCCGAGTGTTCCACTGTCCCAAGCAGCAAGCCACTGATCTGCAACACCAAAACACACCCATCACAGCACCTCAGCACAGCACATAACCTGTTTTATGCATAGCTTAGAAGATCTGAAGAGATTTGTTGTAAATAGTGTGTTTGTCAAATTCCAAGCCCAAGTCTTACTACTTCATATAGCAAGGAGAGAAGAAAGGACTACATTCCAGCTAAGGACTGAGAGAGGCTGGCAAGTCCTGGTATGTGCATCAGCAAAGCCTCCAGACAACACTGACAGCACAGGGTAACAACACCATGATACTGCACAGTCTTCAGCCAAGAAACACTTACCAATGACGGTAATTCCTCAACTGGCTCATACATAGCTCTGGTGAAGAGAACAACAGCCAGTCCTGAGGTAGTCTGAACAGTTTGCAGGAGCGTTGCTACACAGCAGAGATACTGTACATTAGAATGCAGCAAACACTGAGTGCTAGAACTGCAGGGCAAAATTATAAAATATGGCATTGAATTTTGCTAGGCTACTTGTAGTTAGTTGTACCATCACAAATCTGCAGTGCCCACTTGGATAGCAAATATTAATAACTTGATCCTCCAGTGTAATAAGAAATTGCTAATATCTTTAACAGAAGAAAACACAGGACTGCCCACTAAGGCAAGGAGGGCTGTGGCAGAGACTACTGACATGTTAAATTCTACTACATAAAAACATCTGTATGTTTTTAGAAAAGAAAACACTATCAATTATGGTGTGCCCATAAATAGTTCTGACAGCATGTTTCATGGAGGTGTAGATATTTCTGGTAGGCACAGACATTTGGTGACTCTCAAAAGCATTTCTGTTAGTTTTTGAATTATTAATAACAGCATTAATCTTGGTATTTGTAGTGGGACAAGTTAAACTGTACACTCTAAAACTGCCACCTACAACTCATAGCTCACCAAAAAAACAACTACTGCTCTTACTCACATTGATTTCAGTAGTTCAATTTCCATGCAAGGTAAAATAAGTTTTATACCTACAGGTTGCTTACTACAAAGACAACAGGTTAATGAAAAGATCACGGTTTTAATGTTATTAAACTTACCATCCATTAGGAAGTTTGTGCAACTTTTCAGTAAACTACGCATACTTTGCCAAACAGAAGATTCACTGTCTTTCCAAAGACTTCCCTGGATATTTTCTTGCAATTTCTGTATAAGCATCATTGAAACTTTAATGGCTATCAGTAAATCGTGCATCAGCTGAGTCTGAACAATACGATTTCCATGATTCTTTCTGTGGAAAAATAAAGAGACAAGTAAGCACACAAAAAACAAATTAAAATCATTCTTCACCATCCCCAGAGAACCACCTTCTGCCAACTTTAGATAGGATTAATGGTGAAAACTAATGTATTGCTTGAGTTGATCAATAGGTAACTACAGGAAAACAAGGAGCAGACTCAAGGGTTGTTTGTTAAAATGAAGTTAACAAATGAAAATGACAAATTGTGCTACATTTTCTGCAGGTTCCTGTGACAAACTTTCATTCATGTTATTCTGCCTGAGCAGAACTGAACTTTACCAGAAACCTTCCAAAAAGGCCAACATAATGCAGTGCTGCTCTTTTCTAATTTTTCAAGTAGTTCCTCCATGTATGAAGGACATTTCTATGATTTGACTTTCTTCTAACATGAAGGCAGAAAGTATCTAATCTTTCAGTGTACAAAGCACTTCATTAAGTGCCCCTCTCCTCTCAGTTCAGAATGAGAGACCACAATGAAGCTGCTTCACTTAATGAAATGCTGGAAAATGTCAAGTATATCAATACTGAATTAAACACTCATGGAACATGAAAGAGTTTTACTCTACCTGAATTTTACATTTACTAATTTCACTCTTTAGCCACAATTCAGATAGCAAAACCTTAACTCAAAGGCCTCCCTTAGTAGCAGCTCTAACAGTATCAGTGCCTTACCTCTATTATATTATCATATTGCCACAAAATAAAAGAATCAATCAGTTTTTATTTAAAATCTGCACCACTGTAAAATAATATTTCTATCTTTCATCAATGTATGGCTACCAAAGTGATATTTTCAACCAAACCAAATTATCTTGCAAGAGTAAAATAAAACCAGATAAAACAGAGCATCAATTGAATTCACTTGCCTGTTTTCTTCCTGTAAGTCAAGCAGCAACTTCTGCAGAAACTGAAGAACTAGTGAAAATAATTATGGTATAAATTTACTTACAAGAGAAATAGAACAGAAAATTTCCAGCAAAGCCATCACACATACATCTCAAGACATCACACATACCCAGCTGCAATGAATAGTTACCCATACAGTGGTGATTCTTGCATTACACCAACAAATTGAACTGGTATTTCAGTACAGACAAACACAAGCAATGTTAAAACAAAATCTCAAACTGCTTTGCAACAACCTGATACAAAACAAGTTTCCAATCTACTTGGCCTCATCTGTGAGATATTGACTCTCCCTACCACAATTGCTCACTGCTACTCAGATTTGTATCAGGGATGCCCAGTAAAGCAAAACTGACCCCTGGAAATTAAAGGTATGAATCAGTCTTGTCTTTCACAAAAAAGTACCATTTAAGGCTACTAGTTTTTTGAAAATTAGCCAGGAGGAGATCAGATCTGATAGATCTCCATGCCTGCTTCATGTCACTCTTCTCCACACACAACCCTCCCACAGTAATGTGCAGTGAAGCATATTTTACTATAAATGTGACTTTACCTTCTTCAAACAGGTTCTTAATACAGGCTCTACCTAGAGGAAAGAAAATACATTTTAAGTGCTGAGTACTAGCCAGCACTATCTATTTTACATAACTGCCAACATCACTATCATGTGTGGCCCCAGTGCCGAGCAAGTTTAACCAGAGGAACACTTGATGTCACTGCACCTAAGCTGAAGTCCTCCATACAGGAAGCCAGGTTGTCCAGCACTTTTCTGTACAAATACACATCTGTGGTTTTCAGCTCTTCCCGAAGGCAGCACACAAAGCTTTGCACAGCTGGCACCATCACATGTCCAGGAAGACCATTCAGTGAACTGCAACATGAAGAAACAGCACACTTAGCTCGGTTTTCCTGAGGTATTGTAACATTCACTGCACCAAAATCCATGTCAACTAAAACTCCAATACACAGATGTTACTTCCTGCATGAAAACATCATCTGTTTTAAAATTAACATGCACATTTTCAGTTTGCAGCTAGAAAACCTGTCAGAGGGGTGCACAGCTTGGGGATGGCTGCCACCAAATCCAGGATGGAAGCCCCTGCATCTCAGTGGGACAGGGAATGTTTTCAGACAAAGAAAGGAAGGCAGCTCAGCACCAGATCTTAAAAAATGCTGAGGCTATAAAAAAATTCATTAAAGAAATACAGCAATAATTGTGCAATAAAAAACTATAATTGCAATAAAAATAGGCACAAGAAACCACAATTTAGTTAGGAATCCTCTGAACCATCTTCTATTGACAAAGCTGAGACTTTGTGTATTAAATTTCTATTCTAACATTGTATTTTAAAGTTCAAACTGCTAATTATACACTGTGTTGTCTTTCCAATAATGAAATGGGCCAAAACAATGCTTCACTTTGAAGTTATCCAATGATATGTTATTTATAATTAAGATTTTTAACTTAGAAAGAAAAACTGTACATATGCACATTTTAAGTATTGCAAATTTTCATAATTAAGTTACAGCAATTTATAGTGAATTACAAATTACTGACTTAGAGATAAGGAAAACATTAAAAAAATGAAGGCTAACTACTCAATCTTTTACCTTGCCAATACTTTCTTCAAAGGATTCTTTGCACCCAGTGAAAAATATGTCTCCCCCAAAACATCCAAACAAGCTTTAACCATGGGATCACCTGCAGAACTCTGATCCATCTGCTTCACCAGTGGCATAATCTGTAATCAAAAGAACACATGATGGAGAAAAAACTCTGGATATATCATTTTCAACAGTGGCAGATTTCCCTCTCATCCAAGCATATGGCACAAAACTGTCTCCCTCTTTACCATTCCCCTTTGAGTTTCAAGTTCGAATAATGTTCTAAGAACACCTCTAAAAAAAATGCCCACAAAATAATAAACTTGGTGTCATTTGCCTTCCCCCATTTTTAGTAGGCCCTTGCTAATTAAGTACTAGAACTGCATTTCTACCTGATGCATGTGCAGCTGTTTTTCCTGTGTTTCCAGGGATGTAGAAAACATTAGGAGTTTATTTTAGAGCTGTATTTGCCATTAACAGTGCACAGGACACGCTCTCACAGTTACCAAAAGCCACATTTCCAACAGTGAAACTGTACCTGTTTAATAGACTGGATCTGCTGGATGCCATTTCTCAGCTCTGCACAGTGCACAAGCAGAGATGCCAGATTTTGCTCTTCAGCCTTTGAAAACCCTACATTTGGAAGAAGAATATCTTTTTATAAAGTAATTACAACTAGCAGTACAAATAACACATCATTTATAAGAAGAAGAAATGACTGCTTGATTCTTAGGTTTTTTTCCAGTTCCAGTAAACCTATTGATGCCACAAACCCTTAAGTCTCCTAACACCTTAACACTTTTTTTTTCCCTAACAAATGTAAAATATCAGTTTCACTGGAACACAATAGTAAGGGACCTCTGGGGGTCACCTGGTCCAAGCCCACTGCTTAAATATGGTCACCTGGAGCTGGCTGCCCAGGACCATGGCCAGGTGGCTTTGGAATACCTCCAAGGCTGGAGACTCCCCAACCTCCCTATTGAAGCTGTGCCTGTCCTCAGTCACCCTCACATTAATAAAGTGTTTCCCTTCACATTAAAATAGATGTTTAGAGGGAATCTTTAGTGTTTCAGTTTGTGCCCATGCCTTCCTGTCACTATTTAGCACAGAAGAAATGCTGGCTCTGCCTCCCTTATGTCCTCCCTTCAAATATTTTTTACACATTGCTATGATTCCCCTGAGCCTTCTCTTCACCAGGCCAATGAGTCCCAGGCCCTTCAACATTTTAGCCCTTAGCTGGAGTCTCTCCATATTATTCTTGTACTGGGGAGCCAAGAACTGGATCAGCAATCCAGGTGGGACCTCACCAGCGCTCCCTCATAGTAACTTTAGCATATAAATCTTGTATTACTTCATTTTCAGGGTTTTACAGTAAATATCACTCATCACTCATGAAGCTTCCCTCATCAAACAAAAAAGTCCCCACAATAGAAAACACCATTTGAACAGTAGCTTTAAAACAAATTAACTACAGAAGACACAAAGACTGGGAAAGCGACCTCCAGAGAACCCTTCCAACTTCAATCATTCTGTAACTCTTGGAAATTCAGTGTTATCCCACATATTAAGGCTAACACACCAGATATCACTGCATTACAGGCCTACAAGTAGGATTACAAATAGGACCTTCTACTACCTTCACACTGCAGATAAAACAAAGTCAAGAGTTTTCAAACCAAAGCCACAATGCTCTAAAGGATTTTTTTGACTCTGCCAAGGTAAGAAGTCATTGTCATTACACAACAAAAACAAACCACAGACGAGCAAACACACCTAAAACTCACAAAACAAAACCACTAGAAATGAAACATAACAAGCAAAAAAACAGATCAATTTCAGTAACTACTCAAAGGCAAGAGAAAGCACACATTAGTTCAGAAAAAAAACACCATACTTACTCTGAAGTTTTTCAAGCTGATGGTGATCAAGAAAAAATGCATCCACCTGAATTTCCTTCTTCTTCTTTAAAACCATTTTAGCTGATTTCGAAATGCCTGCTTAAAAAACAAACAAAACAAAAAATCAAAACAACAGGTCACATGGTTTTAAAAACATAATTACAAACATTTCCTACAATAATGGTCTTTTTATTGTCCTACTGTCTTGAAATGCTTGTTGCATTATCTGTGCAATTTTTCTCAAGGAAATAGCTCTCTTTGATTATAACAACTTTAGCTATTTCCAGCATTTCATCCAAATTCATCCAAACTTCACTGTGCAAAATGGAAGCAATAGAAAAGGGGAATTGCTGTACACATGACACTGAGATTTCACTGCACTTGTTACATCGTTTGTGGCAGGACCCTGGATCACCGCTTGGAAACACCATACAGAGGCGAGGAATTAATGCCACAAAACTTCCCTTGCTCAGTTTTCCTGTTCAAAACTCATTCAGCTTGTAATAACGTCAAGTAAGAACAGTGCAGCAAACCGAACAGCTCTGCTATTATGGATGTTACAAATAGCAAGTTCTTATTTGAGTGGCAATGGAGATTTAATATGTGCTACAGCGTCACCGAAGCGCGTTATCATGGAACAGCTGAGGTCGGAAGGAGCCTTTGGAGCCCATCTGGACCAACCTCCTGCTAAAGCGGGGCCACCTGGAGCCAGCTAGCCAGGCCCATGCCCAGGCGTCCTTCCAATGTTTCCAGGGATGGAAACTCCGCAGGAGCTTCTCTGGCCCAGCTGTGCCAGTGCTCGGCCACCTTCACTCCACACCTGGCGCTTCCGATGGCCTCAGAGACCCGCCGTGTTTCAGTCTGTACCCACGGCCCCTGCCCCGCCACCGAGCACCACGGAATGGAGCCGGGCCGTATCTTGTCCGCGCCTCCTCTGCACACAGCGATGAGCTCTGGGAAGCTCTCCAGATCCCCTCTCCCGCCCCACCTGTGGGCCCATCGCGGCCGCCCCCCGGCGCCTCCGGCCGCTCAGATCAGACAGGAGCCGGCCCGCCCGGCCTCAGAGGTGGCGGCGGCCGGGCCCCGCTGCTGCTCCGTGCCCTCCCCGCCCGAACAGCCCCGCGCCCACGGCGGCACCGAGCGCTCCGATGGACCCCGGGCCAGGCCGGGCCACGCCGCCCCCGGCACCCGCCCGGGGTCTCCCTCGCCCCGGCGGCAGCGCGGGCCCGGAGCACGGCGGCGCCGCCTGGGAAAGCGGCTGCACACAGAGCGCCACAGCAGCAGCAGGCGGGAAAAGCACCGAGGGAACGCCGCCCACCCCTTACCCCAGCGGACCCTCACCCGCGGCGCCGCGTCCCTTCCCGGTGCCCGCTCCCCGCCCCACCACGTGCCGGCCGCCGCCAACCGCGGCGCGCCCCGCCCCCGGCCCGGCCCCGCAGCCGCGCCGCCTCACGCCGGAGCGCTCGGAGCGGCCGGGGAGTCGCTGCTCCCTGCGGTACTGCGCGGCCGGGCTGCAGCGACTGCCGCCTTTCCGTGGCAAATCCCTGTCCTAACTCAAAGATGAACCTGCGTGAGCCTCCGAGTCACAGAATCGATGGTGTTGGAAAATCGCTCTGAGGTCATCGCGTCCAGCCCGTGACCGAACGCCGCCATGTAAACAGACCCACGGCACCGAGCGCCACGTCCGGTCTTTCCTTAAACGCCTCCAGCGACTCCACCACCCCCTGAGCAGCCCATCCCAGTGTCTAATCTCCCTTTCTCTGAATTAATTTTTCCTAATGTCCAACCTGAACCTCCCGGTACTGCTTAAGGCTGTGTCCTCTTGTCCTATCTTTAGTTGCCTGGGAGAAGGGGCCGACACTCACCTGGCTACAGCCTCCTTTCAGGCAGTTGTAGAGACTGAAAATGCCATCCTTGAGTCTCCCTTTCCTCCTGGGTAAACAACCTTGTACCCCTCAGCAGCTCCTCCTAGGATGTGTGCTCCAGACCCTTCACCAGTTCCACTGCCCTTCTCTGGACTCACTCCCGAGTCACTGGACTTTGTAAGACACAGCTGTCTTACCTTATTTTAAATGTATTCTCAACTGTGGAAAAAATTGGTGGTGACTTTGATGTATCCCATGATGGCCTTAGCTTGTGTTTCTTGCCATGCAGTCACTCTCCCTCCTCAGGTCCTGAATGTCCTCAGCAGATTTAAAGGGATGCTGTGTCTTTCAGAGCCTCATCTGTCAGGTGCCCTTGCTGCACACAGTGGCTGCTTGGCTTCCCTCCAGAGCCAACTACATTTCAGAGCCAGAGGAAGCAAATGCTATTTTGCATCCAATGCAAATCAAGCTGTTCTAGTCACAAACCCTCTATCTAAGGAGCAGAAAGAGGCTTGACTACACACTTCACAAAAATCCAATAAACTTAATTGAAAAGCATACTCCATTTGTTTCTTCATAACCATACCTCTTGATCCTTTCCAACAGTCCCTAATTTGCCACCACTTCCACATTTTTTAAAATTGTAAAATTATGAACCAAACGCAGCTATTTTTTTTATATAAGCATTTATACATTAGTAAATTTTCAAGTATCTGAAGGGAGCCTACAAGAAAGATGGAGATAGACTATTTACAAGAGCATCTAGTAATGGGACAAGGGGAAATGGATTCAAAGTAGAAGAGAATAGGTTTAGATTAGATGTTAGGAAGAAATTCTTCTCTGTGAGGGTGGAAAGGCTCCATAACAGGTTGCCCAGAGAAGCTGTGGATGCCCCATCTATGGAAGTGTTCAAGGAGACGTTGGATGGGGCTCTGATCAACCTGGTCTAGTGGAAGGTGTCTTGCTGCCCATGGCAGGGGGAGTGGAACAAGATGACCTTTAAGGTCCCTTCCTACCCAAACCATTCTATAATTTTATGATTTTTAGCCAGAAATTTTTTTTTTAAGTTTTCAACACCTATGTTCTGTGCCTTTCACAATCCTCCCAGGTCCCAAGAATATAATGTATTTATTAAGCCCATCATTTGCAAGTGACAGATTATCAAATGGGGACAGCCTTTCCCAAGTCTGTGAGTTGTATCTAGCAAAGATACAACTTTTTCACTCAGGGAGAAAATGGTTATTGCAAAAGTGACTACTGTAAAAGGGCACCTCAACATAGCAGTCGTGCTTCCATAAAGATTTAAGAGCGGCAATGTTTAGGTAAGGAAAAAGTGGAAAATATAACAAAACCCATTCCTTGCCAATTGACTTTCACCCAACAGTAATTTTCTTAACAATCTAAAGCAGGCCATTAGGGTATGCTCAGGACTTCCAGCAAACTTCTGGATCCCTCTTTAGAACTAAAGGTTTACTGTGTCTTCTGACTTCTGACATGGTAATGGCCAAAGGAATTGAGAAAAGGTTTAACCACATGAAAACGTATAAAGAAAGTAATTTGAGTTTTTCACTGTTAGTTCATTGAATTTTCCCTGTTTTGCATTCAGCCATTTCAAGGAAACTGACACAGTTATTTGGCACTACCTGTCCTAGTGACCTACTCTAAATGCTGGATTATCTTCAGCTCAAAGAGAGACTGCTCTTAAGAGATTTAACCTTCCAGACAAATCAGACAATTATCCTCATCCTCACTTAGTGCAAGCAAAGTCTCCAGCTCCTTCAGCCCAGTTCAGTACCTACATATTTTACATTCACTGTGATTCTTTTTCTAAAGACTGGGCAGTTTCAGGAAACCTTTCCAAAGTTCCAGCGTTGTGTATTCCACCTCATTTTCTGTGACACTATTTCCAGTAACTTTCTCCTTTCCAGAAGAGCTTTGCTCTCCCCGAGTTTTTCCAGTTAGGAGAAACATCAGTGCCAGGGAGCTGTCAGGTAACACCCAAAGAATCCACATTTCCTAGTGCAAGGAAAGCAAAGAGGCATCTAGAGGAATGAAATGATAACATGCAACACCCACACATGTCAATTGCTCTGTTCTCTAAGAGCACCAAGTTTGCAGTACTCAAAACACCTTACTCAGAACTAGCTCACACACCGGTGCTCACCAGGCAGGGCTTATGAGGCTTAACTACCTTAGAAAGGTAACTCACACTGTTTTCATAATATCTGATCTGCTGGTAAGGAGCAACAGACCTCTGAATCACCGATGCTGTGGCGGTACTGTGCTCTGCTGTGTGCCACAAATCTTGCCAGAGACCAAAAAAGCCTCGTAGCATTAAACATTGCTCGGTAGAGAATAAAAATCAAGCAAGAGAACATCACTGTGTTGCTGCATAAATACACCTACACCTCAAACACTGTGTGCAGAACATGGTAGGACTGCCACAGGTGTGAGGTAGGATATGAGGGATGGCCAAAGGTAGTACGGGGCATCTTACTGTGAAACCCTTAAAGTAAATTAGTAACTTCACTCTGAAAGAGAAAATGGAATATGACAGAAATTTCTAAGAACATTTTTCATTGTCTCTGCGAAAATGTAGGGGCCTCAAATGAAACAAGGAGGTGACACCTAAAACCAAATGAATCATTTAAACCATGGAGATCACCATCTTAGGACATTTTGGATCTTGAAAATGATGTTTATTCAAAAGCATCTGGACTGAATCACAAGAGAAAAAATAAAAAACAAAACAAAACAAAAAAAAAAAAAAACACCAAGAAAAGTTTCAAATGACAAAACTTCTGGCTCACAAAGTCCCTCTAGTGACTGGGACAGGATTCTGGAGTAAAGACACTTCCCTGGGCACTGTCTGAGGACAGCAATCAAGTGAGTGGGCACCAGACTGGCTGACCGGGTACAGCCATTTTCACTGGAATGTCTCAATATATTTCTGCAAATCAGCAGAAGGCTTTTTTCCTAAGCACTGGGCTTATGTTCACAAACTTTACACTTTTGATAAATCAACATTCACCAGTGAAAAATTCTCCTCAAAAGAAATAATCTAACCCACATGCAGAAACTTTAATGTTTAAGCTGTACATTCTAGCTCTCTTGAGCTATGCCTGTGCCAGTAAGTAGAATATTTTATAATTTATGTTTCTTTCAAATGGACATGATTATATGATCATTTGAAAACTCTCAGAAACTGATTATTTAGAGCAATATAGAATTTTGCCACTCTGTGGCGCCAGATAATTAAAAAGAGGCTGAGCTTTTAAAGGGAAGCCATGGATCTTCTCATAAATGGTAGTTTTCCTAAGTTAAAAAAGCCCTTATTAGTACGTGAAGTAACTCCAGATTCTTCCATCCAAAGGCACCAAAGCACAAATACTAGAGGTTATTTAGATAAAATGCCACTTTTCTGTCACTGAAAGACAAGTCATTGCCTTGAAAAAGCAACACTTTAAGTCATCTCGTAATAATAGTAATTGAACAGGAATGATCTTTCTCCCTTCCTCTCCTCCACTTAAATGATACCTTAAAAGTTTTCTGTCAAGAAAGATACTTTTAAATTAATTTGACTGTTGCCTGAAAATGATCAATCTATTTATATCACAGTTTTGTAATTGCAACTAGTGTAAAAAATGGGAACCTTTTTCTCTATTGCAAATCTCAAATATATATGTCACCTTTTCAAAGAATCCACACAAAAATGAACTTACAGAAGGTGCTGTATGATCTAAGATTTATGAATCACAAGATGTTTCCTGGCATATGTGTCCAACTGTAGACACACAAACCAATCTGAAATACGTAAACTTAAATGGTTTCAATATTTATCTATGTGAGAAAAGACCAGAAAAAGCTCTTTTTGTCATGAAGTGGTAAGGTCCTGGTCCAGCACGTCAGAATGACATTCTACATATGCAGAAAAGTCTCATAAACCCAAAATTTTACATTCTAGTTGCAGATTTGATGACAACTTGATCGTCTCTGGAATGAAGCTGGTGGCATTTTTTGGATTGGCTTTCACACCCTAGAGTAGATGTTTTGCAATACAATGTTCATAATACTTTTTAACAAATGAGGTTATTGTTTAACAAGACAACCAGGAACTTAGAACTTACTTTCTTGCATTAAGTCAATCACAGACAGTAAAAAATCTGCAACATCTTCAGCCCATGTGGAGGCTAACATTTAAAATTCACATTACAGAGAGAAATATTTTTAATGTTCTGACTTTGGTTCACTTCTGAAGCTAACTTCTGCAGCTTCTGGAGCCAGCTAACAAATGATAACTCCCAAGTGCAAATACCTTGCAGTTTGTTTCTACAATGTACTGTGTATCAGTTTTTTGCCTTTCTCAACATATTTTCAGGAATGTGTGCAGATTT
This sequence comes from Ammospiza caudacuta, assembly GCF_027887145.1. Taxonomy (NCBI): domain Eukaryota; kingdom Metazoa; phylum Chordata; class Aves; order Passeriformes; family Passerellidae; genus Ammospiza; species Ammospiza caudacuta. Next base: position 29,302,440 of record NC_080595.1, read on the forward strand.
ATTACTGCTTGTATGTACCTTCCATCAACAACAACAGTAAGAAGGAAGAACTTTCTTCCTGAATCTGTGCTTACATGTACAATAGTTTTCTGTGTCGTTGCCTGGAAGATTTATGGCTTTGCCCCTTGCTTTCTATTTACAAAATGAAGTTGTATTTTGTATTTTTGTATTTCGTTCTATGCATCCCAGTTGTTCTACCTTGTAATGCTATTCCCTTCAGGAATGGAATACAGATTTTAGCCACCTCTACATCACAGCTAAGGGCAGTTTAGAGAAAATCCTGAATATCCCTATTCCTTCTTCTGTATCAGTATCGAGAGCTCCATCACTGCAGGGCATTTTTATTACTTAGAGGGCAGTGAAAAAGTCAATCCACCAGACAAACTGCAAGAAACCCTCGTGGGGTGAGCAGGCTTTGCTCTCCCTCTTGCGGTCCGAGCCCGTCATTCCCGCAGCCTCCCCAGCTCTGTCGCTCTGGATTCAAAGGCTTGGGAGTATCCCGAGAGAGCGAGCGTGTCGCTATTCGAGGAAACGATACGGACAAAGTTTTCATTGAACGCCAACGCGAAATCATTTTGTATAGTTCTCGTTAGGAACCAGATGATGACTTTTATTCTTTTGGCTAAATCTTGTAACCCAAAGAAAGGGTTTTTTCACCTCATGTGTTTTTAATGCAGCCAACACTCTAGGCAGGAGGTATCGGGTGGAACACAATGCACTCCTTGCTAAAACCCAAGCGTGTTTTTAACACTCTTTACAACGACCAATGTTTAAAAAATACACGAAGCACTTAGGAAAGTACCAGCAAATGAAACTGTTTCAGTGAAGTTGTTTGGATACTCTAAGGTCAAGCGGGTGGAAAATTGGAGCCTGTACTGAACTGAATAGGAAAAAATGAAATTGTGTGTATAACCAGATGGGGAATATTTGAGCTTCTAAGACCTGGGTTTGGTTTTGGTTTTTTTTCCAAAAGAAAAAACTGCACTTTAAATGACTCACAGATGTGAACAAGCAGTTTACTCTGCACACCTACATTATAAATAACCCTCAGAGGAATGGTGCAGTGTGGTTTGTTTATGCACCAGAAGAGTCTGTGAAAAATTTTGCCTCCATAAATCATAATGGAAACAAAATAGAATCCTTAAATCTGAGTCCAAATGAATGTGTATAAGGAAGATTCCTCTACGTGCCAGGCTAACACACTAATTACTTCTTCCAGATACTTTGTAATACTTCAGTAGTCAGTCTTCTAGAAGAGCCAGACGGCTGGTTGCCCGAGATGTACTCTCAGCTCTTCTCAGCCGGAGGGGACAAAGAGCCTGCTGCCAGCACGACTCAGCAGCACATGCACCTGCTGCTTTATCCCGGCTGGAACTCAAATACAAGCGGGTTGTTACCTATGGGATAGGGCAGCTCAGCGACACCCATTTAGACCGTAATATCCCCAGCATTGCCCCGGAGACCGCACGGTTCCAACCCTCCGGTATGTACTTGACAAATGACCTTTCACAAGACGTGTAACTTCAATTACAGTGAGCTCCAATGCTGGAGCCGAGGAACTGCAGAGCAAGCGGAATGCTTCTTCCTAACATCGTCTCCGAAACTAAGAGGAAAAATTCCTAATTCACAAAGGAACTTTAAAAACGGCGATGGGAAATGGGCAGGCCGTCTCTTCCTGGGACCTCTCCGCCAGCCTTGCCCTCGAAGCCCTCCAGCCTCCAGCCGGGTTCCATCGTCGGGGCCGGAGCACGCGGGGGCGGCGGCGGCTCTGGGAGCGCATCCCGCGGGCAGCGCCAGCCCGGGACGGGCCCCGGCCCCCGGAGCTCATCCCGCCGGCAGCGCCAGCCCGGGACGGGCCCCGGCTGCGGGCCGCTGCTCCCGCCGGCTGCCGGGGCCGCTGGGCCGCGCAAGCCCCGCCCGGGCCCCGCCGGGGGCGGCCCCGCTGCTCAGTGGCCGCCCGGGCCGTCGCTCAGGCGGCCGCGCCGCTCGCCCGGGATGGTGGGGCGGGCGCCGAGGGGCGCGGGCAGCGCCCACAGCCCGGACGGCGCCCGGCGCGGCGAGCCACGGCCGGCCAGGTCTGAGCTCCCTTTCCTTGCCCCCTTCCCTCCCTTCGCGAGCGGGCAGCGCCCGGGCCGGCCCGGCCCTTCCCGGCGGGGTCGGTCCCGGCGGCGGGGCGCGGTGGGACAGCCGGCGCGGTGCCCCCGGTGACACCGGCGGGCGGCGGGTGGCGGAGGGTGATGCTGGGTCACATCACCGCGGGGTGTCGGGTCACGGCAGGACTCCGCGCTGTCTCCAGGCGGTGTCCCCGCGGACGGGGACTGGCGTGCCTGAGGTTCCATAAGGTTCCGTAAGGTCCAGGCTCCTCTCGTCCCGTTGGCGGTGCCGCTGCCGCATCCTTGCTGTCCTCTCAAATATAGAAGAGAGAACACAACTCCCAAACAAACGTGCAAAATTTTGGTACTTTTGAGATACCTACACGGCTAGCTTTCAGAATTTCACGAAATTAAAATGGGACGTAGTGTGGTGTCACACTGCGAATTAAAAGTTGCTGTCATAAGGAAAAGGACATTAAATGGTCTTGCGTGCTTTAATCTTGTTTGCTGCACGCATTTGACACTGGGCAGCCGAGCAGGCAGCAATGAGCTGGGAGGGACAGCCTGGCCCGTGAAATCGGGGTTTGTGGGGGTCTGCGCCCGGGGCTGGAGTGGGCAAGCACTGATGGACTGCATCACTTGATGGGAACAACCTCATCAATACCTAGGAAGCAGCAGAAAAAGCATTCCTACATTAGATTTTGAAGGAAGTTTTAAATAGCGCAGGCAACAGTTTGTTTGAGCAGAGAATTATGCAAAATGAGTCAAATGGAAAATAAAGTTAGCAGTGTTTGGAGGTGAGTAAGGGCCTTGGCCAGCAACAAACCTGAGAATGACTTCCTTGATTCCTACACAGGTCCACTTTGTGTCTCATCATTTCCCTTCTCCAGTCCAATCTTTATGGCACCAAAAATATTTATAAGTGCTGAGTTTGGGTGAAAAGATGGAAGAAATGGACTTGAAATTCAAGAGGTATGGTCCAAATGCATTTAGGCCAGTAAATATTTCAGGATGGTGAAGGTAATCCACTATGTACTGCATAAACCCACGCCCGTTGAAACAGAAGAACTTTCCAAACTTTCTCCAGCAGAGAAAGGACATCCAGAATATATGGACAGAATATGAAGCGTTTGGTTAAACACTGCATTTTGTTAAAAACAGAGGAAAACACTGACAATGTGATAAAGAATATGTAATTTTTTTTAACATGCTTCAAAAAGGTAGAACATTGTTCCCTCCCCCCTGAAATGTATTTTGATAATTTCCAAGCAGACAGCAAAGAAAAGGAAATTATATCACTCCCTTTGGGGAGAATGTGACATTCTGACTTCTTGAAGCCTAGAAAGAGGTTTATAAACTTAAAAAATGAAAAAGACAAATTTAATCTTTCCAGACTTGTCAAACTTGTCTCAATTAATTTTTGATGACATAATTAGAACTTAAGGCTTTAATGTGTGCTTTTTTAGTTTACTTCTCAAAAGATTTAACATTTAAAGGCTCAGGGGAAGCGGTGGGAACGGGAGCAGGAAGAAGGGGCGGGCTCCGTGTAGGTTTGAGTGCTGATTCAGAGTGCTCTATTAAGCCAAGAGAAGATGAACTCATTTTTATCCTCCCTTGGGAAATCAGACAAGAAACAGGAAGTCATTGATTCTAAGTAAGATCATTCACTCTCCAAGTGTAAACAGTGCGTTATGTGCCTGTAAATATTTCCAGAACCCATTGGCTTGTTGGAAAATACAAAGTAAATTATTACAATTTCTAGCAAAAATCCTGCAATAAAAAGAGTTATTTTCAATCTTTTTATCCATAATGTTTTGCAGTGGAATATTAATGAGTTTGGACATTGGGAAACTACTTGGCTGGACACACTGTTCACTGCCAGAATCCATCTACTCAAATGTTTTGTCTGTTGAAAGACAAACATTTTTAACTCCACCCTGTAATATTGCAACCTATCAAAAAGCAAAAATTCTTTCATTACTTGATGCGTTTGTGTTTTCAGCCACAAACACTGAAATATCCCACTGTTAACCAGATGTTGGCCTCATCCATTTCTGTTTTATGTAGCTGCAATTAGTTAAAAAGGAAAAACTTAAAATATCCTAAATAGTCTAATAAACATGTTGCCACTCCTTATTACTCCTTATTTATTCAGATAAATCTGCAGCTGAAAATACTTCTCCCCTCCAAAATAGGAGAAGCTGCTGCTTGGCAGTGCCACCTTCCTCCCTTGAGCAGGGGGATTCTGGACAAGCAGAGAGGATCGTGGATTAGGGACAGGACAACAGTGAGCAGCTTGCTTCCCTGACAGTCCAGGTAATTTTCTGCTAAGCTTAAAAGGAGAATGGCAAAAAACACCAGAGGTGTCTTGGTCACTAAGGAGGACTGCAGTTGAAATGCTTGTGTTTAGAATGTGGGTGTTGTAGCATCAGCTTAGGAAACTATTTTAATAAGGTACTTACATCCTAGTGATTCCTTGGGGATTCCTGAGTGGGAGATTCCTGAAAAAGGATAGTTGTAACCTCTGGCTTAGCAGTTTGAATCCCAACCTGCAGGACCAAAGGAAGAAAAAGCAAAAAATAGAGCAGCTAATTCAGACAAGTGATTGTGGCAAAATGTTACAAACCACAGGTTTTCTTTCCTAGTTTTCCTTCTAAATTAAGGTATGGAATGAAAGAAACAAGGAGTCTAGGGTATGAGAAAGGAAAGAAAGTTTTGAGCCGGGTTTTTCACCTGTTTTAGTTAAAATGAATTTGAGAGTCACATGAGACATGGGAATTTAGAAGAGAAATAGAAATGACTGTAGCAAAGAAAAGTGAAGGACTTTGATCTGTCTTGTGGTGCTTTTCCTTTTTTCTTCCTGTTGTCAAAAATAACGGAGAAGATCAATTCATGGGTGTTTGGTCTCCAGCTGAGGAGTTTCATGTGGGGCTGCCTCTTCCCATGCAGGGAGGAAGGGAAGTACTTGAAGCTGGGCTTCTGCAGGCCTGGGATAGTCATGGGAGGGGGCCTCTCTGTGGAGTCACTCACTCGTCCATGCTAACTATGTCAGGATTTGCAGTGTGGAGATCTATATTAGCCTTAATCTTCCTCCATCAGCCTCCTTCATCACACTGGAAACAGTGGCTACTTGCCTTTCCTCACCCATGTCCCACTGTTGAGGTGACAAAATGAATACAGTATAACATCATGAGTTGTAGTTTTTTCTTTGTTGTGATCTTCCAGTGGCCTTCCACTGAATGGGGTTTTTTTACATGTTTATTATTTTTGAGATAAATTGGATACTTAGGAGCTATTCAGGCTTTATTTTCAAAGCCAAACCTAAGTGTCCAGAACCCTGCAAAGGCCAGGCCTTTACTTAGCAAGGGAATTTTGAACTGAATGGTTACATTCAGCCATCCACTTACTTTATTAATCTGTCTACAAATACTTGGAATACAACAGAGCCCAGTCCTTCTGCTTACACACAGATGATTTTCTTGGCTTCTCAGACTCAAACCATGATGAGCCAGCTCTCATCCTGAATAATTTTTCCAGAAATGCTTGTCCAGAAGGGCACTGAGGCTAATTTCCAGAAGGCATGAGTAGTTAAATGTGGATAAAAGCACAGAGTTGAGACTGAAACATGTCTCAACAAGGATGTCCTGAGATCTGAAACAGCTAATGCAAAAAGTTTGTTTTTCATGTGGGGGGTCCATTAGAGACCATTTGCTCACCCACCTTCACATTTGGAATCAGAAACTTCCATCTTGTTAAGGATATTGACTTTTAAAGGAAATTTGATTAAGCAAAATTTTAAAGGACTTTTAAAAGAGTGGTCTGCCAAACATTTAACTTGCAAAAAACTAAATATGCTGCTAACTCACAGCCAGTTACATCTATATAAAACATTTGCTAAGCAAAAGCTCAGTTCCCTGCAAGACTCTCCTGAGTAAGAAAGGATAAATGCAGTAACTGAAGATTAAAATGTGAGATGTGTCTCTGCTTATCAAGGAAAAATAATTGCAGCCATAGCATAATTGAAGAAATTAAAATACAATAAACCTAAATATTATCAACATAGATTTCAGAACTTGATAGTTATGATAAGGGCCTCAGAAAATTAACATACTTTTACCATGTTTTATGAGACTGTACTTGTGTAAAATTTGGGGGCATTCTTGAGATTTATATAAAATAGGTTAGTATGCATCTTAAAATAAAGTCAGACATTAAATACAGACTAAATTTGACATGGGGATTTTTTCCCTTTCTTTTTCCAGCATAAATATGGCTGAACTTTCAGAGCCAGAAGGTACTGTAAACTGGAAGGAAAGATGTTTAACTTTGGAGTCACAGTTAATGAAATTTCGTCTCCAGGCAAGCAAGATCAGAGAACTGTTAGCAGAAAAGGTAGGTCTCATGGGATGAATTTTAATGATGTATAAAGGATTTTATTTTATTATGGGGGTCGATCACAAGTCATGGTTTGGGGTTACAAGTACTGAGATTTTTTCAGAAGGGGAAAAATAGCTTTTTACAACAAAATATATGGAAACTATGTATGTTTTAATGCTGTGAAAGAATTTTACACATCAGAATTGCCAGCAAGAAATGTTCATTTTCAAGTAAGAGCACACTGGCAACTCTCCTGCAGAAAAAAATATGTATCCAGTAATCACGTCTACAACACTGAATAAGATTTAACACATTTATTAAGTATTTGAGATGTGATTTAAGACACAGAAATGATCACAGAGAAAATCCAGAAGTATTAAGTTCCCCAGTATTCTTTATCATATAATTTACCAGACTTCATTTTCTTATAAGAAGACATCTCCAACATGGCTCATCATCTGAGTCTCTGGTTCCAGAAAGTTGAAAAGTATTGTATCATTTTATTTGAAAAATATTGTTTAAATATTTACTTTATTTTTCAGTGGAGAAACATTTCACTTGGCATATTCAAATACGTGTATCCCAACAGTCAGTTTTCATTGAGCCCATATCTGAAGTATAAAACCCCCACCATTTTATTTACCTGATATTATTTTGACAGAACAAGGCAATTAAAAGAGTACAAGAGACAAAAGATCTTAGAGATTTATTGTAACTATGTAATCATTAAGACTCACTTCAGTGAATTTCTAATTAAAATGTTTTATTTTAGAAAATTTTATAACCTAAATTTTCTATCAATTGCTCCCCCTAAAGAAAAATAAAATTCAGATAACCTGATAGTATGTAAGTGAAAATGCTTTTATTTTTCACATGTGAGTTAATTGTTCTTCTTTGTGCATTTATGCATTGCCCCTTTGAAGCCATAAATACATTTAATCTTCACATTTAGTCCTCTGTGAATCATTCCCACTTTGCTATGTTTTGGTGGGCAAGAGCTAAATAGTATTAAAGCAGGAAGAAACAGATATTTTTGTATTTACCAAGAACTCTGGATGATGTACAAAGTTCCAGATGTGTTCCAGTCCTTTCCTAATAATGCTTAACATTGTTTTCCTTGACAGCTAAATTAAAATTAACAATTGAGAATGTTTCCATGGAGATACCAATCCTAATTCCAGGATCTTACTCAAAGTCCTTTAGATCCCTATGTGTCATCTATTATTTTATTGATTGTCCACTAAATCTTGCTTGTCAGAAGGCTTCCCTTATTCTGAATAACAAAATACCAGCAAAAACTTTGCCACTTCCCTGCTCAGTGTCCGTTACCAAACGTCTCCCTTGAACAGCAATGAGCCCTCAAGAGATCTCAGCAGATCTCCCCTGACAGCTGCTGGTCACTGCAGCAAGTAACCAATAATGTCCTGTTTTTATTCAGCCCTTTTTGTAATTCATGAGGGACATTCTCTCCTGACCAATGGGTTTTTATTTCCTCGAAACACTTGGCAAAATTCAAATAGTTATAATAACCACACCCTCCCTATCTTCAGCTTTGGTGATCCCCTCAAACTTCATTAGCTTTGTAAGCCAACACCTCTCTTTTTAAGGGCCAATTTAACTTTTTCTTTACCTATAATACCTATCCTCAATGCACCCTAATTTTGCTGTTACATTTTCTACTAATTTACCTACTGCAGACATCAGACTTACAGATCAAGAGTTGGTTCAACTATGTCATCCAGTTCTTAATGAATAAAATTTGGCGATTTATTACTATTCATTTAATCTATTCATGGCCTTATTTGTTCTATGAAGGCACTCAACTTCAATTTGAGATGGAAAAAAAATGGAATAAAGAAATACAGTATTTTCTGCATTAGACATATTTTCATTAAGTAGGCATGAAAATTTACAGCAGTATAAAACAAGTTCTAATAAAAAACTTTTTTCATAATACCAAATTCCACTGAAGTTTTATACTTACAGTTAGTACTCCAAATAGTTCTGCTTTGGCATAACTAAAAATATTGCTGTTAGAAAACAGTGTGGTTGAAAGCTCTTAATTTTCTCCTAATCCTGCAACTTTTCTGTATAGCAAATTCTTATTGAAGAGGTATTGAAGAATATTAGGTTTGGGAAGAATAACAAACCATGCAAAAGCCATCCTTTGAAATTTCATTTAAGAATTAAATAAAAAAAAAGTTGAAAAAGGAAAACTACCTGTGCCTTTCATTTCTTTCAAAGCTCAGAGATGAGCAAGTTATTATCATCAGTCTTGGGAGAGAATATCCATCCAAGAGTACAAGCCTGGCTGCTGTAACACTCAGCAGATCATGGGATGCTCACACAGTCAGAGCTGTTAGATCAGGACTATCTGTTCTCTCTCTTTACCCCAGCTGGATCACTGCATTTTGGGATGGAAAGTGACCAAACACCAGACATGACTTTCCTGGCAACCTCCTAGCAGCCATTACTACCAAGTTTTATGCAGCTGCTGCTGATTGTAGTTTTGGCAACCAAAAAGTTAAGATTCATGAACAGTACTTCACAAAATTATATAAGTTTTAAGAAAGATTTTAGAAATTCGAATGCTTGCTATTTGACTTTTCACTTTGTTCATTTACAGTTTGCATTTACAGGCTCTTAACTGCTAGAAATACCCTCTTAAATTAATAGCAATGTATGCATAATCATATAATTTCAAATATCACCACAAAAAACCCAAACAAACAAAACAAGATTGATAAAACCACAACTCTTCAGCACTGTGCTCAAAATAAAGTATTCAAAGGCAAATTCGGCTCTCATCTGTGAGAAATAAGACACTGAAATAGATAAAAAACTTCAGAACTTACGTTACTGCCCTCTTGTTTTAGTTTGCCTTACCTGTCTCAGAAATTTTAGAAAAAGCAAAGTGATTACAGGAGTTACATGAGAGAAACATTTTCTGTTGAAGACCACAGGTCCAACAAGTACTCAGCTGGGAAAATTCGACATAATACTCTCCAGAGCAGAGCATTAGCAGACTTCATGAAAAATGATCTTTCTCCTTACTGTGCCATTTTGACTTTTTAATATGAATCTTTCACTGGAATTAATAATAAACTGGAATTCAGTTGGGACAGGCATCAAAGTTTGGTCACAGCTAAATAAAATTTGATCATATTCATCTGCAAATTTAGACATTTGGCACAATTCAAAAGCAACCATTTTCAAAATGGGTAATAAAATATTTGCATGTATTTCTGAGCTGGTTTCATTTGCCAATAACTCAGTAGTTATTTTTTCACATGTTTTAATTTTTGAAATTATACTGCCAGCTCTCAGTATTGATTAAAGGAAAGATAAACTCCTGCTAGTTTGAAATTGAACTGCATGGGATTGTTACTCAAAAATATATTTGGGAAATAGGAAAGGGAGTAATGAAGACCCAATTGGCCAGTAGTTGACAGACATCCTGATACTACTGACAAAATAATAATGCAGCTGATATCAGGCTTTATAGGTACTTTCTGGATGTGTTACTCATTATAGAATGAAACACATTGGCAAATGTGTCAGAAATAATTCTCACCCTTACTTTGATTAGCACAGGCCTTTATTTGTGGTTTTGTTTACAATCATCTCTACTCTATGAAATGTGTACTGAAACATTGAACAATAGCAGCAGACAGTGTTCCACTTCAAAGCAGCAACAAAATCACAGCACTGTGGTGTGACAGACATAAAACCCTGTGGGTATTATACTATGTAATTGTTGTAGAAAACAGAGTAAGAATGATACTGTGACAAAAACAGGGAGTCTGTACAGGAAGATAAGAGAAATGGATTGGTGGTAATTCTCCAGCCTTGCTTCTCTGCCTGTGTTTGAGAGGTATCTCTGCAAGACAGTATCAGAGAAAGGAGTTAACATCCTATCACCCCATGTGTATGATTTGCCAGAAACTGCCATTGGGTTCTTCCTCTTATACTTGTTGTATAATTTAGTCTAGAATCAGATTTAAATAAGGGATGTCTTGAATCTAGCCATTTCCAATAGTTGTGAGCTGTGTGAGCCCATAAATGTATTCAGGCTGGATTAACTGAAATACTTTTCTTATACATGAGAAATCAAATACCTTTGCAAAGTTATTTTATTTAATAGCACCTCCGCAAATAAATGAAGAATTAACATGAGAAGTCTGGAGTATATTATTCTAACAGAAGTGTTGTGATTCAGAAAACAAACTATTGACTGTGTTCTGTAAATGTAGGAAGTAGTCATCCTTGAAACTCAGCTGAGGAGTTTGAGAAATTTGCATTGTAAATGTGTTGCAGCAGTACAGCTGCCAGAGCTTTAATTTTTTTTTTTTTAACTTGAGGAGAAGAGAGAGAAGCAAGGGAATATACAGCATTTTCAGAAAACTTAATCCATTCCCTGTTGTTTGTTTTTAATACTTTTTCATTTTGCCAAGTAAAGTCTATATTTACAAATCTAACATGCAAAGAAAGAAACCTTGTTGAAGTTTGAAGCAGAAGCTGCTGCTGTTAGTGGGAGAGGTCTTTACAGGAATTTAAGGAATGATGTTAGAAAGTATCCTAGTAAGCCAAATTTAGGATGGCTGTGAAACTGAGCTTTAAGCAGAAACCTGTATTTTAATGCAGCTTGAGTCTTACATATGTGGAGAGTTTACAAAAAACCCTTTGTTAAGTAAAAAATTACATGTTTCTACTGCAAGTTTAGCTTCCAGCTGGTATTTCAAGTCACAGGAAAAGTTGGTGACCTTCATTCTTTTCCCCGTAAGTGCATTTTTCACCTACAATACGCATGCAACATAAGGTATAAAGTTGACGTTCTTCCTACCACTAAAAAATCATTTTAGTAGGGGAACTATATAGCTGTGTTAAATTCCCACTTGGGCAGCCTCCACTGAATTTCATCAGACCCCATAAGGACTGAGTGTGGCACTAACCCAACTGCTGTGTTATGGGCTGTCCAGTAATACTCAAGTTTCCTATGAATGTCTCCAAGTTTGTTTCCTGCAGTGTTGAGGGTCATTATGTTATGCTTTAAGTGGTTTTCAACAAATATAATTGATTATGAGGGAGAATTCTTTTCATATGTTTGTTGTTTTAACCTTCCACTTGGATATTCTGTGTATACAGGCTCAGCTAGCAATGAGTGTGTACATCACAAATGTGATATTATTTATGCTTTCTGAACAGATTATGAAAATTGAATGATAATCAATTTTTAGACTAAGTACTATTTTCAGTATATTCCAAAGCTTAAAGCATTTTGGACTTTGTCTTACAAACCAACAGCTAAATCCATGTCCCACTGTATTTTTTATTTCTTTCACAGTCCTATTTATGGCATGTCATTTGACATTTGAAAATGAAGCAGATGCAGTCTGTTTCATTATCTCTGGCATGGCAATTTCATGTTTAATGTTTTTGGAGGAAAAGTCAGTAACTCATTGGACTTACGCAGTGATTGCCAATATAAAAATCATAAAAAAGCACAATGTGTATTTCCATTTGCAATCAAAGGATTATGAAGAGTAAAGGGGAGCAGAATACAATTGAACAAAAATTACTCAGATGAAGGTTATTTTTCAGTATTTAGTTGTCTTTAAAAATTCTTCTCATCGTGAGGAATAATACAGTTGCAGTTAGGAAGGTACAAATAGGAGAAAGCAGGGAGAGTTAAGGAGAATAAAAGTTTATATGAATAGAGTAGTAGGTTTGTTTACACTTTTTTAATACCTGCCTTATAGTTTCATTATTATTCCTTGTCTGTTATTAAGTTTATGTTATGCCTTTTTAAAATGGTGGAGCTTTTTCTTGTTTTGTAGTTTTTGTACATCTTAAGATGACATTCTTTCTAAGGAGTTTGCAAATGGAAAAAAAAAAGAGAACTCAGGAAGCAATAAATTAGTTGTTCTTGTAGAGGCATGGCTGGGTAACGGCATGAAGAGCACAGCCTTGGCTGTGAGGCCAGAGGATTAATATCTCCTGTCTGGCAGTATTCACTTCTGTCCCAGCCCACCTAACATGGGGAAATTGATGGAAGTTGTGGAAACTGCAATAGTGGGTCTTTAGCCAATCTAATACTTGTTTAGCATTTCACTTATAGGATCTACAAAATTTTGTTCCTCATTTTTGATGGTGAGAACTCTTTTTGTTCATTCAATTTTAATTTCCCTGGGAGTGTACCTTCTTGCTTTAAATACCTGTTATCTTGCCTTTTAAGTGCAGCATGCTGCCATATATATATTTCTGGAATCTCTTGCTCCTTTACCATGGGTTTCCAAAGTGTCCTATACACTTCAATGGCATGAATAAACTCAGTTTCAGTCAAGTTTTCATTTTTTGGAAATGTTGGCTGTGAGTGGTACCTTTGTTTCCCAAGCCATCACCTCTCAGGCAGCGGCACATCCTGGTTCAGGAGGACGCTCGTGTTTCAGCTCTAATCAGAAGCCACAGTTCAGGGAGGCACAGGTAGCAGGATTTGCTCAATTGCAGTACAGTCATCAGTACAAAACAAAGCAGATGAACATATTTTTGAAATATGTTTGTTTTTTTCATGTGAAGCACTAAAATTTTCCTTGCCTGCTGAAGGGCTTTGGTACCTTCTTCCCTCTCGCTGAATATCTTCACTCCTTTAAAGATTTTGAGTGCTCTGATAATGTTTGTGCTAAGAGTGGCCATCTACCTAATTTGTCTCTGCAATTTAACTATCAGGATAAGATCTGAGTTGGGAAAGATGACAACCAGGAAGAGGGAATTTCCTAGTGTTTTACCAGGCTTAGGAAAGTTCTGTGACTGACACTGGGAAAAGCACAGTTACTGAGCCAGCATTACATGCTGCTCAATCGTCCCTCACTACACTGCCTCCTCAAATCCCACTGCTGAATTTAACTTTTTAAATCTGTATGTTTGCTGGCAGCTGTCCTAGACTATGAATTCTGGAAAAGTTCCCTCTCTGGGCTTTTCTGTTTTATATTTTTAAGTTATATAATTTCCCAAAGAAATGATGAATTTTACTACAATGAACTCAACTGAAATGTGAAAGATTTTTTTTTTCATATGTACTTTTCACTCAATTAATGACCACCAGAAAACCTTTTGTGCTAAATAATTCTTAAAGTCATGTCTAAGTATTGAAAAGAACTTGAAAGAAGTAAAATAACTCAGTAGTCTAATCAAGGAGAGCAATAGAAATTTTGAGCCTGTGTTTCTTTCATTTTGGAAACTGAGCAAATAGAGACATAATTTTTGGAGGTTTCATTTTGTTCTAAGGAAAGGCTTTTGTGCTAAGCACAGTTCAAAGGAATAAGCTGAATTGCTAAAAAGGAGAAGAAAGAGAGGCTTGCAATTAAGAAGTGACTTTTGCCTACCTAGGAGAGCAGTGCCAGAAATTCTGCAGTTAGAAGTGAACAGGATTGCAGTTCTGCACATGCAGATTGTAGAACTGCTGGTCATCTGCAGAAGTGGTTGTGTCTGTTTGTGGTGTGTGCACGTGTCTGCACACATAGATGCAACTTTGACATCAAAGAATCAAATTGTTTTGACACTTTCTACATTTGCGTGACAAAATAAAAAGGAATTGGTTAGATGGCAAATTTGCAGATGAAAGTTTGACCGTGCTTTGTTCATGAGAAGAATTGTAGCCTTTTACCTGTTAATTGGTATTAAAAATGAAGAAGATAGGAGAAGAAAAAGCATGGGTGAGTGCTGAAAAGTGGCAGCTTGCAAACTGCCAGGTTGTGAGCCTAAGCTGTGTTGTAGTAATCACAACCTAGGCGAGCATTCAGGTGAGATCTGAGGTAAATACAAGACTGTCGTTTTCTGAATTTAATCCACATGACTAATTCTTTATATGATTTTTTTTTCATGTAGGAAACAATAACAAACCATAAAATTTCATATGCAATACATGCTTGGTCTGTAAGTAGCATAAGGAACATTTAAGTCCCATTGAGACTTACCCTTTAGTCTTAACCCTTTTGGGGAGATCTGTGACAAAAAGATTAGGTTCAGAAAGCAGTTAGTCATTTTGAGGACTAAAAAACTGAGTAATACTTTTATAGGTTTCATATTTTTCTAGGGAAAAGCCATTGTGCCAAAATACCAATTTTTCACTGAAGGCATATTTAATTTTATAAATGCAAGTGAGTCTGAAGTGTCATTTCCTAGGTTATATAGCAAAATGGATTTCTGCTAATAAGTTAAATGCAATGCTGGTAAATTAAAGATAAATCTGTCTAATTATTGTGTTCCCTTAGGGATAAAAAAATCAGTCAATAAAGAACAAAGTATTTCTTCCCCAAGGAAGAAATGTGCTCATTCCTTCTTTGCAAATTATCTTCTTGCTTATTTTTCTTGTGAAATGTTAGTATATGTATTTTAAATCTCTTTTCTTTAGTTGTTTTCTCTATATGGCTTAATTAGGTCATATTTAAAGTTTGTTGTAGCTTATAAAGATCTACCACTGCCCTTATAGAGAATGCATAATACATCCAAGAGAAATGTCAAGGCAGAAGGAATAATGTTGGAAAATATGGATGGAACATACCTAGTCAGGTTTTTAATACATGAGTAACAGAACTAGGAGGAATGTTACTGTATTTTCCTGAGCTGAACCACTAGAAGAGAGAGCTTTTTGGAAAAGGAGTCATGCTTCTAGAGCAGTTTTACCATTACTTTTAACTGAAAAATATGTGCAAGGCTTTATATGATTGGGCACAGCATATTGTAAAACATGCAAACTGGTTGTCATCAAAGCCATTCAGAAGCAGATTACTTGCTTTTAAGAAGTACTAACTTTTCTTCTGGAAATGCAGAGATTTGTTGAAATATTTGGTCTAAACATAGGAATATAGAATAAAAAGAGGAAATCTTGGTTAGAGGTAGTAGCTGGCAGGCATAATCTTCAAACCATTTATAAATTTACCAAGCATCAAACACACACAAAAAAACTCTCCAGATCTTTTGTCTTTGTAGCTTCTATTAGAAGGCACTTCTAAAATCTTTTTTACTCAATGTGAAAAGTGTGTTCTAGTTGCCAGGCTCTGTGTATATCTACTGGCACCTCTGAAAGACAGTTGGAGGTAGGTTTATTCCTCAATTCCTTCTCCTATTTATTTATAGAAGTAACAATATACCCATGTCTCTGGTTTTGGTAAGTCCTATGTGATCTGAGAACTGGTAGTTCACTGTATCTAAAAATGGGCAGATTTACTGCTTTTATTTTTGCTTTTTTTTGCCTTTTTTTTTTTTTTTTATACTGGGGAACATTATTTTTCAGGCACAGATAGTTTGGGCTTTTTTTTCAGATGATGAAGATTTGAAAGGTTGAAGTGCAAGGAAAACAACAGACTCTAAACATATAATTTGAAAATCACTAGAAGTTCTGCATTTCATCTACAGACAAACTGTTCATAAACATTAGGTTTTAACTTATTTTTCCTTTTTAAAAACTTAGACTTATTATCAACATGTTTGGAAAGGTATACAGAGGAGTGATGCTTTCTTTTTGTTCATAATTGGTTGTATTTTTTCCTATATGTATTTCAAAAAATCTATGTGATACAACTGTATTGTTTATAATATTAAAAACTAGGAGACATTATATCATACACTGATTATAATGTGAATTTCAAACATGAATGGGATAAATTATGTTGAATATTGACTTGGGTAAAAAATAGGAGTTTGATCCTATACATCACAAACATTTTTCAGATTTCAAAAAGAAACTAATTACAACAGTTTTCATTTTTAAAACAAAATGTTCCCTTTAAAATTGTTAAAAAGCTATTTCAAGTAACAAGAAAGTTATAATTTTAATGCTGTAATTTCTCTCTAATACACACTTCAGGAATAATGATCTCTACAATATGTACAGAAATGAAAGTATATATACACATATATGCATACAAAAGGCATATTTTTGAAATTTGTGAGTGATGACTTTTGAGTTTATACCCTTTGCTGATTTAATGTAATATGTGCTTTACCCAAATGAAAATTTCTTTACTTGCACAAAAAACATTTCTGAACACAGCCAAGAAACTTCCAGGTGAACCTTGAAAAGGAATCACTTTATGATTTGCCTTTGTATTGTACAAAATTCCCAGTGACTGTGTGTTGTACTTCAATGTCCAGACCTCCAAGGCAGTACACCTCTGGTTTTATTGCTGCCATGTTTCTTCAAAGCATTCACTATTTATTCACATGTGGCATTTCTCTGTTCATTGTTTGAACAAAAATAGCTCAATTTGATGAGTGTCAGATGTAGAGTAGTTATTTCCTTACTAAGTTTAAAACCAAATCTGTTTCTAACAATAGAAACTATTTTCTATAATTCATTAATTGATGCAGCATGCACTAATCTGTTTTCTGGAAATTGTAAGAGGATTTTTCACTTAAAGACAGAAGGAGAAAGTGCAGATTAAAGTAGCATCGGTTCTTCTGTACCTGTGTTCTTTAGTCAACATGCATCTATATTTTGTATATTTAAGACTGTAAAATAAAAACCAGCATAGATTATGACAGGACATCTCTGAATTCTTACTGAATTTGCACCAATGCAATGTGGGTGACAAGAACAATTCCTTACAAGAGGTGTGTTGAACTGGGGCATTATTTCAAGTTACCTTATTTAGGACATGATAGAAAATTAAGCTTGAACATATATCACATGCCAAATGTTATCAATAACATGATGGCCCTCCATGTTTCTCCTGGGAAGTCAACTTTATGTCAGCTGATCCTATACAGACTGTAGTTCATTTGAGCAATGTTTCACCTAACAGCTGATACAAAACATGATCCAGTGATGGCTGGCAATTTGCTGAGGTGTATACAGAAAGAAGTTGGTGGGGCAGAGGTCTGGTTCAACAGATCTTTCTTTTTTTCAAATGGAATTCTTTACAAAGTCAGAGTTGGTTGTCAGTATTCAGGATCCTGCCACAGTGAGAGTTCTGTGTCTGACATTTGCCTCTGATTGTGGATATGGCTGCTGTTACCTGCCACATCCATCCTCAGGTTAAGGATTTTTTTTTTAATTTTTATTTGAGGATATTAAGCTATAAATGCATGGTCTGAAATGGCCTTTATAGTCTTTGGATACAGAGGATTTAGTATAGCATTTTATTCTTGATGAGTTCAAAGCATGACTTAATTTAAACCATTAGCCATTCAACCAGCCTCACATTTCCCCCTTCTCTCAGTAATGCTGTGATCACTGTTGAGAAACTTGTCATTCACTTAAGAAGAAGGTTTAAGGTTTTGTTTTTGAAGAAAAATTCTTCCCTTAGAAATGGTTCCAATCTTTTGCCCAGCATGTTTGTTTGATAGCCTTCAGAGTCTGCTATGGTAGTCATTCCTTCTGTTGAACTTCACAGGCTTATAAACAAGCAAACCAGTCAGAGTATAGATGTAAATTTAATTTTTTCAGGAAAAAACATCTGATGATTATTTATGCAAATGGGAAAACCATATTTTTAAAGTTTCATTATTGTTACAGTAGACCCTGCAAAACAAACCTATATAAACTCTAAATAATGGGAAAATCAGGACTCAGTAATTATTATGTAGCACCAAAATTATTGAAATGCTGGCATATTTAATTTTAACAGATGTGCTCATGTGTGGTAACCATGATATTTGATTTGACCATGATATTTGATCATGTTTGGTAGCCATGATATTTGATTGGTGATTTGCACCAATCCAGTGTGGGTAACAAGAAATTCCTTACAAGAGGTGTGTTGAACTGGGGCATTCAGCATGTCAAACTGCTGAATAACATAGATTGCTTTTTTTTTAATATGAGTCTCCTAAAGGAAACTGAAGACCCTGTAGAAATTTTGCAAATAAAATCTCACATTTATTTGTTGCCAGGAAGCTGATTGACATATCCATATTGTGAGACCACACAGGGATTCTCAGCACACCTTCTTGAAACCTTCATAGTTAACTACTGAAGAGGCAAAACCAGACTTTGTTCTTCCCTTTATAATGTTGGAATGATCTTTCACTTGGTGGTATTCTCTCAGCTTCTTTGGCTCCTGGCTTTATGTTCATCTTAGCAACAGCTTTATTCCAATCATATTCTTTGTCTCAGTAGTCTACATGAACATATTATTCTGTTCCTGGTTGTCACAGCTGGCCATTTGTCTCGTTGCAGGGAAGATTTGAGACTCTCAATATGAGTGTTCAGCAAGCTTCGTTTATTGAAGAGAGCATCAAACTTTTATACACAACAAGTAATAAGCTCATGAATATTCTGCAAGCCAAGTGACCTATTGGTCATGCTATACCATCAATTCTTCCTCATTCTTTTGGGCTTACATTCCCTTTTCTCACATCTCTCTGTCTACTTGTTATAACACAGTTTGGCTCCAAGGTCACGGTGCTTTTGCAGGTGTAGGGACCCAGATTAGCCATGGTCCTGTACTTTTCCAATTCTTGGTTAACTATTTTTCCAACACCTGGTCCTGTACAACAGTGTGTGTTCCTGACAAGAAGTGCAGTGTGCAGGGTCAGTGAACAGCCGGGGAAGGAGCCTTCAGTGCACGTTCTCCAGGATTCTCCAGGACTCCAGTGGTTGTGTAGAAGAGCAGCAGAACACTCAGAGATCATGAGATGCTGCTGGAGAGCCCAGCTGTTTGCAGCTTTAAGCCAAGTTGGAGCTGGTTGCACTGCAGTGGCAGCTGGGTGTACTTGGCAAGCAACATTTTCAGGTTTTAATTCCATTTACTAAACCTGTCACATTGCTGATACTGCCTTACAGATGAAATGACCTTAACTTATGGAACACCAATTGCCAGTTGCTGCCATGCATTTCCAAATTGCCTGTGAAAGTTGATGAACAACTTGCTGCTCATCAGTGAATTTCACAATATAAATATCTGAAGTTTTCTGTCATAATATTATAATTTCTGTCATAATGTTAATAGTTTTCTGTCATAATATTAAGACTCAGAACATTATAGAGTATTAGTTCATTATTAGTACCTGCACTTCCACTGTGCCTTTACTACAGTGAAATGTTAGCTGACCATATATTCAGCTATAATAACCAGAATAAATAACCACAATTTCTGAATCCCAACTCACTAAAAAATAAATGTCTGAAAAATGATATTAAAGTGAGTCTTGCAAACCAAATTTCTGTTTGAATGTAAAACTAAAAAGACAGATGGAAAGTAACCTTAGAAGTCAAAATTCCAAAAATGAAACTCAAAGTTAAAATCTTAACTTGAGGTCATTTAAATATGAAATTAAATATGTGACCAGAGGGGAACAAAGAAGGCTATTCTCCCTGTCCATCTGGCAAATGGATGACTAAGAAGATCATATCCTTAGAACTGTTCTTGCAAAACAACTCACTGGAGACCTGACCATAACCATGTGGATTGTGAAATAGTTGTTGCTCTTGTATCAGTGATGTGTTGTGGTATTATTATAATGTAGACTTTGGGGTTTTGTATTGTATGAGAAAGTACTGGAAGGTGAGTCATAGTTGCTTTTTTTTCTGTTAGTTTTCTGTTTTTTTCTGAAAACTCATTTTCTCCATTTTTAATTACTGATTGATAGAAAATGATGATTCTGTCCTTGTATGGATATGGTGCTAAAGGTTTCATGTGACTAGCAGCATAAGTGGGAAGAGAAAAAAAGAGATGGAGAGTGAAAAAGAAACTGAAAGATGCCAGAAATTGAGTACAAACAAGATAGGATGAAACTGATTATTTTAAAACCATGCAGTAAATTGAAGAAGGAATAAATGGGTTCCATTTGCATTATTTGAATCATATGCTTTTCCTAGACCAATTTTCAAGCTGAATACTGAGTATGGCAATATTAATTATTTGATGAACTGAGGTCTTATCTAGATATTTCCTGAGAACCACTAAGCCCTTAAGTCGTGGAATATCTTATGAATTCTCAAGTGTTACTTCAAACCAGGGCTTACTTATTAAAAAGGTCAGCAAAATCAGACTAAAGGGCTGTTAACAAAATGTAACAAAATGTAAACAAAGTATATCTTTCTGGCCTGTTCTGTATTGTTGGGAAAGCCTTCAAAATAAATCCTGTAAAATGCAGGGGTTTTCCAAGGCCCTGGGCAAAGACTGAGCCCATGATTCATCAGGCATGGCTGTAAAGTAAGACATCAGGGTCTTCTCTCAGAGGTGACCTGCCCTTCTCCATGGACACTGCTCTCTGTCTTCATCCACTGCTGTGCAGCACCTGAGGCCACCTGTCCCTTCTGCCACATCTGCCTTCTTTCGTGCAACACTGGAGAAGTCTGGGACAGTCCTTGTAATCTATTTCTCCAAAACACTAAATTTGTCAACATCAGAAGGATTAGCAGCCACGTTCCCTCTACTCTTGCGTCTTTTGGAAGAACATGAGGAAAGTTTCAGGGCTATTGTCAAAGGAATTTTTACTCTTGGTAGCAGGGGAGAAAAAGCAGTGTGTCATATGACAGCTAGAGAATTAATTATGAAAAAAGGTGTATATCTTTTTTTCTGTTGAAGAATATTTACAATGTTTTAATACAGTCACAATTCTGTTCCAGTCTGACACACACAGTTTATCCTTTTATTTTTATGTTTCTGCCCACCACGTGTCCTTTCCTTTTTCAAAACAGACCATGAAAATATGTTTTCCTGGTGAGAGGCAGAAGGCATGGCTATTTAACTGTATGTTTTTATACATCTACAGATGCAGCAGCTTGAGAAGCAAGTTATAGATGCTGATCGTCAGGCAGAGAGAGCGTTTCAGCAGGTATAAATGGAATAAATATCTCCATTAGCTGTGTGCATGTGGTACTTTAATGAGGTGAAAGTCAAAAAATTGCTTGATTTTTAAGTACTTCTAAAAATGGAGAAGAAGACAGTTTCCTTTAAAGTCTATTGATTTGTCTTAACAGAGAGTCCTAACACCTTTCTTTGCTCACTATTCAGTTCATTTCAATAAAGTCAAAGCTAACATCACAAACCAAAAGTAGATACATGGAATGAGCTTCTTCATTAGTGCATCATGAACCTTGGATACGTGATGCATGTGGAAACAAAGGGGAGAGGAAACAGTGATCTGTTTTAGAAGATCTGTAGGAAAATAAAATCAGGCTACCCAATACACCTTTTAAATAGAACTGTTCTGTGTTGTTTGTTCCTCTTGTAGAAGTTACATCATTTAAAGAATGAGATCGTAGCTAAATATTGAACTGAAGTTGCCTTTTGATTCCAAATAGCAGACTTAAGCTAATGGAGACATTTTATGAACATATCTCTGGTATCCCTGAAACATTCCTCAGATCTTACTGTGAGACAGATAGAAACTGAAAATTATAAGACTAAAATGTTCATGTACTAATTTGGAGTTAGAAAACATTCCTGACTGCAAGCCAATATTTTTAAGCAATTTTTTAGAATGCTACCGATAATTTGCTGGGTTTTTTTATAGTGTGCAGTTGTTTTATTTATTAAAACATTGTTTACAGCTCCCTGTAGATAAATTGCATTCTTCCCATACTGGTGTTTCTAAAAGCTTCTGTGTTACAAAACTAGAAGCCTCTCACAGATAGTAACAAAATCTGTGTAAGATCTTTCAGTGCTTTGCCAGTCCTGTTGGTATTAAATGAATAGGGAGATGTAATGAACTGTGGGGTTTCTTCTCAAATAGGTTTCAAAACTTTGCAGGGTTGTCTTGAATCTTAAGTGCAGAGGCAACTTTATTTTGTGATTAAATTACTAGCTTTGACTTGGAGTGTTATGTTCCTTAAACTTTTATATTTGACTTTCCAAATAGGTGCAGATCATGGAAGAGAAATTAAAAGCAGCAAATGTTCAAACAAGTGAATCAGAAACCAGGTTGTATAAGAGATGTCAAGATCTGGAGATCCTGATACAAGATAAAAATGATATAATACAAAAATTGGAGCAACAACTTGAAGAACAGGTTAGGAATAATGGTGTTAAAAAAGAGAAACATCAACCCCCTTTTTAATTATATAAAAGTAAAATAAAAATTTAGATCAATGGATGACAGAAAAGTTTACCATTATTTTTGTTGTGTGATTAAAGAGGTTCCCATTGGAAGTATATAATTTGAATAGTGCTTATTCATTTTCAAATTAAGCTCTGGCTTCCATTGAAAGAACATGTGACCTTTAAGAGGAGAAAGATGATATTCCTCTTCACTGTCCCCCCTGAAGAGCTTTCATTCTTACTAGAGGAAGGAGGAATAGCAGCCTCTGTGAAGACTCTATTCCTCATTTTTAAAAAATCACCATGTATTACCCAGGAGCCTGAATTACTTCAAGCAATCTTGGGATTTGTGTCTGAAGATGCTACTCAGGCAGATTGTATTACTCAGTGAAAAATATGCTTATGTCAATTTTTTCCAGAAGCAAATAAGACTGCAAGAAGCAAAAATCATAGAAGAAAAAGCAGCTAAAATAAAAGAATGGGTGACAGTCAAGCTTCATGAGGTATAACTCTTGCTACAATACTTACACAGGGAATATAATGGTGTGACTGGATATCCCTTAGACCTTTTGGCTGTTAAAGGCCTGCATGCCTTGGAAACATTGTTTCCCAGTTTCACTGATTTTCTAGTTATTCGCTGGAAAGGAGAATTGAAAACAACAGCACAGAGAGCAGAGTGTCCATGTCATGTAAATTCTGATGTCTGATTTGGTCAGCCAGTATGATCTGGGTCCTCTTTCTGAAGGAAGGACCCAGCACTGGTCTCGAAATGTCAACTTCTCCACTACTTGAGAGAGCTTAGCTGGCAAACTCAGCTTATTCAAGCAGATGCCTAAAGTGTGAATAATCTCCAGAAAGCCGACCAAGCCTGCTGGGGCCTGGCAGAAATAAGGCCTTGATCATTTTTTATTACACAATGCCCACACTACCCTTAGTCATGAATAGTTTCAGGGACACCAGCTCTAGTTTCAAGAGACCAGTTGTCTCCTTTTTTCCTCTCCTGTGGTAAGATAACCATGTCTCTGCCCTGCCTAAAGCTGCCAGCTTTGGGGTGCAGCTGTGCTTTCTCCTCCCTGGGTGTAGAATTCAAAGTTGCTCGTAAAAGTTAAAATCTTACTCTCTTGTAGTTAACTGGAAGTTATACTCAAGTTGAAAAACAATTAAGTTATTGTTTTTGAAGTAAGAAACTAGAAGGTTCTTACATAAAATATTTACTTTTCATCTGTGGGGGCTAAAGTAAATTATTTATAAATAATTTAATAAAAATGCCATTAAATTTAGCTAAAATTACCAGGAAAAAGTTTGGACAAAATCAAGTATGACTCAAAGTATTTACTTATTCTTTATGGAAAATCTCAAGCCAGTTTCACAGATGTGACTAAGTGTCACTCAGTGGGGAGTGGAATTGCTGGCTCCCTTCTGTGTGACAAGGGATACTCAGATTCAAATCTGTTTGCCTAATCTGGAGCAGGAGTTTGAACCAGCATCTTTTACCTCCCACTGGGGGGGCTACAGCAATGGGTTGTTGTTTTTATTTATTTCCTGTACAAACACTTTTGTTTGGTATAAAGTTTGTTGGCGCCTGTTTTGTTTTTTGGGTTTTTTTTGGTTTTTTTTTTTTTTTTTTTTGCTGTGGGATAGTAAGGAGGCATTAGGACCAGAATTCCCTCTGATTCCTCTGCTCACTCTTGCTTTTGCCAAATGGCACAGGAGTTTGTAATTCTAGCCTTCTGTTTTTATTGAAAATGCCAATGCAGTTTTCTTTTTCCTCTTATTTATTAAGGATTGTTAAAGCAGTCATGGGTTTGCTTGGTTGGGGGAATGATTTTGGCAGAATTGAACAAATAGTCATTGCAGGAAATTTAGTTGTTCAGAATAAAGAACAACTCTAAATAAAAGAACAGCTCTAAATGAAAGAACTACTCTAAAGACCTAGACTGGTATTTGGAGTAGCAGAGAGGAGATTATTATTTGAACTAGCTCTGTCCTTAGATAAGCAGAAATTCAGAGAAAACATAAAAGATGTAATGACTTTAAGATTTGTTTCACCAATGGATGAGATTACATTTATATGCTTTTAGTTAGAGGTGGAAAATCAGAACCTTCGCTTGATCAACCAAAAGCAAACCAAAGAGATGAAAACAGTACAATCTAAACTGCAAGGTAAATGTACAAATCTTCTGAAAACTTCTCTCTCTATGGCATATTTCTTTCTATTCCCTATTAATTTGTGCATCTACATGATTGAAAATATTCTGTGAAATCACAAAGATTTCAGAGAGTATGAACTGACATACAGGTGACTATATATGAAGGTGTTAGGAATGAATCATTTGGTTTTATGCTGAAATGACACAGACAAGGCACAACTGGTATTACTGGAGTGAATGGGTACCACTGTTACTTCAGAGGTTCTACAAGTAGCAAGATTTTACTGGATTTAGGACAGAGCTTTGCTTTCACATCTTTACAGCATAGGTGGTCATAAAACTGTTAAAGAACACATGAATGTCACTCTGCATTTGCTTTTTCTAGCAAAGGGTCAGCTAGGAATCAGAACTCCAATCAGATATTTTTTGTTACTACCTTTGACTACAGTGATCCAAAATCTAAATTCAGACCCAGTATCACTAAGTTCCTCTCCAAATGGGTACAGCAAATTTAAAACTCATGAAGTGTAAATAGAAAAGAGAGGAATATTCCCTCCAAGAAGCATTGTTATAAGATCAAAATTGAATTTTTTTCCCCACCATACTGCCTGTTCACCAACTTAAGTGTGTCTGAAGGTTCCCCTTGTCCTCTCCACATTTGGTTGATCTGACAATTTACTATAATTTGAAAATTTTGTTAATTTGCTACCTAGCCCTCATTTCTTGATAATGTATCTTACATATACATGTAAATACACAAATATTTAGAAATGTGTGTAGAGGATATGGATAATATGCATAATATATGAGAATACAAAAATTTACAAATTCATATACAATATAAAGCTTTTAAACTCAAATGCACTTTTCTGTTAATGAAGAAACTGGATAGTTTTGGTTCTTTGCTATCTTTTGATAAGTAGCAACATACTTCTTCCATATACTTCTAGTCATTCTCTTCTGAGAGATCTATTTAAAGGCTTTTTGACACCAAAACTTTTGTAGTTTCCAATGCACAGTTACTGATGTGCCCAAAAATATTAAGAAATTTATTACCATTTGTAGTGTCCATGCTGGTGACAGGCTATAAATTATGAACATGTGGTACTGTTTTAAGCAATTTTACAGGTAGGGTAAGGGCCTTTTGTTCCTGGATCCACCACAGGGATTTTTATGAACAGGGATGGACATATTTCATGTTTGAGGCAGTTCATCAATTTCTGCATTCACTTTCTCTTGAAGTTCTCCTCCATATAGACCTTCTAAACCTGGTAACTTACTCTTCTGTATTTCCTGTGAAATTGTTAAAAGATTTTTTTCTTTCTATTATTATATAAATTTTTAAGAACTAGAAACATTACTCTGGGTTTCTCCTGATACAGAGAGATGTCAGGTAGCTTTTTTTTTTTCCTATAATACATTTTATTATCTTTTTTTTCCCTAAATTTTAGTTACCTTTAAAAAAAACTTTGCACTGTAGAGTAAAGAGAAGAGTTGCATAGCTTGTTGTATCTCACTAACACAAGATTTCTGAATTACTATTCTTCAGAAGCTACTGGTAAGAAATCTGTTACCTCAACACAAAAGCCTGGAGAGTGTCAGCGACTAAGCAGTTTGACTTTTGGATGCTTTTCAAATAGAGCAAGAAGTCCTCAACCCTCTCCTAAGCTTGAAGAAATAAGCAAGGCTTCATCTAAGGAGTCAGACTACCTTGAAGGCAAAAGCATGCCAGGTACCTTGTCATCAACACTGCCATCTTTGTTCTGACACAAGCAGGAAACTAAAATCAACAACTCTGTCAGTGCACCCAAACTAGCTGTTTTCAAACTGCATACCACTACTGTGTCCCTCTTCATTGCTACTCTTCTATTACTAGGAAGAAATCATCCTGTTGAGCACTAGAATCTCTGTAATACCACTAATACATTATCTGGCAGCATGCAGAGGCTCCTGGGTGCTTTGGCTGCAAAGTAAAGATGTGGCTGTGACCTTTGTTGTTGCTCTGGTCCTTTGCTCAAATCCCTTGTACTGTTTATGACTTCAGTATTTTCTCCACAGTTAATCATGATATCCAAAATGGCAACCTAAAGTCTTTTGAAAATCAGAAACTGAAAGAGATCCTATGAATATTTTGTGTATTTATATTACAGCAAGTTCATTATGAAGGTGGCTATGTATTATTACTTCTATTTTTACAGAGGAGGGAATTGAAGTAAGAGTGATTTTTCCCAGAGAAAGGATAAGACATAGAATCTTAGGCTTGCCTAGATGGAAACAGATAATTTTGGGGACTTCATTACTTAATGTGGGTGAAATTAACACCTGAGTTATTCAGTCCACTTTAACTTTACACAGGTATTTAACACAGACTTTTCTAAGTGTCTGTGTAGAAAAATCCTAGTTCTTGTATCCAGTTTAATTTGAGAACATGCAGGCCTCACTAACATGTTGCAAGCTCTAGCTCTCTCTTGTAAAACCAGGTAAAAGCAAAGAGCAGGAACAAAGCTATTTTTAACACAGCGTCTTTCCTGAAGTACTTTCCATGAGACTCTTGTGTATTTTAAGCATTCACCATTGGGAATACAATAATAGCTCCCAGAATAAATTTCTGTGTATAAACACTGTAGAAATGCTCACAATACTTGATTTGTTAATGAAAATCCTTTCTGACAAGCTTTATTAAACTTTAACTTTCCTTAGATTTAATAAAGCAGCTAAATTTGTATGCCCTCTTAAGTAGTTGGCTTTTTGTTAGTTTTGTTTGTTTGTTTGTTTTCACACATACATGGCTTTAAAATATTGCTCCAGTCTGCTTATCTTTATATTTATTGACATTTTTAGTTCAGCTAGAACTTTGAGTAACATTTATTACAGTTTTTTGGCAAACTTAATTTGAATTCAGTCACATTAAAAAAATTATGGTATTTTTCTTCATGTGTATTATTTACAGTATTAAAAACCGTAAATGTTTTCATGCATTTGAAATTATTACCTACTTGCTACTTGCAGACATGATGACAAAACCATTTATAGGCCAGGTTTGCTAAAGTAATTTTCTCCTGTTCATTATATTCCTCCTCCAGAGAAGGATATCCTGGAAACTACCTTTGCTGGTCCTGTACACGAGACAAATAAAGGTCAGAAGTCATTGCAACAAAGTTCCTCTGGTTCAGAGCAGAACAAAAATGTGAGAACAAGCTGCTCATCCAAAGACATAGACAGTGACATGTCAAAGAACTCATGCACTACTGGGAGTGACTGGAGCTCAGATGAGGATGGAGGAGACAATAAAGGACTGAAATCCAGGTGTGCATCAACTCTTTCAAGCCACACATCTGAAGAGAACGCAAGGTACAGTAGAGTGGGAAGTGAAATGTATTTAACAGCATCTGATGACAGCAGTTCTCTTTTTGAAGAAGAGAGTTTTGATGTTAAGAGGACTCAGCAAAAGAAGCTATACTCATGGCAGCAAGGGTCCCAAAGAAAAGGCCTGAACAATCCAGGTGGAAAGTGCAACTCTGACTTCACAAGGAAAAAGAAAGACCAAGACAGTTCTTCAGATGAACTGAATAAGAAATTTCAATCACAGAGGCTTGATTATTCATCCTCATCCAGCGAGGCAAATACCCCAAGTCCAATTTTAACTCCTTCTCTGACACCCAAATACCCAATTCCAGCAACTTCTGCAGGTTCTCAATGCACAACTCCATCAGATTTTCCCTCAAATTTGCCACATCCAAAGTTACGGACTCCTAATGTCTTTAGTCTAAATTCAGTGTTAGCAAAGAAACACCTAAGCCAGCCCCAGCTGAGTTCTGACAGAATGTTTGGTAGGAACAGAAATGCCATAAGCATGATCCGTCCGTGGAGACCTCAGGAAACAGACATAGATCTGGTGGATGGAGAAGATGCTGATGTTTTAGAGAAAATGGAAATTAGCTGTGATGAAGGAGTGTTTACCTATGACACCACTGAAGCACAAAATGCTGAAGCCCAGGAACTTTGTGATATGACAAAAAAGGGTGCTAGCAACAAACCTCCAACGCCTCCATTGCATCGATTTCCTTCCTGGGTAAGTGTGTTTATAGGGATTTTTCCTGCTGGCAAAACTAACTTATTTTCATTACTCTCTTCTGGGATTTCTTTTGCCTTTATTTTAATTACTTTCTGTTTCTTGACAACACAGGGCATTACCTTCATCATAACTACAAGCTCAGAATATAGTTTTATTTTCAGCACAGTATTCCTGCCACTGAAAAACATAGTCTGTATTTTATAGAAAAACCTAGATTTTTTTCATGTGACATGTAAGTTATGTATGTCTTCTTGAGTGTATCCAAGGATGTAATGCTTATGACTGCATTTATTTATTTATCTGAACACTAATACAGCCCAAGAATGTTGTCAATGCCCTTGCTGTAACCACTGTACCACTCACAATCTAGACAATTAAGTTGACAGCAGACAACTACAAATTACAGAAGTAATTGATCACATTTCCAAGTAAAATTTTAAAGCCATCAGTCAGGATATTAAAATAGATATTAATATGTCTTACACAAAATCCAAAATTAGCTGTGTCAAAACTCACTAATTCTGTGGTTTCAGTGTCAGAGATTTCTTAATTAATAATTTATTAAATATATTTATTAATTATTATTCAGGAATAATACATTATGTAACAACTTCTCTATATTTACTGAACTTTTTGCATTATACATTTTGTTATTGTTGTCTTTTAACACAAAATGGTTTAAAAGTTGTGTTCTAATGGCATTTCTCTGCTCCTAACACCCCGTCTTCCATTAAAAAACATTCTTACTGAAGCTTCTTTGGCACCTGATAATAGTATTTTTAAGAATAAGTTACTTACGTTGTATGAAAAATGTCAGAAAAGGCTATGGCTATCAGTGTACAGCACACAAAAGAAGGATGCATTTTTCAGCTGCTATTGACAATGTCATTTTAGGAACCATCTCATCACATAGTTGCACTAACACAAAGACTAGGAGGCTAAACAGAACAAAAGTAATTGTTGTATTTTAATTATCTACTATCAAATCCATTCTGCTTGTATAGGAAAGTAGAATTTATGCTGTAGCCAAATCTGGTTTAAGGATGTCTGAAGCTTTCACCATGGAATCTCTTAATAAAAGTAAGTGGTTTAGCTGTTCATTGTCCCATTGACATAAGTTCTCTTCTTCTGGTGATTTTTGAGCAAGGACCTTTAAAATATTTTTAGAAAGGTTTATTTAACAGCTGTTTAAAGCCTAGAAGATTATTGGTTATCTTCTGGTACCTCACATCTTGACTTTGTGCTGAATTTGTGCTTTGTTCATTGCGGTTTACTTTGCATTTCACTACTTTGAAGAATCTATACCAGGTACCAATTTTAAAAGGGCTAGTGTTCGTGACTGCAATTTTATTTATGTCTTTAAAAGCACTGTAAATTTCAAAAAGCTATAAATCTCACATCCAAAACAGTTCAAGAGTTATTTTTTATAGCAGTTATACAATGGAAAAAATTAAATTTTAATTTTGTTAATTGGGGGGTGAATTAGGAAGGCAATTTATAAAATACGTTGCTTTTTTAGATGCTGTTTCACTGACTTCATGCTCCATATCTGGATTATACACTTCTCTGATATATAAGAACATGACCACTCCTGTCTACACCACTTTGAAAGGGGTAACTGTATTACTGTTTAAAGAAAATTTTAAAGTACCATTAGGCTTCACATCCAGGAACTTGCTATTTCACATTTGATACTACCATGCCAAATATGTTGTAAGTTGATGTATAGAGATCAAAGACCCCCAGAAGTAATAGAAATGTCCAATAGCTGGGGGGAAAAAAAATACTGCCTATAAAATGTTACTGGCCTAGGTCAATTCTTCTTAGGTTCCTTGCTGATTTTTTCCAAAGGCTTGTTAATTATTAAGCAGAACCACATGGCATTCAATGTCATAATTAAAAGTGTGTATGTGTAGAAATGTCTTTGTGTCAGTGCCAAAGCTGTTTCTAGTCACACAGCCAGCAGTCAGTAATCACAGCATTGTTTGTCTTCTGGCAGCCTTTTGTGATTTGGAAAGACCCATGCCTTGAGCTACCTCAGGTTTCTGTTTTAAAGTATGGGTGTGGTTGAGTATGCAGAGGGCAGAGGGAATTCAGTTTCATGTTAATATTTTTGTGCCAAAACTCACAACCCGGGCAAGAACAGCTCTGAGTATTGTGGAGCCAGCAGAGCCCTGCCACAGTATGAAGGAAATGACTGATGCCCTTTATGCAAGGTATCAAAGGATGTTGTGTTCCCTTCTGCAGAAAGCAACTCAAATAAGCAGCAGCCCATTTCTGGATGAGTCGTCAGGATCTGAGGAAGAAGACAGCTCTCGGTCCAGCTCAAGGACTTCTGAGTCTGACTCTCGGAGCAGGAGTGGTCCAGGGAGCCCCCGGGCTATGAAACGAGGTGGGCGAAACCGTAAGAACAAATAACTTCTGGGAACTCTGGAAAACCAGGCAGTTTACATGATTTGCTTAGGAATTGATTTCTTCACTAAATAGCATGGACATCTAAAATCTAGGCTCTCAAAGCCCAGATCTGTTACTCAGTCAGGAGATTTGGCTTTATTGCTGTTATTATAAATATCTTTTTAAGGCATTAATCTTGTTGTCTTGAGGGAAAAGTAACTTGTACATTTAAAGCAAGAAGCACCATTTTACCTATACTCTGTCATGCCAAGGACTTCCTGTGACTTTTAATTGTAGAAAAATTTAAATTACCTAGAAAAAAAATTGCCTTTAGAAAGAAAACACAAATATATTCAAGTTTATAAAACAATTTCATGTGATCAGAAAGCAGGTGAAAAAGTTCCCTTAATAAATTATTTGGTTCTGTCACCTCATGCAATAGAAGACTTCTTTCATTTTCACAGTGATTGTCTTAAGGTCCTGCGCAAAGATTTAGTTAGAACACTTATATCTGGTAATGTTCTGTGTTCTGTGGAAGACAAATCTCACAGTTCTAGGTGACTGTGTTTTCCATCTGCAAAATGGAAATAATATGCTTCATAATATTGAAAGATACAGTCCTTCCTCATTAGGTGATGTTATCAGTGTTACATCTCTCTGAGTATTTCTTCACTGTGTAAACTAAGGGAGTCCAACATCCCAGTGTGGCCAAGTGTTAAGATTCCTCATTATATGTTGCTTTAGAAAGCTAAATAACATTATTTGGCAGTCTCAGTTATACATGCAAAAATCCCAGTTACCAGGAGCTCCATTCAGTGACCCTGCAGCAGAGGGGCAGAGACACTGGTCCCACTCAGCGTTTCCAGTGGCAGCCACAGCTGGAGTCCAGTCCTTTTCCAGTGATGTAGTTTTGCCACACTAGTGTGAAAAGGACCCATAGATCCTGCTTCCCAGGAGCTCCATCCTGCTGAGCAGAAACCAGTGCCTTGGCTGCAGACATATCTCATGTTGTGTACTTAACACAACAGGAAAGCTAAATTGGGTAATTTAAAAGCTGGTTTCACCTGCACTTTATATCTGTGTCTGTAAAATGGAACCATTCCTTTTGTTCATGCATTGTTTCGTGTGTGGAAACCTTTCTTAACCACAAACACATATGTACATGTCTTCATTGAGATCATATTCTTTAAAAATCTAGGCAGTCACACATTTCACCAAAAGCACAATTGGCTCGCTGCAATTTGTTACGAAAGATCCATCATGAGAAGAGCCCACTCTCAAAGTCTTGGTGGCTTACTCAAGCAATAAATGAGAAAAGCCTTTTTTAAGAATAAAATTGGCAAATGAGTTGGGAAATTATTGAAACAAAGGAAAAAAAGGCTTTTCATTTCAGTTTTATAGTATAACCTTGCAGAGTGGAACACTAGTCCTTACAAAAGAAGATGTTCACATGCATGAAAATATTTCTGTAATGAATGAGGGAGCAGTTTGAATTTTTATTACTGATCCACTAGAATTGAAAGCAGGGTACATTTTTTCAGGATTAAAGCTAATAAACTCTAAAATCCCCCTGAAATATGAAAATCAAACTTTTAGAAAACCCTGGTATACAAATCCATGCTGATTGCAAAACAGTCACCTAAAGCTTCAACACCAAGCAGATGTTGAGTATGACCTCTTAGTACATGGGCAGTTGCCTGAGAAATCCAGATGCTATAGTGAGTCAGAAAGCGCAGGGGGAAGGTTGCTAAGTTTAATTAAAGATCCTGGGGTTTTTTCCTAGACAATGAGTATGATTCATGGCACTAACTCCGTCCTTAAAGAAGCTGTGGTAATGTAGCAGAAGGTGATAATATACAGAAGACATTTTTTTTGTTGTTCCATTTATAAGGGACTTTAACTGCTTAATTATGAATAAAATGAGAATTAGCTAATAGTTCAGTGTGCTGATATTCTATAAAATTCTTGGTTCCTGATGGATTTATGTTGATACTTATGTTTGCCTGCAGATTCTAAGATGTTTCTTCTGCATGGCTGTTCTGATCTCAGTTGTTTCTAAAGTAATAAAAATGTATATATAAAGAACTCTTTTTTCTTTTACCACAGGTGCATCTCTGTCTTCTGTGACCTCAGAAAGTGACTATGCTATTCCTCCAGATGCATATTCAGTAGATACAGACTATTCAGAGCCAGAGCAGAAACTTCCTAAGACCTCTTCCTCATCTAGTGATAATGGAAAAAATGTGAGTACTGAAGTTCTGTGAAGTGTACCTGAGCTACTGTGTGTATATTTATGTCCAAAGACTGCTACCAAACCTTTTCATTCAGTCTTGCTGACTCACAGCAAAATATACCAACAGTGTTAGCCAAGTAAGACTGTAATTAGTGAAGGAAAGTGGAAGATAATTCTAAGCTTTCCTATATAATGAAGGAAAAATAGGTCAACAACTCCAGAATTCAATTCAAATTACTTGAAATTTCCTTTCTTGTAACCAGGTCTGCTATCAGATTGCATATGAAATACTCAAAACAGTTTAAAATTATTATTTGAATAGTTAGGTGAATAGAAGGGGAGCTGAAGTCATCAGTAGAAATCTATGTGCAGTAATAAGTTTCTATCCTTTCCTCATACAGGGAAAACATCAGAGAAATCCTAGGTAGAGTAACATGTGAAGACAGGCCAAAGAAACCAAACCATTATGAGGTATTGGTCAGCCTCCAGGAGCTTCTAATGGCTCATGTTAGTAGTTAGTGTCTTAACATACAAGTGGATTGACAACCTGCTGATGAAGATTGTTTTAGGATCTTCACAGAGCAAAACTGTGAACTCTATTCTGCAGGGGTACACACTAGAGGTTTGTCTGTGAGGAGCTCTGAATTACAGTGCTTTATATCTGGTTTTCAGGTTAGAACCTGGACTTCGGAAAAACAGAATACATTTATATTTTATTAATTTTGCTCCTTGTTTAATATAAACAACTGGAAAGTAAAATCAGAAATCATCATATTCTTCATTATTTTCTGTAGTTTGGGGCACTTACTCTCCTTCATGTACTATAACAGTAAGTAGGGATATCCATTAGTTAACCCATGTGCATGACATTTGTCCTAATCAATACCTGTAAAAACATTGTCCTTGGATTAAAAGTTTCATCAAATACCATAATTATTATTTAGCATGCTTTTAAGTCATTAATGTATCTCTTTGTGTATATTTATACCTATTTCTGAGGGGCAGAGGTATATATGTGTATCTAAGCACTTTTTATCTAACTTCTAAACAACCAGGAACCTTTGGAAAAATCTGGATATCTGTTAAAAATGGGTGGCAAAGTAAAGACCTGGAAACGACGGTGGTTTGTGCTTAAAGGAGGTGAATTGCTGTATTACAAATCTCCAGTAAGTACATGTAACTTACCTGTTGTTATGTATTAGATTGTTTACTGATAATCTAAGGCTGCTAGAAGGAAAAAAATGCATGCACTTCTGGTTTCTGAGCTGTTACAGAGTGATTTAGTACTCACTTCCTCAAGAGGTGTACAAGGTACACAATGTCTAACTAGAAAGTATTTATCAAGATTAATGTTTAAATCAGTCTTATATTAATTTATTGCTGTTTGTTGGTAGATTTAAAATACTCTTTTCCCATTCTTTCCATACCAGAGTGATGTTATTCGAAAGCCTCAAGGTCAAATTGAGCTAAATGCATCCAGCCACATTGAAAGAGGTGATGGAAAACAAACAATTCAGGTGCCTGCTTTTCTCCTCTGTTCCTGTTTCAGCATTCCCTCCATCCCCAAAGCCAATCCCTTGTTCCAGTCCCTGTTGCACTGGAAGTCCAAGAGCGGACTTGGAATTAAATAATGTGCTTTTCATTTGAAACCAAAGAATTGTTTCAGTGACAGAAAATATAAAAAGGCCTACCTGGAGTCTTTTTTGTATTGCCACAAAGGTTAGATCATCACATATGGGATAGAAATAAAGAGAGCAGTCTCGGAGTCAGCCATTGAGATAGAGAGAATTCATTTGTCTGAAAGGAGAACTGGGTTTTTTCAACTTGCCATCCTGGAACTTCCCAGATAAAGATTTAGATTGAGATTCTCTGCTCTGTCTTGTCATGGAACGTTTCATTACTGAAAAGTACTTCGGGGAAGATAAACTCCCTGAAGCTGTGGAGCTGCATTGGGTGGTGTATGTTACATATCCCACACTGTGGGGTCAAATATGTCAATTCTTGAAGCTCAAGACTCCTTGTTACTACACAGCTGACTACAGAGAAACGAACATACTACCTGACTGCAGATTCCCCCAACATCTTAGAGGAATGGATCAAAGTACTGCAGAATGTTCTCAAAATACAGGCTGCCAGCCCACTCTTTGTACAGTCTGAAATCAAGCCAACCATGAAAGGATTACTTACAAAGGTAGGAAAACACTTCTTGCCCCAGTCTGCTTTTTTCCAACACTGTTTAGGCCAACAGTGGCCTTACTGGGCTTTAAATGAGCATCTCATCTAATGCTCTGATTCTTTTGCCCTTAATAGAGTCACAATTTTAATTTTATGTCCAGTGATGTGGATAGGAATTTGAACCAAGACATGCATTCCCAATATCATCAGAGTTCAGAGATGGTGAAAATAGTCGGTATTTCTGTGTCATGATTATTACTGATGTTCTGTAATTACAGGTGAAACATGGATATTCCAAAAGGGTTTGGTGTACCTTAGTTGGAAAAACTTTGTATTATTTCCGTAATCAAGAAGACAAGGTAGGTCCCTTTCTTGTTTATTCAGAGAATGTAGACTTTAAACAGAAACCTACATCTTTATTAAGGTACAGTTGGTCTTGGTATTATACACAGATTGTCAGCCTGGAAGATTCTGCCTAATAGCCAGCAATGCAGACCACATCCATTGGTCTCTTTCTGCAGGATGTGATCCATGTTATGTATGTTATCCCTAGATGAAGGGGGCACTGGTTTGCCTGGAGTTCAGGTGTCCCTTTCTGACAGGCATCAGAAAAGACGCAGCTGTCATGTAGTTCTGGAAGCAAACCCTTTCTTATATGCCTTGTAGTGGGCAGTGACTGAGAGTTTCAAGAATTTAAATGTTCTTTCTGTCCCTCAGTTGACTTCCAAATCCTTTTCTTTGGTATGTCACTGTATGTACACAGTGCTGCAAGAGCTAGGACACTTCCTAGACATGACTTTCACTCGTCCCTTTGCTCCCAAGGCATTGTATTTTGTCACAAGAAACATCTTTTTAATGGAGGCAGGTCGGAAACAGGATTTTGAACAGTCCACTGAGCCATTATAAAAAAAATCAGTAGAAATTCTCATATTTGTACTTCTGTTTTAAGAAGATAATGACACTGGAGTCAGTAATTCATGGCTTTTGCATAGAGCCAGTTATATCCTTTGTCATCCTTTCCTTTTATAGCCATTTAAACCTCAACAAAACCCCATTTCTAGAACTGTATGAATAAGATAGCAGTAACCATCCATCAAATTTTTGCTCTTTAAAACAATGTAAAACAGGGTTTTGGAATCAACTGGCTTGAGTATAATCTCAAGCTCATCCTACAGAGACATTAAAATTAACTTTACAATTTCTCCTAAGGAAAAATCTCAATGTTTAACATATCTGAATTTATACATTTTTACCACTGAATATTTTGGCATTTTAGCATGTTCTTTAGTGAAGAATTTTGCTGGATTCTTGTGAATAATTCCCTCACATCTGGAAGAAGTTTAGCTGCCCTTTTAAAGTAAAATTGAAACGAGTTTGCTAACTTGGAACAGAATGAGAATTCAGCTTTTGTAAGCAGAATATGTATGAAAAGTTTTCCAAAGCTACTTTATTTCTAATGTTCAACAATATGCTAATTAAAATCATGTTTTCTGTAGCTGACTGTGGCTGTGCAGAAATAAATTACACTATCTGCAGTGGTTAATACAATAATGGACTCCATTTAATTGACCTCCTTTCAAAATGGAATTCAAACTAAAAGCCAGCCAATTGTGTTTTACTTAAATTTGGTGAATAAATCAATCTTGACTACTTAGATGTGAAACAACATCTTTTGATTCTCAGAATCTTATCTTACTCAAAAAGTTGAATGCTTCAGAAGCACTACAGAAAATACAAATCACCACATCATTTTTTAATCCTTACCAGTGGCACTGTGAGAGGAGGGAGTTTTGTGTAGAGCAGCCAGTCAGCCTCTCTCAGTCCTGCCACCCAGCTGTGAAGAGATTTCATCCTGTATTTATGTTTGTTGAGGCTTCCTGTTGATAAGGGCTAAGAAAGAAATATTTCTGTGAAAATTTCCTCTTGAATGGCTTTTTTAGATAAAATATTTTCTGCTAAATGATGCTAACTACATAAACATCTCAACACTGAAGCTCTGTGATCTCTCAGACTGGAGAAAGAAACCAACTAGAAGGTCTATCACACAAAAAATCTAACTTTTGAATTTAGAGTATGAACAAACCAGATACATCAACAATACATTCTTGTCCTCTAAAATAACAAGATCATAATTAAAGTTCTAGGCTTGACACAGGAAATTTTTGCTTGGAACCAGGTTTGAGAACTCTGAAGAATGACTTCTCTCACCCTAACATACATTTATTGCATTAGCTATATATGGAGGCAGATGTGGAAAAGAATTTTTGAAAATCTCATTTTCAGACTTTGGCACATACCAGTCTCATTTTGAGTCTCATCTCTCTGCAAGATCTGGCTTATCTGAAATTCCTTGGCAGGACTGAAAATAAGTAAATACAAATGGGTACAGATGGTAGTTCACTATTTGCAGAATAAGAAAAAATTCTGTATAATAGCAAATATAAAAATATATAATACAAAGTCAGTGTGCACTGAAACAAACATTACCCTTTACTTTTAGTTTCCTCTTGGTCAAATCAAGCTTTTTGAGGCAAAGGTTGAAGAAGTTGATAGATCCTGTGATTCTGATGAAGATTACGAAGCCAGTGGTCGCAGTTTATTATCAACCCATTACACTGTTGTTATCCACCCCAAAGATCAAGGACCCACTTATCTTCTCATAGGATCCAAACATGAGAAGGTAAAAAATGGATGTTTTTATTGAGTTTCAGTAGCACATCTATGAGTATGGTGCTGTGATAGGAATATTTCTAGAGGAGGACAAGGACTACAAATCACCTGGCTTGTATTTTCATAGTATTTCCTTTATTAATATTGATCAGAGTTTGTCTGCAAATCAATGGTAGTGTAGGTAATCCTTGTTAAAATAGACAAAAATATGCAGGCTTGCCTACATAAGTAGATGGTGCAGAATATCTTATATGCTGTAATGAGAATTTTGTTCACATACAGTAACTTGCAGACAGAGCTGTAGCTGAGAGGTTACAGGGTACTGTATCCATTTTCACTGACAAGACTGACATTGCTTAGACTTGCCCTACTGTAGTAAATGAGCAGTAAGAGGTGGGGTTAAAACCATTTTTATTATTGGTGCTTCATTGTTCCCAATAAATCTTGTAGACCTCATTTTGCTTTCTGGACTTATCCCCCGGTTAGCAGGATGTGGCAGTGATAAAAAATTACTTAAGTATTTGGAAGAGGAAAGGAAGAATGCCCTGATAATTAGACATGATTTCTGAGGGTAAAAACTTTTGGAGAGCTCTGTCCAATCTTCCTTGCTTAACATTTGTAACATAGAGACCATGAAAGTGTGTTTATTTAACCAAAGGCAAACTTCTTTGGGCTTCAAAAGGAGTGCATGGTAGGGTTTTAAGCTGAGAGCAGAATCCTGCTGAAGCAGCTCCTTCCAGCACAGAACAAGTGAGCTGCTGTGTTTTTCTGCTCTAGGACACATGGCTTTATCATCTGACAGTTGCAGCTGGAAGTACCAGTGTCAATGTTGGATCTGAGTTTGAACAACTTCTTTGCAAATTACTAAATGTGGAAGGTGATGCCAGTAAGTTTTTTTTCATTTCAACATACTGATCTTCCAGTGCTTACTTAGTAAATGTACTTATGAACTGAATTAATTGCAAAATGTATATATTTTATCTGTTTAGCTTCTCAAATTTGGAGACATCCTACCCTTTGCCATAGCAAAGAAGGAATTACTTCCCCTCTTACAACACTGCCATCAGAAGCCTTGCAAACTGAAGCAATTAAATTATTTAAGGTAAAACCATAGCAGATGCCTTTTTATTAACTGACTATTTTAACTCTTTGCTAAACAATGGCTGTTAGTTGGCTTACTAGATATATTCAAAAAATAAGAAAAAATATATGTTTATTTTTATCTTTAGTGGAGGTAACTAATGGACAGCAACAAAATGTGCCCATTTTCCCTCACCAAAGACTATCAATTCCAATGTAAAGATAACCTTCAGTTGTGAGGGAGCAGTTTAGGCTTCAGCTTTTGGTGTTCCTACTTATTTGATAAGTTATTGATAAAGTTCAAGTTAGTAGAGAAATCCATGACTATCATGAGTGATAATAATTTTACCTTGAAGTTCATAGCTCCAAAGAATATAACAGCATGCACAGATCTCTGCATTCAGAAAACTGTATCTGAAATACTATTTTTTTCAGTTAGATTCAGAGGAAAAAATAATAGGAAAAAGTTTTGTTGTAGATACATCTAAATCATCTGGGAGATATTTTAAAAATCAGAACGAAAAGAAAGTAAATTTTAAGTTTCCGCAAGTCATGGATTATTTAAAACTGACATAGAAAGCAGGGATTGTACTGCTCTTTTTAATTTAAAAAAAAATTTTCATATGAAGTAGCTATTCTTAAAAGACCAATTATTCAGTAATATAAATAGAGAAAATATTCCATAGAAAAAATATTTCACAAGAGTTGAGTTCACTTTGAAAGACTCTCGCAGATCTTTAAAAATACCCAAACATATATATGTGTCCCAGTGTAGTAAAAATGCTTTATGATTAGGAGACACATACTGGTTCATAACCACTGAGCCACAGTTCTTGAGAAATTCTGTGTGCCTTACAGCTCTGCCAGCTGGAGGCCAGGTAGGTAGTTGATGCCTATGAGAGGGGGTATGCTGCAATGCCATTAATCTCTTCCAGGCTATAAAAGCTAATTCAGAGAAAAAATAAAATTTTGCTGTTCCTTTGTCTGTATGTTGTGAAATAAATTACAAGTTGGAAGCATGGAGGTTGCATAAATGAACTTTCTCCAGAAAACTTAGACAAGTCTAAAGAACAAATTCCCTGAAGCATCAACTATCTGGAGAATTTTGATGTTATGGTTCAGATCTAGAGAGGAATTCAAGACAAGCACTCGATGTTTCATCATGGACACTTTTGGGCAGACTTTCCAGCTTGTTTCTCTGGGATGTTTGAAACACTTCAAAGAAGTACATCCATCTTATTTCCTGCAATCCTGCAGGAATTTACAAGGAAATTTACTTCTTTGATAAAAACAAATTTAGGTCTACTTGGAAATCACTTTTTAACCTAATTCAAATCACAGACACTTGCCTAAAGTAAATTAACTAGAGATTACTTGTATGACCTTCATTGAAACCTTGTATAAATCAGCTTAGAAGTCAGGTAGGGAATTTAGAAACAGATCACATCATGTTTCAGTTATCCCATTTATGAAAAAAATAGACTAGAAATAGATTTGGCTTCTATCCAGTTCCTTTATTTTTGCTTATATCCCTTAAAAATTCAACTATTGTATACAGTAAATGCAACAAGTGATATAAATCCTCTCTTCTAACACAGCACAACAAATGCTGGCTTTCCTGAGACATTACTGGGTATAGGCAACGTCATACTTATCCTACAATAAAAATACCATGGAAGCCAAGATGTAAATCAATGGCTCTGAGTTGTGGATTTTTTATCTGTGTATTTGCTGCCATGTTGTGCTCACTACTTACAGAAGCATTTTACAATGTCTGGCACTGAGAGCTGTAGACATTGAATTTCCAAGCCCTGTAGAGGGGTGAGCTGTGTTCAGCATGTCCTTAAATTTTCCTGCCACCACAATTGTTCCAACCCCTGTTACAGTTCACTCTGTTAGATACAGAGTGAATAGCATGGGTTGTAGGAGGTGTTTTATCTCAAGTCTCTCTGTATAGATTTTCATCCATTCTGGTCCCTTTTCACCCCATTTTGCAGAACTAGCAGTGTTTTCCAAATCTACTGGTAAACCTACTAATTGTGATTTCAATTAAAGTACACTTTTGACATACAGAACATCTTAAGATTTGCTGAAGCTCCCTTGTATGTAAACTCACTTGCTTATTATTTTATATCTAGACCTGCCAGTTGTTTATAAATGCTGCAGTTGACTCTCCTGCCATTGATTACCATGTATCTTTGGCCCAAAGTGCTTTGCAGATCTGCCTCACACATCCTGAACTTCAAAATGAGATCTGTTGCCAACTTATTAAACAGACCAGGCGTCGACATCCACAAAACCAGGCAGGACCAATACAGGTAACCCAGTATTTATTTTAATGGTAGTGATCTCAGCAGCAATGAAGGAACTACACTGAGTGTTTAGGATGATAAAGAGGCTCTGCTTTTCTGCAGCATCTGCTGAGTTAAGATCCAATTCACTGCTGCTGTGTTTTCCTGAAACAAAGCTGATGCTATTCTCCAACAAAGTATGTGTATCTGGTGGTAAAATATATCTTAGCCCATGCAGTTTGTAAAGGATGGACATAAAATGGGCTGTCTTCAAGTCAAGTGTTAAGTAAAAGTGTAAGAAACCTAATTTTTTTTTACTGCTTCTTTCCTAAAAGAAAGATCTAAAACAGTTTATGAATGTCTCAGGAAGCTTGGTGGGCTAAACCACATAGCAAATGACTCAATAGAATATGAGTGTGAAGTAAAGCTGTGGTGTTGTGTAGTGGAATATCCAAAAAGGCTCAGGGCTTCCGATAGAAGTCCTCTCTTGTGTGCCATGCTGTTCTGCATTCACCCTGCATGCTACATTATTAATACATACTTGAAATTTTTCCATTTGTCCACTGTCAGCTATTCACTGCTATCCAGACAAAAAATGAAGTGAAAGGAATGCCAATACTTGGAGCTTGCATAGAATTAACAGACCTGGAATGTTACACTTATGATGGAGCAATGCCTACAGAACCAGGAGATTGATCAGAAAATGAGAAAGGAAGCTACCATATCAAGGCTCCTGTAATAGACATGTTTTTCTCTTCCCATAGAAAGCAGCCCATGCCCAGCAGCCATACCTATTGGCTAGAAACAGCCTGTACCTGGGAGATGGCTGATTTTGGAGAGGCACCGGCACAGGCTGCCCAGAGAAGCCATGGGTGCCCCGTCCCTGGAAGTGTTCAAGGCCTGGTTGGATTGAGCTTGGAGCAGCCTGGTCTAGTGAAAGTGACCCTGCCCAGTGCAGGGGGTTGGAACTAGATGATCTTTAAGGTTCCTTCCATTCTGTGATTCAATATGTGCATTGATAAAACATTCACAAAGCTTTCATAACAGACATGGTACATTCACATCAATTAGCACACACTGAAGTTACGTATGCCTGATGGAATTTACACTTACTATAATTCTTCTTTGGTATTCTTCTTACCATTGGCAAGTTCTTCCCTCTGGTGAAGGTAAATAAATTGTTATCCTAACCCCTGGAATGATTTTTAAGAGCTGATACATGCAGTAAAATGTTTTCAGCCTTACACTAAGTTTTTTAAGTCCTAAATTCCTGCTGTAGTTTCCTACCCTTGCTTCTGTTGCAGTGTTTACCTTCAACAGAGCCAATGCTATTCTCCATCAAAGTATAGATATTTAATGAAAGGGAGTATCTGTGCCAGTGCTGTCAATTTTCTGTTTAATACCAGGCAAGTCAGATAAATCAAGACAGAGAAACACCATTTTTGAAATCTTAGTGTGAAGCATTGATATACTGATTGTGAGAAAAGTAGTTGCAATGTTAGCAAGTATATATCAGGGTAAATGAGAGTACTCTGTGTTAAGTGAAACCAATGAATGCATACTGAGCAACAACAATATACCAAAATATTGAATTACTGTTTTTTTTCAATAGTTACCGTAAATTTGGTAGGAGACAAAATGACTCATGTGTTGCTTCATAATATGTGTAACAGGACAGCTGAATTAAAATTGCACGGGCTTCTCCTCATATCATAATGCTTGGCCATGCAGCCTAAGTATTTCTGTTCCTTTGTATTGACTGCTTTTTATACAAACTCAGCTGCTTTCCCATTTCCAGCCCGAAAAGAAACTGGGTGTACACATGTAAATAGACAGAGAGTATTGGGCCTTTCAATGAGGTTATATGCTTATTTACTCAGCTTTTTCTCTGTTTGTTTTTTCATTCCTATTTCAGTAGTCTCAACTTGGCAGTAAGCTGCACTGCTGGCCAGCAGGCACAGCAGGGAGTTTTATGTTGTAGGATGTTTAAAACAGTGAA
Source organism: Ammospiza caudacuta (assembly GCF_027887145.1). NCBI lineage: Eukaryota > Metazoa > Chordata > Aves > Passeriformes > Passerellidae > Ammospiza > Ammospiza caudacuta. The sequence continues at coordinate 29,345,963 of NC_080595.1, forward strand.
TGTATTCCTTTTGTTCAGGGCTTGCAGCTCTTGGCCCTCTGCGTTGGACTCTTCCTGCCCCAGCATCCATTCCTTTGGCTTCTTAAACTTCACTTAAAGAAGAATGCAGATTCCAGGTGTGCCTGAATATTATTACCCAGCTAGTCAACTGGTCTTTTTGAACTACCTTGTTTTCAATCTTTCCTGTAATATATCAGATCTTTTGATGTATATTTTGAAATGAATTTGAGTAGAATTGCTACTAAAATATAGTACATGTTACTTCTGTGCATCACTTGGGAAAGTTATAAGTTTAAAAAAATATTTTGCAGTGCATACTCTGACTGTATGTTGCAAAACTGTGAAAACCAAAATATGGCAGTTACACAACACACCCTGAGCCATGTTCATCTTTGGCACAATTCTGCCGGTCTCAGTAGACTAATTCTCTTTCTAATTCCACGTGCAAAAAAAAAAAAATGTGTTGAAAATCTCAGAGAGTGAAATCTGCATGCTCCTTCCATTTGGCCTCTCCAGAAATATCCACTCACAGTTTACTATCCTTTCAATCAGTCCCCAGGAACTGCCTTATTTCTCTTTTTGCCACAGGACTGAATTTGGGAAATACGCTATATATTGCCAGCGCTGTGTAGAACGTACCCAGCAGAACGGAGAGCGAGAGGCCAGACCTTCCAGAATGGAAATCCTTTCCACTCTCCTGAGGAATCCCTACCACCATTCCCTGCCCTTCAGTATTCCAGTTCACTTCATGAATGGCATATATCAGGTAATGTCATGCAGGCCACGAAATCTGAGCTGTCCCAGCCCCCTGCTGTCAGCACATACACGAAGCAGAACATCAGAAAGAGGAAGGTAAACATGGCTCGAGTTTCCTCCTGTGCCAGTGCCAGCAATGGCAGGCACAAAGTGCTTGTGATCTGATTTGATCAACTAAGAGTAAAGGTTTGGGGGAAAACCTTGAAGAAAAAAGCAAAACCTTTTAAGAGTGAGAACTGCCAAAACTCTGTTTCTTATTTAACCTGACCACCAGATGAATGAATTAGACTGAGGAAAAGGAAAGGTATTAAATTCCACTTCCTTTCATCAGACATCTTGGAAGTTAAATATCTCAGTGAAGGCCTGGAAGCACAGCTGTAACTCCCATTATCAGTCCTGAAGGATAACCATATTTGTTACAGAACAAACATGGCTCCATTCTTAACTCTCTGGGGACGTCATTAGTCAAAGCCCCAGGAAACATTCCATGGGCTTCCAAGCATGCTGCTTCACATCCTGGTTTATGTTTCCAGCTGTGAGAGATGGCTGAGAAGAGTTTTAACAATTCATAGTATTCCCAGATAAAAAGCAACTTTTTATATGAAATCAAAGCTATATCAAATAATTTTTTTATATCAGATTGCAACAGAAGTACTTTGCATTTTTTCATCTCTAAGGTTCTTAATTGCTTACTGCTTGCCCAGTAAAACAGAAAAAAAAACCAACATACATTTAAACCAACTAACATTTAAATCATCCTAAAGGGTTTCAAAATTGAAGTTTGGAGTAACTGCTCATTACTTATTTACCGCTCAAAATTATAGTTATAGTATAGTTATAAGGGCTAAGAAAATTGTAATTAAATACATAAATTATTTCAGTGGGATCAGCAAATAACAATTATAGTGGTACTAAAAACTCTTGTATTAATCTCTGAAGATTCATCAGATTTTTATTTTAATGCCAGGCACTGAGAAGTTCAAACAATAGTTCACGATCCATTTTCAAGATATTTTTTTACCAAAACATTGTCAACATGTCAAATACAGGAAACACTCAATACAGATTTAAGTGAACATCAGCCCCTGCTATCTGTAAAGAAGCTATTTGCCTTCCCTTGCTAAAAGGCTTCAAAATCAGTCACAGCAAACAGAAGTTCATATTTGGGGAAGTAAAATTTAGAAGGTTCTGTATATTACTGTGTAATAATGACAAAGCAACATTCATAAACTATTTTAGATCTGCCAGTGTAGATCTGTCACCTGATATCCCTCTAAAGTTGCACAGGATGAAAAATGATTAATTGATCTCATTTGCTTCTGCACTATATTGAAAGGCACAGGAAATTATTATCTTCATTTTTCAAGTGGTATTTTTCACAAAAAGTTCAGATACTAGACTGCTATCTATCATATAAATTCCATAATAGAATTCCAAGTGTAACAAGTGCGAGGAAACCAATTCCACTAAACTGACTTCCCATGTGGAAATCTTTTTCAGGCCCTGTATGGCAATTTTTAATTTCCAATTACAGTAATGGATGAAATGGGTCTTTTAGTTCCACTGTTATTTTAGAAGTATTATATTTCAAAATCCTAGATTTAAAGGGGAAACAGGTATGAGTTTGATAGCAAAATACATTTTGGCTTCTTTTTTAGGTTGTTGGGTTTGATGCCTCTACCACAGTAGAGGAATTTCTGAACACTCTGAACCAAGATACAGGGATGAGGAAACCAGCTCAGTCAGGATTTGCACTGTTTTCTGATGATCCCTCTGGTAAGGATATAGAGCACTGTCTTCAAGGAAACATCAAGGTAAACAAAAGCCTTTAATGGGCTGTGCATATAAAAAATAAAGTATCTTCATTTGACAGAGATCTCTTCAGACAATGTAAAGGAAAACATTTTTCAGGCTGAAAACTGTCTTTTTTTCTTAATATGAAAGATTTTTTTTAAGATCACTTTTTCAGTTGCTGAAGTTCATTCAGTGAACTACAGTTAAAAGCTTTCTCTAAGAGATCTGTATTATTCAGAGAAGTAACAGCTGCGTGAAAAAACAAAAAGCTGTTACAGTTTTTTAAAACTAAGGAACATTAGAGTCAAACATGGATTTAGAGATTTCAGTCTACATTTCTGATATAGCTCCAAAAGATGACCATGTGAGATCCAAGAAGTCATTGATACTGGGGTGGAGATCCTGGGAAGTTAAAAAAAAGAAATGGTTCCTTCTCTAATACAGAATAGGCTTAAGGCTCAGTTTAAGAATTTTCCAATTTTTGGCTTGCCATTGTCCTGAATTCTAAATTTTAGCTCCCTCTATTGCTAGAATTAAATTCTTAGCAGTAAAGAGTGACAAAAGGCAATATAATCTGTGCTTTAGTAAAATATTACTTTCCAGGTCTTTTAGCAACTAACAAATCATTAATTTTTTGTATTTCTACCAAGCAGCTTTTTGCACCCTTTGGCCAATGTTCACAGCTGCACTTTTGAGTTACAAGGTGTGGTACAACCTGGCCTTGGTGATAAACAAGTGGTGACACCACGATCAGAAAAATTACCACATGGAAAGCAAAATTTATAAAAGATGTACTTATTTTCTAGGTACATATAACTTTAGAAACTGCTTATATTACTGCTTCCAGGAAGGCTCTTTTATGAAGGAATGGTGACATAAAGCCCAGTTGGGGTCCTAGGATCTCTGTTCTACCTCCTCCCCATCTGCCCACCCACCCATATATACAGATTATTGTGAATCACTTTTGGTGTATTTTTTAACAAACTTCATACAAAAGGACCTGAAAAACTTGGGCTTGGAGTAGAAGGAGAAGGCAGAGATCAAAGGCATTTGATTAATTGCATAACAACTCGCTCTGTGTTATTACACATTCATTGGCAGCTGCTAAATCAAGTATCTGGCCTTTCCATGTTAATGGCTTCTTTCCAAAGGCAGTGCATGGGTTGCAGAATAAACAAAACCCAAAAATGTTAATTATTAAACACTTCAACTAAGAAATACAAGTAAAGTTATACTTCAGTGCGTTTAAAAATTCAAGCTGTGTATGTATCTAATAGGTGATAAATAGAGGACATTAAAATAAGTTGACAGTTTCTTTTCAAGATGTTTTCAAATAGGAAGGCATGCCAAATCAGTTTTGTACTGCTTTCCTTGTAGATCTGTGACATCATTTCAAAATGGGAGCAAGCCTCCAAAGAACAACACCCTGGGAAATGTGAAGGCACAAGGACTGTCCGCCTTACTTACAAAAACAGGTTTGTTTAGCAAGTATATCTCTGCCTTGTCCCGAGATTTGTTTTTCACTTTCTGCAGTTTCTTCATCTGAGAAACACTGGCTGACTTGAAGCTTGCAACAAAAATAGTAAATGGGTGTAACCGGAGATTTTTTTTTAAATAGAGTTACCTGTTTTAGTTCTTAAGAGGCGAACAGGGCTGCAAAAAATCTCCACTAAAGTCAGAAGACTGACATTAAATATTTACCCACTGATTCAAGTACAAGTGTTGCTCTGCTAATGTGTTTTGCCACTGAAATAAACATGTCACATTCAGAGCAGATACTGCTAATCCTCAGGGCTAATGCATTTCCGAATCTTCTTTATTTAATAACTTTCTGTCTTTTCTGTAGGCTTTATTTTTCAGTTCAAGTTCATGGGGAGACAGACAGAGAGAAGCTGCTGCTAGTGTATCAGACAAATGATCAAATAGTCAATGGACTTTTCCCTGTAAACAAAGAATTAGCAATGGAATTGACAGCCCTTTTAGCTCAGGTAATCTTTATGCATGGATAACTCACACAGCAGTATTTCAGGAGAAAATCTTAAACAAACTGATCCAGGACTGTTTGACACTCAATTGACCTTCACCTTTTACATATGAGTGTGCAGGAAACAGACTGGGCTGGGATCTTTGTGTAAGGCAATTCTTAACTGGTGTGGAAATGCATTAGAGCATTTGCTGCTGCTGGCACCAGTATGGCGAAAATGTGCTTTCCCTCTTGCACAGCCAGGCCTCTTGGCATTTAATATCATGTACCATTTCTCCATTCACTATTCCTTTCATGATTTCTGCAAATTAATTTTCCAAAGTAACAGCTCTTCAATGAAAGTCTAAGAGTCCTTTACTAGACATGGTCTTGATGTTTCGTTTTTAAAAAATTAAAAGCTCAAATAAAGGGTTTTGAGAAAGTAATTTGATGTTGTTATTCAATAAATGTAGACTGATTTGTGTCAGCTGGAGATAGAGCAATCTAAGAGCAGAAGTAATATTATATCTGTACAGTTTTGTTTGATATTTAACTTTTTTTCCATGGTAGATAGAAAATAAGAAAATCACTAGTGTGACTTTTTGATCAGTGAAAAGTATATATTATTTGACAAATTTGTTTTCTTTTATACTTGGTCGAACAGATCAAAAGATAGTTCATAATATCCAGCTAGAAAATTACTTTAGAGTAACAAAAATCTTTCTTCATGGACTTCCCCTTAGGTAGAGATTGGAGATTTTGAACGGCCTTTCTCAACTCCAGCAGGGCAAGTCACTTCCCAGTCCAAGTCCAACCAAACCCTAAAGCAAGTTTTGGAGAGATTCTACCCTAAGAGATACAAGCAAGGTTGTTCAGATGAACAGCTAAGGTGAGATGGGTCTTTTGAGTCATATTCTCTAAAGATCTAGGAGTGAAACAAAGAAGTTTGAAATTGTCATTGAGAATAATGTATTGTTGAGCTATATTTGCCTAAACTGTGTTTGAAACTAATTTTCTTGCTAATCTAAACAACCAATTTCCTCTGCACATTTCTAATCTAAACAAAGGACCATTATTAATAACACATTCCAGCAAAAGATATAGCAGTTACTACACAGTGTTACAAAACCCAGTGATTTTGAAATTCTTATTTTTCTTACTCAGCAAGGCTAAATGAGGTCTGAGGGTGCACAGACTAAAGAGTTATGAAGTAAAGGACATGAGGACATGATCTGTTAGTTATTCTAGTGTGCAATCTCTGGCAGCCAGTCAAATTGGCAATGTAACTTAGTGGACTTACTAGTAAGGTATCGCTCTATTTAAAATTAATAACCTGCAAGGGATTTAAATCAACACCTAGTGATATGAAAATGAGTGGAACAGTGTAATAAATTATCCACAGTCAGTCATACAGCAGTTTTGAAGTCCAGTAAACATCATAGAAATGTTCTTCAGTACAGAAAATTTTCAGGTTGAGAAAATTTAAAGCTAACATAGTAATATTATTACATACTCAAAAGGCAATGGGGCATTCAGACTTATGCAATTAACTTAATTATAAATAGTCTCAGATTAGATTAACTCATGCAGGAAAAGTGAAACATCTGTTGAACTGTTTAAGTAGTCCTACACTACCAACTGGCTGAGCTGGAGATCTGTGGCATGGGAAGAATCCCTCTGTGCCTGCCCTATTGCCTGTAGTGTTTTTGCTAAGGGTGCAGTTTGACTTTATAAGCAGTGAGACCAAAGCTGCAAGTGCTGGATCTCCCTTTACTACACATTAACCCTCCCTTTTCTTGGGCTACATCTAATAACATTGCAGCTGCTGGGTGAGTCATCCCTGCAGGTCAGTGTCTTAGAAAGGGATTCTGGGCTGGGCGTTTTTTGAGAATTAGTTTTTCCATACTATTGAACCAACTTGCCAAGGAGCTACAAATTGACAGAAGGAGCCAGAAAAAAAGCCCCAGTGTGAACACACTGTGCATCAGGAGCAGCATTCTGGGGAGCAGTGCCCAGACACACTCAAAGGGAGTAGTGCTAAGCCACGTCTCTCACGCCTCCTACCAGCCACAGGTAAAGATATGTGCTAAGCTGGATGGATTTTTGGAATGACAGCTGACATAGCTGTTGAGTACTGATAAAGGTACATTGATTCTCTGTAGAGACACGTTACAAGCTGTCCCAGACTTTCTGCCATTATGCTGCAACTGCTACATCAATATTTAATCATAATGTTCCAGAAATTAGAAGATACTTCATAATTTTTATGTGCATTAAAATACTAAATGACATTTTGGATTTATTTAATACTGCATCAGCGATAGTCCTTGTATTAACTGAAATTACCATTTTAAGAAATGGATTATTATGTTGCTCATTAAACTTGCTGTGGGCAAGCATTGGAATTCCCTTCAGTGAGTAAATTCCACTCTTCATCTCAACAGACAGCTGTGCCAGCGACTGTCGACACGATGGATGGCTCTGCGTGGGCACGGCGCCGCAGACTGCGTGCGCATTTACCTCAGCGTGGCCAGGAAATGGCCCTTCTTTGGGGCTAAGCTCTTTGCAGCTAAAGTGAGACTTCTTCATCAGTTTCATTGGGAGGGGGAGGAGGGGCTTAAATATAAATATAATTTGCAAACAATAGTGTATTTTTGTTAAAAATAAGTGTGTACACATGAGTGTAGCTATGATATTTTCTGAAAAATCCTTTATTTAGGATTTTTTCTCCTAAGAAGCTGAGAAGCCTTAAGAACAAAATGTAAACAATGATTATCTGCTGCTGTGGAATGCAAAAAGTGGATCTGTGATTGGTCTCATGTGATTGTTTCTAATTAATGGCCAATCACAGTCCAGCTGTCCAGTCTCAGTCAGCCACAAGCCCTTGTTATCATTCTTTTTTCTATTCTTAGCTAGCCTTCTGATGAAATCCTTTCTTCAGTTCTTTTAGTACAGTTTTAATATAATATATATCATAAAATAATAAATCAAACCTTCTGAAACATGGAGTCTATATTCTCATCTCTTCCCTCATCCTAAGACCCCTGTGAACACCGTCAAACATGAGCTGATTGAACCTCCTGTCAAATTACTTTTTAAGTCGTAGACTGCTGAAATAAAACAACCATAGTACTAAGTGTATCATAACAGTAACTTTCCAATACTCTTATTGCTTGTTTTACATTATTAATCTGTGTTTCCAATTCCTTCTGTCTTAGTTTGAGATAGCCTTTTAGGTTCAGACTCTTTTTATCTGATAAGTAATTAAACATTGAAAAGGTATCATTAGCTGGCTGAGGAAGCTGAACCTTGCAGAAGGACTAAATGTGGTTAAGGGTATTTAGAGCACTCCCTTCCATGCTGGCCCCTTCTCAGTTTCTCTTAACTACTGGTATTTTAATTATTTTGATTCAAATAACAGCTCTGTTAATCAGAACTCTTACCTCATGCCTTCAGTTTTAACAGGTAAACCCAGGGTGTGTGTGTAAACATATATACATATATATAATTGCTTGTCTGCACTCTGTATTTTGTGTATTTAGATATATGAGCTAGTGGACAAACTGTAAGACCCCTGAGTATTTTATTAATGAGCCTATACATTTTATTGGACTAAGCACCAGGGTAGGTTTGAAGGGTATCAGTTTGAGTTCATTGTTCTGCCACTGGCCACCTACATGGCTTTGGGCAGGTATTTAAATTCCTTTCCTGAGCTTTACACTGAGAGGGAATTGAAGTGAGAAATGTGCATGGAGAGAGGTCTGTAATAGCTGAGAATTTATAATTATTCACATATTGCCTCATTTTGAAGTAGTAACTAAAGGACATTTCTCTTTGTAGCCTCTAGCAACAGCCTCAGTTGAGAAGTCCTTCATATGGTTTGCTGTCCATGAAGATGGAATAAGCATCCTGGATTACAGCTCCATGGTAAGTGAAATTTCTATTTCTAATTTGGTCAAGATAGATTTTAGTACTAATGATTTGGAGAGATTCACCACCATACTATCTAAAAGATGGCATTAGCTTTCCATGCTAAGTTATCTAGTTCTTCTCTTAAAGCAAAAATTCATTCCTTTTAAAATGCTTTCATGTAATCATCATTACAGTAGCACTAATAATAGAAGTAAGTAATGAATTCTTTGCACAGAATTTATTTTTGTTTATCAGATACAGTTTTTATATCATTTAATGAAATGTTAATGTTTTAATCATTCAGATGTCAGGAAATCCATAGTTATTGTAATGTTATTACAATAACATTAATTTTCTTTTCCTGGAGACTTAATTTTCCAGTATTATTCATAATACACACACTCTGCAAAGAGCAGTTACTTTAATAGATTGTTATTTTCATTGTATTATTTTTGTTTAATAGTAGGTAATATAACCCAGTGTTATTTAATTATGTCATTTTAGGCTCAGATTTTTCTTTGATTTGCAATACAAGTTTTCATAGAAAACGACTCGTAATCAGTGTGAAAAGCAATGCCTGAGAAGATCCCTGCTTTCATTTATATCCTGCAAAGAAAAAGAATGGCATGCTGCTATTAGCAAGTGCTAATATTGAATATCAGAAAATTAAAATCTCAGCTTTATAATTGGGCTGATATGGGCCTTTTCATTACATTTCTTTGCAGTTAAAGAAATAATAAAACAAAGAGCTTGAGGAGAGGAAACAGCAGCTCTCAGGGAACAAGCAAAACGTGCTTGCACCAGACTGCAGAGCTCTACCAACACTGCTCCTGGAGCTGTGGCATTTCTGTAGGGAATTGCCAGTTTAGGTAGTGGCAGGCCTTACCTGACATTCAAGGAATGCTCAGCTTCCAGGGAACATTGGGATTTTCTGTAGGAAGGATCAGGGAAATCAGAAACGATGCTGCAAGGGGTAGAGATAATACTATTTCAAAACTGGGGAAAAAGAGGTTTACTAAGGAAGGACACTAAGTTATTGTACAAATGTTGTCTGACAATGAATTTTAAATGCAAACATCTGCAGCAAATTAATGTGAGGTGTAACAATAGATTAAATGCTGATCTTAAGTCAAAGGCCATTTTTGTGGTGTTACACCCTGAACAGTAAGAATCGAGGGATGAAAAGCTGAGGAGCCCTGAAGAGCAATTATGTGTCATCAGAGATGTGAAAACAAGAGAAAAGAATTTAATTTTTGTGTTTGCAAAACATATCACTGCACAAAAAGACTACCTGGAGTTAAATTCCTTCAGATGTCTCATACTCTGCCATTTAATTTATTTAGATACTGCTTCAATTTCAAGTGGAATTTGTAAGATTAACTTTTTTCAAAGTCAGTCAAGATTTGGGTAAATGGAATTACACACTTGAGTTGAAATGTTCTTATATCTTTTATCTAATTAATTTGGAATAGAAACAGAGGTCAAACTTAGAAGAGTTATCATCTACAGTGAAAACTCTTCATCATGATGATCTAAATGAAGCTATCCCAAAATTCATAGTTAATGACAAGAGGCTACCTCCACTGAAAAATATATGTGTAATTATATTTTTTAAAGAAGAATTTCTCATAATCTGCTTTTCCTGCATGGTCCTGCTTAACAGCTTTGTGTTTTGTTCTGGGGGTTTCCTTTTTCCAGAGACTGACAGTTACATACACATATAAAAGCCTGATGACTTTTGGAGGCTATCAAGATGATTTTATGCTGGTTGTTAACAATGCTCAGACAAAGGACAAATCAACTGAAAAACACCTTTTTGCCATGACAAAGCCAAAGGTTGGTCTATTACCTGAAACAGTTTCCATCTGCTTTTGTGCTCTCTCTAGTGGGTAATCCCTAACAGATGTGAAAGATGAAACACCTTTTTTTTACTCCCAGCCTGCTCAGATTTCTGGCTTTTGCCAGATGATTTTCGAGAGCAAATAATGAGTAATGTCAGGGCTAACTGTGACAGTACTGATGGGTTCCTGTTCTTTTCATGTCCCTGTCTATAACATTCCAGAGTTTTCATAGAAGGACAAAGAAGGCTGATAAGGACAGAAATTACATGCAGTACCTAAAACCTACTCTGTTTGCCTAATCAGCACCAGAGATGATTTTTCCAAAAGTACATTTGGGATCTACAGTGAAATTATAAAACACAACATCTGAAAGATCAGTCACTTCCTAGAAATCCTAGGATATTTTTCCTTTTGGTTAAAAGAAAAAGAAGTCCTGCTTTTTAAATCTAGATTCTCTCCTTTACTGGAAAGACTGACTATATTAAAAGAAAAAAAACCCCAAAGGTTTTGCTGTTAGTTTGAACAAATTTATGAAATAGTACAAAAATCCACATATAAATTGGGTTCAAAACATGATTCTTCATACAAATAAGCATAGTAAAATACACATGTTGAAGTTTCCCTCAGATTGTGCCCTTACAGAATCACAGAATGGTTTGGGTTGGAAAGGACCTTAAAATCACCTAGCTCTGACCGCCCTGCCCTGGGCAGGGACACCTTCCACTGGACCAGGCTCCTCAGAGCCCCATCCAAGCTGGCCTTGAACACTTCCATGGATGGGCCATCCACAGCTTCTCTGGGCAAGCTGTTCAGTATCTCAGCAAGGTTTGTATGGGTCACAAAGAGCAAATATGATAAAAACCTCCCCAAAGTCTTTATTCCCTTCATCTACCCTGCATCTTGAGTTCTCTGAGTCTCTGGCAAAACTTCTCAGGGTGTCATCTTTTGGACTTAACATCTCTCTCAAAATTAAGTAATTCATCTCTGAATCATTTAAGACTGTGGAAGACAAAGTATCTTTGATTCCTGATGGGAATAACATTACATTATTTAAAGGAGCAATAAAAAAAGCTTTATTAGTTATCTCCTCTCCCCCCATCATTAATTTGTTAAAGTACAAGTACTTATCCAGTTGATGGTGATTGTCACTTGCTAAAAAGTTAGCTATTTTTTCAGCAGTCAAAACACATCACTGTATTTTTCAAAGAGTTTTGTGTGTTCCTGTTATAGATTCTTGAGATCACTCTACTGATTGCCAGCTACATTAACAACTTTCATCAGCTGAAAGGAGTTGCTCATCACCTCTCTGCTCCAGCATTACTGGCACCTCAAAGTGGACAGAAACTCAAGGAGATGGGGAGCCAGCCACTTCCTGCAATCAACAGACCAACTAAATGTCCCACTTTGTTATGAAAGGATTATGTGTCATGGTAATAACCCTTGTTAGAGGGTTTCTACATGGACTGAAAACCTTCTGAGGTACAAGATGTAGAGCATAAGCAGCTCCATAAACAAAAGCAAGGTTTTCATTCATGCAGTTGCATATAAGAGGAGTAGCCCTTAAATTAAATCTCTGGCCTGAACTGGAAAGATGATGAGTCAGTTAAAGGGTTGAGATTGACTGGGGGTTGCTTGTGCCTACAGCTCAGAAAAATACTTCTGTTTGTAATGATGGAGAAAGGTGTCATTGAAAAAACTGTATAGATTTTACAGTTTTACAGATATATTCTCAGGGACCAAACTGTCTTCAGCTCTTCATCTCTTGTTTTTCAAAATTAGACCAGTTTTATAACTTTCATTTTGAAAAGGAATTTTTGTTTAGAAAAGCAGTCAAATACAAAATACTTTTCACTTCCAGCACCATTCTTATTTGCAATACAAGTATCATGGGACTAAAAGGAACAAATTTTGTATAATTGTTTCTCCTTTGAAAAAAAAACAACAAACACATAAGCACATCATGTAACTATTACAAATATAAAGAGTATTCTCATGATACACTCTAGCCTTTGTTATACAGCTGCTATACTTGGCAAATTTTCAGCCTTGGTCTGGTAAATTTCTAAATAAACCTTCTCTGCTCCAGCCTTTTGAAAAGAATCTAAACTGGACAGACACTGTATTTAGTACAGTTCTGTTAAACAACACCCTGTACCTAATTTCTCCTTTAATCCAATAATAATATAATACAGATGGCAAGAATGACTCACAATTCAAAACACAAGAACAACACAGAAAACTATTGACATAAAATGTTGTGAGTAAACTTGGAAACCTAAAATCTGTGTACAATATGTATAATGTATATACATTGAGTCTGAATAATATTTACTTCTTGTTTTTAATTTTTATCTATACATTTCCTGTTCTAATACTAATATAATGTTCTTGCACACTGAAGACATGATGCTGCATCTGCACTCTTGGACCTAGGAGCACTTTTCAGTTGCTTTTTCAGGTGCAAGCCTCAGTGCTACATAGGTCAAATGTATAGAAATTACATCCATTGTTTTTCTTCCAGTCCTCTTTTTGTTCCAATACAAATAAACCACTTCTGCAGGCTCCAGAATGGATCAGCACCATTCTCTCATAGATAATTTAGGTACAACTATGAAGAAGGTACTCAAACATAAATCACTGATTCATTTTACAGTTTCCACTTTAGCTCATGTTAATGATGATGCATCATTAATCCCTTACAGCCAGTCCTCATTGGTTTTTCTTTGATTATTACTTAAACTGAGGTAATTTCACAATGAAAAATCGCTGGTTTGTGTTCTTTAAACTTTTCAAATGCTCATACTGAGAGATATTTTCAGCTTTTTGCCCTCTGTTAAAAGCAGGGAATACAGTATTCTCCTAAAGAAATAAAATAGATTGGAAGGGAGATACAGGCCATGAAGAGAACATGGTCTTAAAAAGGGGAAAGGCAGACTGGCAAGCTGGTTTTCTTTAGAAAGCTCCCAAAGTCCTGCCACAGCTTACTGAAGTGCACAGGACTCAAGCACCACGTGATGAATGGTACCACGGGCTAGTGCTTCCTCTTGAAAATCACAACCAAACAACTCACATACTGTATCCAGATGCGTTCACTTCTGCAAGGTGGAAGGGGCTTCCTGGTACCTTCCACTCTTTGGTGCTGGTTGGGGCACCAGAGCCTTCTCTTTCCATGAGGCAGGGCCAGCAACAGGAGGTTTTACCTCCTCCCAGGCAGCCAGGCCCTGCCATCACCCAGGGAAGCATCTTGGGAGCCCCAAGAGACCAATGGCATTACTTGTGTTGCACCCCATGGGAAGTGATGCAGATCCCTTGGTGAAATTCATTTAGGAATTAACACCCCCTTGCAATCAGCAGAATAATTAACTTTCAGATTTGAGGGGGTAAGGCTGTTTACAAATACAAACATGTTACTGTATCAGTTAGGTTACAGTATAAAGCTTCTCAAATATGATTAAACACTTCAATTTACAAGCACAAAAGTCTTCTTGTAATCATGAAATTATGATAACCTGGAATACTCCAACTAGTAGTCTTTCCTAATTGACCAATTTCAAATGAATGTGGCAGATCACCTGCTGTTATTAGAAGGGAAAAAAAGTGGAGCATTTTGCTAGTGAGCTTAATAATGTAGTTTTAAAACTCTTTGTTGAATTTTGAACAACATGATAAACAATACAAACAGCTGATGTGCACATTTGGAGATTTCATTAACACTACAAACAGTTGTTTTATAAAGCCCTGTACAGTCTATGAGCAGAGTGTGACCTTCCTGCCTGCCTTTGGGTAGGAAACTCTATAGACACTGCTTTGCTTTTTTCTGTTGAGCTCTTGCTGCTGCAGTATGTCCCTACATCACTGTAATCAGAAGCAATTCATGCATTAGATCCCTTTTTTGGCATGACTTTCCAGACTCACTAACTGCTCATTATAGGTCACTGTTAATCCCCCACAGTCACATGACCAGAAATGGTGAGTTATTTTATGAAATAAATGCACTCACAGTTACTGTGACAGCCCTGTGTTAAACAATGGAGCTGCTTGCAGTTTGATCAGCAAGAGTGAGGCTTCTGTAGTGACAGTAACCTCGGCAGACACTTCCCTGCAAGGTAACAGGGTCAGCAGGTGGAGTGCCTGTCACGATGTGCAAGCACACTCCCAAACACAGCTCTGCAAACCTCAGGGCTTTGCTCCAAGTAATCAAGCTCAGAGCTACTTAAAGAATACCCCACAATGCAAGACAGCAAGGCCCTGAGGTTTGCAGAGCTGTGTTTACAGAGCTGTGTTTCAGCAAGGCTGAAAATTTCACAGTCCAAGCAGATAATCTGTTCTGCTTTCCCCACCAGCCCAAGCCTCATGAGTGACCCAGAGCTCAGCCTTAACCTGAAGTCATGCACCAGAGAAATTCCTACTGTGCTACCTAATCCATGACTAAAGCAGGGCAGAACCTGACCTGTCTCACCTCAGCAGTGATGAGTCTGTGGGAGCTGTCAGTGAGCAGCAGCTTCTGGGACTGTGGCTGGAAAACTTCCTTTGCTCAAAGCTTGCAGAACCTAGGCTGTAAAAATATGGGCAGGATGGGGTCAATATGTTAGCACATGCAAGGAGGCTTCACCTTCCACCATGAACTTTAGAATATCTTTCATGCTTGCTCTGAGTTAGTGGTCAGAATCAACAATCCGTGTAAATGATCAATGAATCTGAGCTTGACAGTGACTGAAAAATCACTGGCAAATGTCTGGATAAACAATCACATTGTTTTGAGAAGACTATTTGGAATGCAATGTAAATTAATATATTACTTGAACTTCACTTTGCCTTGTCAGTTTTTGAGCAGCAGTGTTAGCAAGAGAACAGCTGATTTCTAGAACAAGCAAGACCCATTTACTCCTGTAGCCCACCAGGCAAAGGATAAAGCTTTAAGGTTTTAATACAATCCATAAGTTTAATGGGTTTTGTTATTTTATATTTAAATTTTATTTAAATTTGAAATAAAAGCATCTATTTCCCTATGAAAGAAGGCTGCTAGGTATTTGGTGTTGAAGTTCTTTGTCAGACTACCAGTTTTCCTAGGTTTTAATGGTTTCTGAAGGAAGAAAATAATTCTTGTGTAAAGGAATGCACCACTTAAAGCTTTAGGTAGAGCTTTAATAGTCCATACAGCTTAGTACAATCCATTAGTCTGAGTTAATTTTAACTAAGATGATAAGTAACTCAGTAATACTGAATTAGGGGGGGAAAGTTTTGTGTGTGTGTTGTTTTGGGTATTCTTTAAAGTTTATTAGGGCAAAAGAAACACAGAAAGTTGAAATATAAAATACTGAAAACTCCAGTTTAAATTCCAGATTGGGTTTCAGTGCATTTACTAACTGTACACACTTTTACTGTGCTCAGATCTGAACTGCAGCATCTTCCAGATGTGCCACCTCTGACAGTGATAAATCACTGTAAAAACACTTTGCTTTTTATACTCTCATCATTGTAGTAATGCCTGCACAGGTCACAGTGCCAGGAGCAATTCCTACCATGGTTTTGCTGTCTTTGGCAGAGCAAGGGCAGCTTTGTCCAGGGATTTTGCTACCTCTAGATGCTGATTTCAGATCAGCACTGGCTCCACATATATACCAAGATATCAGAAGTGTTCTGTTGAAGTGAAATTGATGACAGAAATGCACTTAGACAGACATCAGCATGATCTGCACTGTATAACACTACATAGTTAAGTTTCTTTTTGGATTTTAATTTGTAAGATCATGGTTTCCATAGGAGGGTAGCAAATTCCTGATAATTTGAATGCAAAAACCTGGAAGTAATTAAAAACAAACAAAATAGCTATATAAAGGGTTCTGGAACTGAAACTGAGTGATTATGCAAGCTAAATTTAGAAAAAAAGAATTTTATTTAAAGAATGAACATTACTTAGGGTCAGTGTTAGGATACTCAGCCTTCTTTGGGTAAGGAAGAAGGAACAGTTAAAATCAAATCTGAGTTAATCATTATGAATGAGGCCATTTTCCTGGCTTTGATCAAACAGGTAACTGAATGATTCCAGTCAGGTTTTTCTGTCTCCACTCTTTCAAGATACCAAGCAGCTCCTCAGCCAGAGAAGAGAGCTGTAATTCTGTCTTGGACTTTGGACTTCACTAAAGGACACTTTAAACTTGTTGGGTTCACCTACATCCCATGCCCATTTCATACTCGGAGTCGTCCTGCTGTTCTACTGCACCCTTTAAATCCTCCTTTCTAATCCAAGCCCACCATTTTTGGATTTGATTTTTGATAAACTTATGTGAAATAATCCAGCCCATGTTTGTTACAGTGCTTTACTTTGTACGCCCCTAGTAACTACAAAGTCACAGAAACCCAGAATGGGTCAGGTTGGTCATTTGCTCCAAGCTCCCTGCTCAAGCAGGGCCATCCCAGAGCACAGGGCTCAGGATTGTGTCCAGTCGGTTCCTGAATACCTCCAGTGAGGGAGACTCCACAGCCCCTCTGCACAATCTGTTCCAGTGCTCAGTCACTTGCACAGTAAAGAAGTTCTTTGTCATGCTCAGGTGGAACTTCTGTGCATCAGTTTCTGCCCATTGCCTCTTGTCCTTTTGCTCGGCAGCACTGACAGAGCCTGGCTCATCTCTGACACCTCCCTGCACACACTGGCAGACATTGGGGATGTTCCCTCTCAGTCGCGTCTCCCCGAGGCTGAACAGGCCCAGCTCCCTCAGCATTTCCTCCTAAGGGAGATGCTCCAGTCCCTCACCCACCCTCGTTGCCCTCCGCTGGACAATAAAATAATTACACAATAATTTTTGTGTAATAACTACACTTACAGTGTGTTACACAGCAGTTCACAGGGAGTGGGAACTACTGAGGCCTCGTTTCACTCCCCCCGCCGGTAACAAAGCTCACTATGGACCATGAATTTATCAGGAGCCGAGGTCAAATGAGACTCCCGGAGGTGTTGTTTACTTGTCCCTGGCTTCCTGCACAGCTGCAGCATTTTGTCCCCTCTCAAGAGCGGCTACAGCAGAGCTCCCCCGAGCGCCCTCGCACTGGCACGGTGCTTGGGAACCGCGAGCAAAGCGGCAGCCGCGGGTCGAGGGCAGCGGGCGAGACCCGGGCGGAGCCGCCCCACGGCCCCTCCCTGTGAGGGCCGAGCCCCGCGGAACTACAGCTCCCGGCGTGCCCCGCGCCGTTCCCATGGCCACGGGCAGCCGGGCCCGCGGCCCGCGCAGCGATGCCCAAGGCCAGGTACCGGGAGCCCTGCCCGGGCTGGAAACCATGGATCGCTCCCGCTGCCCTGGGGGAAGGGGCCCGCGGCCGGGGAGGACAGCCTGGAAGCGGGAAGGGAGGGCAGGAGTGCTAAAACGGGCCGTTCCGGCCTCTACCCCTAAAGCGAGCGGGGCCGAGGGCAGGCGGGGCACGCTTGGCCTTTGTCCGCTTACTGCTGTAAGGGACCGCACACAACCGGGGTCTGCAGGGGACCGCGGGCGGCCCTGAGCACGGGGGGCGGCAGCTCTCCGGCACACCGAGCGCAGGGCCGGAGCTTTCCTGAGCCCTCCGAGCCCTGCCCGCCCCCAGAGGCCGGCAGCTGCCGCAGGCTCCTCGGAAAGCCTGGCACGGCACACAGGCTCTTAAAGGTGTCTCGGTACCGCAGTGAGAAAGCCTGGCACGCCACACTGGCTCCGAAAGGAGTCTCGGTACCGCAGTGCCCTGCCGGTTGAAGGGCTGCAGTCACCGTCCCCTGGAGGTGCTTTAAGGAAAGCTTGGACGTGGCACTTGTTCTGGTCGTGTTCAGTCACAGGCTGGACTATATGATCTCAGGGGTCTTTTCCAACCTAATTGATTTTGTGATTCTGTGATTAAATGTACTCCAAGCAAAGCCTCCCGCTGTACAGCGGGTACGTGCTAAGTACGTGCCACAGGTGGCTGCTGGGGTTATGGAGGAATGTCACCTCAGCTGGCTTGGTTAGAAATATTTCGACAAGCAGGGAGCAGGTGATGTGAAATTATAATAATCATCTACACCACAATAACCTTAATTTAGATGTTTTCAGGAATTAGGGCCTAAGGTGTGTGTTTTCTCTAATTATTCTTTTCTTGCTTTGTTTTCTTCCAATTAGTGATACTTTGTGGGATCTTGCTATAGCTGAAGTGGAGAAGAGAGAAAATCCTGACGATGATGATGTTGTCAAGCCAGGGGAAGTTTGGGAAAAATCAATATTATTTATGGGAAACAAAAATGGGGTAATCTAAATACTGTACAATTCTACACTTTTCAAACATAATTTGTGTCAGGGAAAACATCTCATATTTTCAGATGTTAAGGTTCACTTAATTTTAAAGACATAATACCTCATGGTCTCATTCTGCAGAGGTCTAATTGATCACTAATGTCTGTTTTAAGTACAGTGTTCCTATTACTATATTTGTCATGTCTATTAGTTTATACTTAAAATAATGGTAGAGTAACTTGATTCTGATTGAAAATTGGACTTGAGTTTCCACTGTAAGGCTGCAAGCAGTTACATGCATTTGCAGTTTTCTGGCACTTTATTATTGGAATGTTAAATGAATTTGACTTAGTGATACAACTTCATGCTTTAAAGACAGTACAGTAGAGTTTCTCTTTGTTTTTAATTTCCAGGGAAAGACCACTATCATACTGAGATGCCTTGAGAGGTATGTGTTAAATATTTTAAAGCAGTTTTCAGCTGTAGATTTAAAACCAGTCATATTGTGTGATAATTCATAATGCATGTATGCAGATGTGTCCTGTAACTGGTTAATCACTTAGGAATGAACTTATTTCTTATTTCCCTTCATTATAACCTCTCAGGTGATCCTTTCAGTCCTTCTCCAGTGTTAGCTGAAATGACTCATTCCTTTGGGCTGGTGCTGCTGCTTCTCCTGTCTTGAGTACCTGACACCTCCTGTCTAAAAGTGTCTCTTCTCTGTACTGCTGTCTCTAAGCCAAATTCTGAACTGACTGATAAATACAATTTAGTAACTGCAGAATTAACTTCCTTTCTTTAGAAGATCTTGACAAAAGTCAGTTACTTTTCCTTTAGGGAAGAGTCTCCAAAGCCAACATTAGCCTTGGAATATACTTTTGGAAGAAGAGCAAGGAGACACAATACAGTGAGTATAAAGTATAACTTACCATATCTTTATATGTATACACACACCTAAAAATAACATCAAGAAACTCTTTTGCAGCCCAAAGATGTAGCTCATTTTTGGGAATTAGGTGGTGGAACCTCATTAGTGGAACTCATTCGGATACCAATCACTGTCCACAACATCAGGTAAGTGTAAATATTCCAGAGTTATTTGAGCTTTCCTTCAAACATTAGTAAGCTCTAGACCTTTTTTTTTTGTGAATACCTCTTTCAGAGTGTAATCACTGTAACACCACTGTGCTTTGCTTTGGTCTTCCTTTTCATGCTTCTCTCCTAAATAAGTTCTAAGTAAGCTCAACAAAACATGGAGGAAGTAAGTTGTCCTGAAGTAGATAGAACAAGAAATACAGGAAAAGATAAGACATAATATCTTTATGCTCAGTGAAGAGCAAAACAACAGATTGGGGACATGAAAAATAAAATCTTGCTTCCTGCTTCTGTGTGCACACACAGATGCTCTTTCTGTGACTGATATTTTAGGGTGAAAAACAAGGCCAAAAACTGTGACAAAAAAAGTCTCTGGATTTTTGGGATATGACCTCTTAATGCAAAAGTCATTTCCCAACAGAGAGATGATGTTTCCAGGAGGAACCAGAGCTACTGAAATTATTTGAAAACAAAAGGAAACAAAATTTTTGATCAAATTCAGAGAACGTACTTTAAATAATTCCATTAAAATAATGGATAGCATAAGAAGAAATGCATGAAAAAATGCATGAGGAAATTACAAGGTGATGGGGGGTGCTTTTTATGATTTTTTTATTAAGGAAGATGGGAGTTGAAAGAGGAGAAAAGGATCAAAAGATGAGCTTTGCATTATGATGTATTGCTTTATTTCATTGGTATTGAGCCTTAACTTCTGTGGGGAAGAGAAAGGAGGGATATCATTTTTATTAGGTATGTTTGCTTCTGTTTTGACTACTGAGATAATGCCATTATTTGCTGAGAGTCTAAGAGAGAATAAAAATAAAACACTTATGGCATGTGAAGCTCTTTGTCTTTAGAAGCTTGGGAGAGAAAAATTCAGTATAACGTTCCAGCCCCTGACTAAATTAAATTAATTGAGCTCTACCTCCATCAGTCTTTTCTTCCTTTTTTACTGATAAGGGATTTTCTGATGTGGAGAATCTCAAGATTCTTTGCTGTGATAGCAATGTTCTGTAAGAACAATTCACTTCACAAGGCAATATTTTAACATGCCAGAAAAAATTCTACTATTTCAACAAATATAAGTGCATTTTGCTGATTTTCTCATCATTGTACTCAAGCAATTTGCTTATTTAAAAGTTCCATAAATATATCTAGTTTCAAGAGACAAAGTATATCTATATCAAGAGATTTTTCACTAGATTTTTCTTTCCCACAACATTTTAAAATGAAATTGAACATTAAGTTGGCTTTGTAGCTTTTGTAATACCACTCTGGTCTGGAATCCCCTTTTTCAAGTCAGGTTAGAATGAGATAGAATGATGGCAGCTATTCAGATTACTGCATTTGCAGTGAACTTTACAGGTGCACTTAAATGCAGCTGGTGTTTTGGGAGGCAGGGTTTTAGAAAGAGAGGACTTCAGATGTAAAAGATTTCCCATCAACAATCCACCTTTAAAAGTCTAGTAGTAGCTAAGGATGTCATGATGTCATGAGTACTCTTTTATCTTTCAGATGACTTTTCTCAGGCATCCATTCAAGGTTCCAACAAACTGTCACAGTCTATGACACAGAATATTGTCCTTAACCACGTTTTCTTCATTTCATACTAGAAAGGAATAATGAAAATAGGGAAATTTCCCAGGTCTACAGGGAATACAGGTAATAGTTAGGAAAGATCCTAGCCATTGGCCAACATTGCTTGGTCTGGGGTTGGAGATTTAGGAGATGGCAGGGATACATAACAGCAGAAATCCTCAGTCATATAGGAGGGAACTGCAGGGCTGATTTGCATATTTTACTGTTTGAAGACAGTCCCCAAAAACAATGCCTTATTGAAAGTTTTCAAAATAATAACTCTGAACAAGAGCCAGGGGAAAGGTTTCTTCAGAATGCAGAATATCCCTAAAAGCCATCTTGCTTTGCTGTCACATTTAATTCCATCTCAGCAGGTAGATGTTCACATTTGCAGTGCAGGTGTGGTTTTGTATGAAAACACTGACTGCCTCATGTGCCAAATAATGCCTATTTCACAGGTCATTTGCTGTAGTTCTGGTGTTGGATCTCTCCAAACCTAATGAACTCTGGACCACTATGGAGAGCCTTCTGCAGGTCACCAGGAACCACGTGAACAAAATTTTAACCAAACTAGAAAAGACAAACCCTGAAGTAGCTGCTGAAATTAAACAGAGAATGTGGAACAATCTGCAGAGGGATCACCCTGTAAGTTACTTCTAATATTTTCTCCAGATGTCACAGGCCTTTATACAGTTAAAGATAATGCTTTAGAAAATCATAAACAACTCTTTTAGATTTTTATGCATGACTGAAAATCCATTTGATGTAGATGAACCTGTTCACTGGAAAATTATAGCAATTTAATAAAAATTCAATAAGAGCAGAAACAAGGAAAGAAGGTTTCTTATATCTTTTTGTTAGATATCTAATGTGATTGTTATGGCATGTTACACCAATCAAAAGAAATAGTTTTAGAGTAGCAGTTTGCTTTTTTTCCCCCTCATCTTTTAAAAATGAAGATGAAAACTAGAATGTACAAAAGTCATCTAGCAAGAGACTAGCTGAAGGTACAAATTTAAGAAAAGAATATAGTTATAACAGCCATCAACATGACTATATACTTTGCATTTATTTAAATGTCTATCACAAACTCAATGCCTTTTGATAATCTGACAACTAATTAAATTATAAAGTTTCAGAAATGTTAACATCAGTCCTTTAAACATAATTGCTAACTAAATCTCTGGAAAAGCTAAACTAGATTATGCGCAATAGAAAGGAAAAGTCATTGTGCGTTAAACCTCTGCAAATGTTGTGTGTATATAATGCATAAATAAGTATTCAACAATTCAAAGACCTGGCATGTAAATCTAGTTACTGTAACTTCTATAAAATGCTTCAACACAGCAAGTGCTTGTAGAGCTCAGAAATTTACAAGTAACTTAAAATGTATGAGAAAGCCACATATGCAGCACTCTGTAGATTTAGCGTGTGGGGTTTGATATTGGGATTATTTTGGTTTTTACTTTTAGAGAAGGTAATTCACAAAAAGATAACACCTACATGCACAAATAAATGGCAATAAATTATGACCACAGTGTCTAGTTTCATATAGGGTTTTACATATCAGAAAATTGCAAGCTTATTGCAATAAAGAAAAATAATAATGCTATTATTTGTTAAGAAAACTTGGTATTCTTGCACTGTAGGAAAAACAGTTATACCTTCTGAACGAAAATTTGTTCATCCTCCATTATCAAAGATATCAATAATGCAAACAAAATATTATATTACCATTTGGTTCTCTTCTTATTTTAATCATTGTTCAAAGAAAAATTTTGTCAGTTTATTAGAAGAAAATATTGTAATCTATAGTCAAATTAAATGATTTCTTATGAAGATCTTAATGTGCCTTTCAATGGCTAAACATATTTTTATTATAAAGAGGAATCAATTAAATACTTATATTTTTAAGGATTAAGATATATTTCATCGGCCTGGCTAAAGAATTATTTGCTATGATGACAAAACATATCAATTGCAGACCCTGTTTAAAAAGGCTGAATGGATCTAAACTACTCCATAGTCAAAAACAAATTCCACAGTCAAAGCATGAATAGGGTTCAATATACTAGTTTTAAGGTTTCTGATGTTATCCCAAATTTTTTCTCTTAGTTATGAAATAAAAACTTTTTTTTTTCATTTTATATTCTATATACTCTTTTTAAGTTATGATAGTTTTGCTTAAAGCTTTTTATTTGACAATGTATGAGTGAAGCCATTATTTCTCCTCTCCAAGCAGAGGATTTTCAGTATGTGCAGCTTCTGTCAACATTCTGTCATTGAACCTGTCTGTGAAATAGCTGGGGTTAGGAGGGAGCAGTTGGACCAGCCTCTGCTACAACTCATCTTTCTTGCACTGCTGCAGCCAAAGCAGCTTGAATAAATATTTGCCTGAACACACAAGGGGATTGCCTCATTTCATGTGGACTACAGCAAACTCTTCCAGATCACTTGAGAATTCTTGTAATTCACTTATTAAAATTTTATCCCACATTAGCTATTCAGCACATAAGCCTGCACTTTTAGACCTGTTTTCCTCCATTGATACTGATTCACATTTCAAGATTGTTCAATGATGTTTCCTCTTTGTGCTGATATCAAACATTTGAAATTCACATTAAATATTCTTTGTGTGTTTGGAAAACATGATGTGGACAGGGCAAGTGTGTGACACAAGCAAATAATTCAGTTTATTTTTCTTGAGATTTTGTCTGCATTCTTTTAGATTTTATCCAAAGAATGTGAATGTGTCAAAAAGCCACTTCTTCTAATCCAGCCAGGCAGGTGTTCTATGAATACATGAGGTTTTTCCTCTCTTCCTTTCCCATCTAATAATGTAATATATAGTGTAAAAGCCCATTTATTCCACTGAGTGTTCTAACTGCTCAGAGGGATTACTTCCTGACCATTTAGGAAGAAAATGGGAAAATGGTAGAATATAATATGGATATTGCAATAAAGTTGACTCCTCTGCCTTAAGGTTTGGAAAACGTTGTGTTCTGTGAATTTATTTTAACCTCTTTCAGTTGCTTTAACAGTTGCAATCTTTTACAGTTTGTTTACAGAGCTTAACTGTCCTTTATCTTTTTAACAGGACAGTGCATTAGTTGACCCTTTTCCAATACCCTTCGTGATAATTGGAAGCAAATATGATATTTTTCATGTAAGTAATACTTAAGTCCCTTTTTAATAATTAAATTATTCTCAGTAAATGTTCTATATACTAAAATTTTACTAATATAATAGCAATCTTTTGAACTAAAGTGTGGACAGCCAGTCTTCTACCACCAAAAAAAAAAAAAATCTTTCCATCCAACAGCATTAAGGAAATCCTACTGTCATTCCTTCACAAAACACCCCCAAACTGATGATTTTGAAATGTATGTAGAAAATGCTTCCCTTTTTGGTCTGCAGCAACTTGTGTCTCAACAAGAAAACGCCACATGGATGATTTCCTTTTATAATGAGAGAAATCCAGCTCCACGTGTCCCTTGTGACAGCAGCTGTAAGTTTATGGCAGTGAAAGAGGGGTGTATCTCAAGTCAGCTGATCAGATTTTTTTTGGAGGCAGCTTCAGTCTGGAGCTTCTTTTAAAGTACTTCCTAAGTTTCTAGAGACAAGTGAGAAATTGCATTTTTTATGGAGGAGAGGAAAAAAATGTCATAGTACTGCTGGATTGTCTCCCAGGCCATAAAAATCCCTAACAAATGCATACTCACTGCACTTGATCATAAGAAACCAGGACTGTATATTTGATTTGTAGCAGCTGTGCTGGCAGCCTGTGCTTCTCTGGATGGCTACACAGTGCACTTGATACCTGGCTGACTCTCTGAGTTACTGAATTCTTTGTTAATAAGGGACTTGCCTTCTCTTTATGCTGAGCCACGACCCCCTTAAATGGTTCTAATGTAATAAGGACAAAATACCAGCCTGATTCCTTTGGGATTGACTCCTGCAGGCATCACTGGGACCAAGTTTTCACCCATTTTATCCAGGGGATGCCATCTGTATGATCTTAGATGAAACACATGAGTGAAAAGGTACTTGGATGCACCTTTCAAATCTTGCAGGTATTAGAATTTAGACAGCATATACCCAAAGATTTTCTTAAATATTTTCACAAAAAGAAAAAAAAAATCTTATTCTTCTAGTAGGCAGCATTTCTACTGGTAAAAATTTAAAACAATATCAAACAAATAAATTGAAAATTACATGTGCATTCTCAATTTAAAAACTTTTCCTGGACTAACATATTGCCTGAATTAGGCTTCTTCTGTAAAAAAGAAACAAAGAGAAATTGTGACATTTCTTTTTAGAGTAGGCTGTTACTGATTCTGTCTTAAGATATAATTATGCTGACAGCTGAAAGCCTTATGTATTGTAGCTTAAGTGCACTGCAGTTTATATTAAAAAAAGAAAAGTTTTAACTGTAGTATTTTGGGTTTTTTTCTTACATCTATGTTCTACTCTCAACTTTTTCAGGAGTTTGACTCTGAAATGAGGAAAATAATAAGCAAGACACTTCGATTTGTTTCACATTATTATGGAGCCTCATTAGTGGTATGCATTTTCACTTTCTACTTAAGAATAGACAAGATGAACAATATTTTTGTTACAAAACAATCATTTTTAAAATAGTACTATAAAACTCCTAGAGAAAATGGGATTTCATTGGTTTTACAGTAGCTTTCTTCATGAGGCTATCTGTTGAACAAGTCACTGTACTGGCAGGGATGGATGGACATGCCTTGTGAGCAAACAAACTACACAAGTCTCAGTATCAACAAACACTGAATAAAAACAGTTACCTGTTAGCCACCTTAGTTCCTGCATTGGGTTTATTGCATCCTGGGCAATTCTTTTTTTTGTACAAGAAAGGAGAATGGGCAAAAGTGATTGCCTTAGATTGAATTAGGGAACTGAGCCTTTTGGTAGAAGCATGAACTTACATCAAGTGACCGAGCTTTTGAAGGTTTAAAATCATTGGCTCATTTTCACAGTAGTTTATGTGTAACAGTTTACTACACTTAGGGTGTTCAAGGAGGACAGGAGCTTCCTTACAAAAGTGGGTAGAAAGATGCCAACATGAGAACAATGAAGTATTTATTTTAGTTTGTCAGATCATTCTCTCAGTAAAGACAGAAACATGCATGCTGGGATTCACAGTCCAAAAACACTGCATCTTGGATTTACTGTGCATCAGAAGATGTGTCTAATTGTATCAACCATCATTTATGTAATAAATAATATTTAATAGTAGCTTAGGGATTATCAAAACAATTTATGTTTACTTTGAATACTTATAATAATACTTACAATCCCAGCATGTCCTTTTGCATCCACATAAAGCTTTTTTCACTCTGACACATGAATTTGTCTTTTGTTAACTGAGAGTACAACTGTCTTGGTTGGGGTTGTTTTAGTATTTAAGCATTATTGTAATTAAAAAATCGAATATAAATCTCTTTGTCTTCTTAATCGTGATTGTCATTGAAATGAGAGGGAGAAACCTAATTTCTCACAGCACAGATCTGACTTCTTTCTCAAAGACATGAATCTGTTAGGATACAAAAGCCCTTAGACAAGAAGTTGTTTGAGAATATATTCTGAAAATTGCTTTCTGATAAATCTGTACCATTCTGCCACTTTTAAGCTGTTTTTATGAAAATTGTATAGTTATTAATTACATTTCTAAATGTTTATGGTATTCTGGATAATATTTAATGCAATTTAAAATCTTAACTCAGTCTTGGGGAAAAGAATTTTGTCTCATAATATGCATATTTCAAAAGCTTTGGATCAGTATTTTAAAAATTATCCTTTAATCTTTATTTATTCTACTTTTTAATCTTTCTTAATATCCAGTAACAAATACATTCATATTTTTGAAAGGGAATGTGAGATTTTTATTCTAGTCTATTCAGTGAACATGTACCAAATTTATTGGGGTCAAGTATTAATTAGAAAGGCTCTGTCCTCTTTGTAGATGGCAAAATGCAGCATACCTATGATGGAAGTTCCTAATGTGTATTTTGTTTTCTGATTCATTTAGTTTACCAGTAAATCTGAGGCTCTCCTGCTGAAAGCCCGTGCTCTTATCAATCACTTGGCATTTGGCTACGATAAAAGGTAACGTTATTGTTCAACTATTAAATGTCTTGCTCAGAACATAAAATTACTTAATAAAAACATTTTAATCATAATAACTTTTTTTAAAAGTATTATCTCTGAAAGAATTTTGCTCATGGACTTGGACTTCTGTGACTTAGCTGCCTATCTCTGCTAAGAACAGTGATAACTCCTTAGTTTTGATCCTCAAACTGATGAATGAAAAATGTGATTGCCACTGGAATTGAGCATTATTTTATTTACATGATTTATATGCAAACCCCAGGAAGACTCTAGTCTTGGCTAGAATAATCTTGGGGTTTTTTTGTTGATTGCTAAATGGTCACTTGATAAATTTTCTTTTTTTCTGTTTAGCAAGTCTGTATCAGTGGATCCCAGCAAACCTCTCTTTATACCAGCAGGCCTGGATTCCATGAGTCAAATAGGTTAGAACATTTCCTGTTCATTGTTGCTTCATTCTTTTGAAAACAAGAAAAATATTTTAAGCAAATAGATAAATTACAGCACATCAGTATCAGTTTTAAGAGATTACTGAAGGAAATAGCTTACAGATTTTAAAATCATGATTCGGTATATTACTGAGAATTATTTGTGCGGGTTTGTTAGGTAGTTTAATAAAGTCTCTGGACTATGTAAAATATTAAAGTATACCAATAAGCTTAGATCTGAAAGAAAATAAAATATACAAAACCTCTCAACCCATTTCATGGTAGGAGATCAATGTTTTTTTCAAAGAATGTTTGAAAAATATACAAAACCTCAGCCCATTTCATGGTAGGAGATCAATGGTTTTTTTTCAAACTTGTTGCAGCTTGTCAATGTAGAAGGTAAAATACCAAATCAGGTGGTTCATTATGCAAAATTATTCTGTGATTTATGTTGTTATGACAACACACTTGTCTTATGTGTGCTGTGATCCCCAGGACCACCACCTGCCTCTGACAGTGATCTTGGAAAGATGCGTGCCAACACGCCTTTGGAACTATGGAAAAAAGTATTTGAGAAAACATTTCCTCCCAAGGTAGGAATGGATATGCCAGGCATACAGCTGCTTTTCTCACAGAACAGCAGCAATAACCCTGCTCCTTGTTGTCTTTCAAGTGCACTGACTGGAATTTTAGTCTCACTTAGCAGTTCTCTTTAATACATTTTTAAAAGATAAAGGCTTGTATGTAGTAGTGCTCCTACATCTTCAGTGACCTTCCCACATTTAGAAATTATGAAAGATGCTGTTCTCAGTATAAAATGCCCCAACAAGATAAAGACTAAACTTCTTAGAAACTATAGGGAAGTGTTAGTTTTCATGTTATTTTTCCTCATAGCCTTTAAAAACACAATAAACATCTCCTCCTGCACCCAGCCCTCCAAGTACCCCTGAACTCCCCCTGAAACAGCTGGAGAAATGAGTACACTTCTCATCTGGCAAGCTCCATGGCTATTCAGCAGTGTATCAGTCTAAAGATTGAAACGTTTGCCAAAGAGATTCACAGTCTCCTATTTTGGTTCCACAGGAGGCTTTAAACTTTGAAGCTATTTTAATGCATTGTAACCCTCTTTTTCCATTGCCTCACCTAGGAAGTAGAATTCTGCTTTATTTTATTCCATCACTGGTATTATTGCCTGTTGCTACTTTCCATTTGATATGATTAAGGAGAAATGTGCAGGACAACATTTAAAAACCCCTCCTCATGTGATAGTTTTTCTTACTATTAGTGTATTTGCTTCTTTGGAATTCAAGTTATAGTTTACTCAAGGCTAGGAAATGAAAATGCAGATATTTGGCAAAGATAGCAATCAGTTTCTCAGCTATTGAAGTAATGCTTCTGATAACCAGAACTGAATTCTAATAATGAGTATTAAATAGTTTATCAACTGTGCCCTAACATCATGGACCAGGAAGGATATTTTCATTTTGATGCCCAAGAATAATAACCAACCACCATATGAGAATATTTTCTGCCCTTTAGAATCTAGCTGTGCTTTTATTTTTTCTTCATTTTACTGACAGGTTTTTTTTTAACTAATCTGTGTCCTGTAGCACAAAATTGTTCCATAAATGCAAGCTTTTAATATATTGGTAATAAAAGCAAATACTTTAATTTCTATAGTGTGGCTTTTTCCTACTAAAAGAAGATAAATTGTATCATTTGGAGTTTTGTCTTTTCTGCTTTTAGAGTTTCTCTGATTTACAAGATACCAAGGACCCTGCACAGGATAGTCAATATGCTGAGTATGAAGTTGATGTCATGAGAGCTCAGAAAAACCAGGTGTGTGGTAATTCTCTAAATGCTGTTCACAGTCAGGTATTCCAGAACCACCAGCACTGCTGAACTAATAGTATATACTCATACCTCCCCTTTTTGTCCTTAAATAATTTCAGCTTTAGATTTCAGCTTAGGAGTCGGTTGTGAGGTTTTTTTCCCCATTGTTAGATACTAAGCCAGTAGACCATTGTTAGATCTCAAAGTTTTGGCTCTGAGGTTTTTTAGAAATTATAATTCAAATTTTCCCTCAAACTGTACTTTAAAATTAACTCACTAAAATAAACTTTGAAGCCTTCTTGATGTAATTTCCTCATTTCTTCACTCTGTACTCTCATTTGAGTGCTGACTAACAAAGTATAGGAAGCAATATCAAGGTCTGTGGTGGGGACTCTTCTGTCTTTCTCCTTCAAAATTTATTTAAACTGGAAAGGTACTGAGATGATAACATTTCTAACTTGAATTTGCAGGCTATGGACATTTTATCTTAAATAGAGTGAAGGGAATTGTTCCACAGAGTGATGACAAGTGGCTTAACCCCTGAATTCCAGGAAAGACCTTTAATGGGGAAAGGGTCTTCTATTTTTTCTTTAAAATTTTGAAGTGTTTCTGCCTTTCTCTAGATTAGTGGGGAATTAATTTTATAGAAAAATTCTGTGGCAACTAGGTGAAGGTTAAATGACTGCCTCACAGCTAGCAGTATATAACATCAGCTGAGTAGCAGCACTGTATAGAACAGTTTTCATCAGTATGGGTATGTTCATAGGTATGGGTCTGTTAAAATCAAACCAAGATTTATCCAAAGAATAAAGCAATTTCAAAAATCCCCTGCAGCCTTTGAACCTGCACATTACCTGCAATATCCTTTTAATGTAGGTATCAGTTCTGAATTTCTGTCACATCAAGAGCAGTCCTAGAAATCATTAACATTTGTAAAGCACACTGCTTTTGGAATTTAAAATACAAACATACTCAGTATAGCTACATATCTCAAAATAACTATATAGTGTACTAGGTTTGTTATTTTTACATAATAATGTGTTGCAAAAGAAGATACTGGTATGTATTGATTAAATCATACAGGAAATTATTAATTTTCTGTTTTTAAATAAAAGAGACAGGCTTTTAGAATCTTAATCTGTTCAAGGGCATTGCAAACCATTATAGCTTCTTTTTGTTGGACTACTACAAGTAATTTGAGCATTAAAGAGAAAATTACTTTTGTTATCTGCAGTTATTTCCTAAGTTTTTATCACGAAGTTTAATTTTTACAAGATTATTTGCACATTATTAAAATGTTTTATACTAAGAATTTGAATTGCACCAAGCTAGAAATACATATCTAAAAGAAAAGAACTTTCTAGTTGCAATGTTTCTTGAAGTGTCCTTCAGTTTTCCAGTTCATTGGAAAGCAGCACAAAAATCATATTTTTTAAGCACCT
This sequence comes from Ammospiza caudacuta, assembly GCF_027887145.1. NCBI lineage: Eukaryota > Metazoa > Chordata > Aves > Passeriformes > Passerellidae > Ammospiza > Ammospiza caudacuta. The sequence continues at coordinate 29,376,965 of NC_080595.1, forward strand.
TTTTAAATTCCTTATGTGTCTGACATTCTTTATAGTGTCTCATGGTACCCTTTGCAGAGGAGGACCAGTATTTTAAGATGGTCAATATGCAAGGTGTTGCTAATGAAATCATGGGACCTAATGCAGAATTAGAAGTATCATGTGATGCCAATGAATGGTTTCATGTTATCATTTTTCTGGGTTACTTTCAGTTAATTAATGTTACTTTGGACGACAGGTGATAGCCTATTTGCATATTTATCTCAAAGATAAGCTTCAAAATAAAAAAAAGCACATAAGCAGCAAGGGAAGCAAAACACAGCCCCTGTCACTGCATCTGACAGAAGAACCAGTAATAGCTGACTGACTCAGTCCTCATCAGGACTGCTCGATAATGCCATAACAGATTTAGAGATAACTGTGGCAATAATACAAAGTTTAAATAAATCATTTCCAACTTTGTAATTTTGATTGAAGGATTTGCCTGCATTCTAGCAGAGTAAAAGATTGAATTCTAATTCTTGAGTATAAAATAAGAAAACAGTTTAAAAAAAAAAAATCAAGAAAGTCCCTGGCTGACTCCAAGGTACTGTTAGCCAGCATTTATCTGAGATGCTGTTTGGCTGTAGAAGTTTAGAGTCCAGCTCATCAGCATTCTGACATAACTGTTTTCTTTCAGACCAGCTTAGTTTGGCTTCTTAATATTTTCAGAGTTAACTATGACATTTCTTTCTTTCTTAACATTTCTTTCTTAACATTTTTGTTCTGGAAAGCCGTCTGAGGCTGTCTTTTCCTCACTGTGCCTTCCTTCAAAATGGAGCACATCTCTCTTTCTCAACTATGTCTCTTCACAATTTTTTTCCTAGTTCTTGCCCCACAGACATACGTAGCACAGGTTTATATTAAATAGTGCTGTTGGAATTGTTTGCTGCTTTTCATTCCCTGTAGTTAAGCTCTGAGAGAGAACTCAACCCCAGGGACCCTTTTGCAAGTTATATGTCTAATGTAATTCTTAACTAGCAGATTTTCTCCAGGAATTACTGGAATTTTGTGCATTTTGCAGGGCTTTCAAGATTAAAAAAAAAAATCTGCATAGTTATTAGGCCTTCAATGTCTAGGTTTTGGTCAATTCTTCATACATAAACCACATGGCAAGCTTTTCATCCTCTATCCATTCCCCTATTAGCTTTTTGGATTTTGATGCTTTCAGGTCACCTTAATTTGATTTTTGGTACACACATAACCTGAATAAGAGTGAGATCTTTTAAAATAATATTTCTGATTAGAGCTACATGTCTACACCTGCATCAGTGAGCACCTATGGGAAGTATGAAAGTCTTGTTCCTTAGTTCCTTCTAAATGTTGGTGGCAGTGAGAGCCTGGCACATGGGAATGTCTGTTCTCTTTCCTTTCTGCCACAGATGTAAGTGGCAGACTTACTCTAAGGTGTCTTTTTGAAGTTTTTCTTTGTTTCATGATATGCCTTCACTGCTAATGCTCAAAATAGGTGCTTGGACTTTTTGATCTGGACATTTGTCTGCAGCTGCATTCATTGATGCAACAGATAAAGCTCAGCCTTGAGCTCAATGACCTGGAGAGCCTCCTACTCATGCGCTTCAGAAATGATGGCAGTGCCAAAGTTCACGGTGACTGGTCCTTGTTACACAGAGCTATTACTTCAGGGATTGGTGCCAGTTCTAGCTGAAGCCTCACGCCATGAGGTGACGTGAAAAAAGGAGATGCCTGGTGCCATTTGGTGTCAGCTAACAAGTCATGGAAGCAGATCTTAATGAACAGAGATTAACTGTTAAGTCTTAACTAACTGTTAAGACTTTAAAAAGTCATAAACACAAGAAGATTCTGCATCTCACAAGGAAGAATAGTTGCATTTCCCCTAAAATTGCAGCAACCTAATCAACTCCCAACCTACAGCTACAAATCTGCAGCTCACATGGGGACTGTGCTGGCCAACAGAGTGAGAGCCATATTCTTTCAGCATACTCTGCTGCCATGATCATATTGCTGAACTTCAGGAGACCATTTCAGTCTCATTCCACAAAACAGAAGATTTCATACTGTGCCGTGAGGCCTTGGTCCCACAAATATAATAGGCCCCTACCTTAACCTGCATAACAGAGCAGTACCACCTTTCATTTCCTCCACAGGAGGACACGTGCTAGTCTTCATAAGAGAAGAAGTTATTTAGAATATTTACTTAGCTGCCAAGAACAAGCTTTCTTGTTTTCACATGAAAGCATGTCCAAATGGGTAAAAAAGACCTCATTTTTAAACCAAATTAAAGAGCATCATTAGAGCACTGTTATTAAATTTTCTACCAAAGTTTTTGTGCTTAAGACTTTTAATGAATGTTTCAGTACTTGGTTGCTTTCACCATGTTCCAGATTGAGGGCACTTCCAGTAAGAAACTGCATGAAAAGGAAAGTTGAAGCCATATCAGTCACTCAGAACAGAGGAAGTGCAACAATTAAGTCTTTTCCTACAATCTTAATTTTTCCTTCTTGTTTGTAGACATTGTAGTATTGTCTTTAATTACATGATCATATACTATTTTGCTGATGTCTCAATTCAATTGTTCAGTATTTCTTTTCATCATCCTTATTCTTTATGTACCTTATTTTTCAACCTGCCATCCAGACACTTCAATGAACACAAAAGTATTAATTTTTTTTTCTCTGAGAGTGTGTGGTAATGTTATCTTATCTGAGTGCCTCACAAACATCAGTTAAGTCTTTCTTCCCAATCCCTTTATGAGATTAGGTGTGATCTTCCCCATTTGACAGATGAAGAATTTACAGAAACACAGAAGTACAGAAGCATTAAGGTTTAAAAAAAAATGTAAGCCCACTTTATGCCAATGTTGAGATATCTGTGATAAGTTGCTAGCACTAATAATGTTTAAAGCATTCAGATCACATTGAAAGCACATTTAAATTGCAATTATTTTTCTTTGTAAATCTGATCTCTGCCCCCTACACTTTCACCCACAGAACAATTATAGCATAATGCTAGCATGAAGATTTTTTGCTGAAAAAAATCTTTAGAAATTACTCCAGACAGTACACACACCTACATAAAATTCAGCAGAGGAAACTGTTGTTTGTAATGGTGCTAGAAATTCCTACTATAAGCTTCAGTGCTCCCAGTTGACTGACATGAGGTCATTTGTGTACCTTGCTTGTACTCTGCTGATCTAAAGTACAGAAAAATGTAGCTCCCTACATGACAGCAATTGTGGCAAAATTCATAGCACTTTTAGGATAATTTTGTTAAATACAGAAATATACTACACCTTCTCTGCAATGAAAAGTGTTTGTACATACATACATTTGCCAAATAAATACATGAAGTTTCTGGAGACTTTTAGTAACGAGAAAATTAGCTTAACATGTATATATGTTTCTTTCTAGGAACTTGAACAATACAAAAGAAATGCCTCTAAATCCTGGAAAGAAATGGATTTTGACTCTGATTGATGAACTGCTCTGTCTTCAGTTTAACACCATTTACCAAACTATTTTTATAATTTTTACATTACATTAGCAATTTCATCTGGTGCAGTTGAAACTATATAATATCAAACTATGAAGTTGGTATTTATTGAGCATTCCTGTTATTTTTATAAAAGGAGCTGTTTATTCACTCAGTCCAAATTCATTTATCTTGGCACTGGCAAAGAGTTTTAAAAAGTGGGGAGAAAGGAATTCTAGATTGCTCTCAGGTGGGTTTGTATATGAAGACTGACATTAGTAGTTCAACCTAATTTATAACACATTATTTGATTTACTTTTGAATACTTTACCCTAAGCATATATTTAAATATAAACAAGTTTTCATACCCAGAATATGAAATTGTGTAGTGTGCTAGGCGTCTTTTTGTAGTTCAAAACCAAAGCTTAAGAAATACTTTCATAATTGTTTGATGTATTTGAATTAATAAAAAAACTCCTAAAACTGGCAGAATAAAGTGGAGTTAAAACCTTCTTTGACCTGAATTCAGAAGTGTGCATTCTCTCTGTCACAGAATCATACAGTTTAATACAGGACTTACTTCTTGCAATGTCTAATGTCACACAGAGTTTAGAAGATGGATGTTTCTGTCATATATTCAAATGCTAGGAAGTCAGTCTAATTAATTTGACAGATACTTGGTTAGTGCTGAGAGTGTTAATGATTCACATTCAGCCTTCAGCAGGAATGGGATTTTGTCCATGCACACCTCACTAGTGTGAGATGCACTGGGTGTTCTGAGAATACCCAAACCAATCCAGATTGAAGCCAGAGGTGTTTCCTGAGAGCTCAGACTTGTCAGAGAGTGAATGTCTGAAGAGTCACTTGGCAAACCAGATCAACCCTATATGCTCCTAAAAATGGGAGAGACAGACTAACCTGGTATCCTTCCAGCTATTTAAAGCTATTTGTTATTTTTAACATATTTGTTCACCAGATGTTTTTCTGAATACAACATTTATATCTCAGAATATTTTACATAAAGATACTAGAAAAATACACTTAAGTGGAAACACTTATTACCTTGAGGATTGGATTTAAAATTCCTTGTTATGAACTGCCTCATCTCAAAACTATCATATAAAACTAGCTATATAATTACAGAATTTTAAGATACAAATATACTTACGTCCTTGGAGAAATCTATCTCTCTGCAAAAACTAATTTCTTCACAGAACATGAAAATAAGATACAAAAGTTAGGCATTCTGTGTCTGTTATGTTTTCAGTTTTGAAAGGCCCATGAGAAAAATTTCCAAAGATGAAAATAGCATTGCTTCTGACAAACAACTTTCATACTTTTTCTCTAGTTAAATTGACATTTTATTAAATAAAACCAAAACATTATTAAACAAACTTTTTTTTTTCCTTGTAATTCATAAACTGCTTCCAAAACAAGATTAGAACTTGACAGTGAGAAGAAAGAATTGATATAAATAACCTGTCTTCACTGATTTACTATCACTTACAAAGCAAAACCAACTTGGGTAACTTTGATACTGCTTCAAGATCCTGTACTCATCAGTTGCATAGTGTGTATAAGATTAAAGTGGAGTGAGTTCTTGATTCTGTCTTTACACATATTTGGTTTCTTTCCTCTCTACAGATTCCTCAAATGGTATCAAAACAAGACATAAGACTGAAAATACAATCCTAGAAATGAGATTTACTAGCAGTTGGACCCCTCTATTTACTAGTAGTGGTTAAAAAATAAAATAGTGGGGAAAAAATTAGAGCACCATTGCTACATTGTTAAAAATTGTCAGCAGTAGCTGACTAAATTAAATCAGAAAGCCCTTTAAAACATGAAATACTGTTGATTATGGCTGACCTGGAAATCAACCAGAAGAGAGGGATGGGGAATACCAATATCAGGAGTCATTCACACTCTTAAGAGAACATTGTTTTTCAAGGTGAAAACAAACATGAGAAGATGAATGTGTTTTTATATGTGTAATCATTTAAATTCTATCTAAAATCCAACAATATAAGCCTTCGACCATAATATATTAAAAAGTATACTATTAGAGACTGTTGGAATTGCTACAATTTCATTGTCAGTCAGTGATTCTCTCTTAATTTGAAGCACAGAATTGCAATAATGGCAAGTACTGGTATGAAAGCATAGAGTATGAGGAAGTCAGCTGTGAACCGGGACAATGCCCCGGGATAGTTCTCTTCAATGAACCGGACGCCTTGAGAGAGAACACATGCAGCATTATTTGCAGTGGAACTGTTGCCTTCACCTGTCAAAAGAAACAATTTCTTCAGTAGGTAAATCAGTAAAATTAAAACTCAGACTCCAGTCTCTAACTCATGCCTTAAATACACCTCTTTCTGACATCACTTCCATGAAGAACCATACCCACAGCAGTATTTCTCATCACCATGGAATAAAACCAGACAAGCCCTGTGTTTCTGCAGTTAATCCATGACATACTTTTTGAAGGCAAGAACAAATGATCACTAGGAGCTCTCTCTTTTGTTCATGCCAAACAAAGATTTATGGCTTTTCAGACACATTGTCTGGAGTGGCACCAAGAACCAAAGATGCCCCATGTGGTAGACTTACTGTGTTCATATGTGTTGAGGGTTCCAAAATGCAAGAAATGGTGACTGTCTGAAGGGCACATTAAAAATGAGGTGTTCACTGGTACTAATAGAGTCATGGATTTGTTTTCTAACTGTTGTTGATCTTGTAAAAAAGAGGTGCAGGAGAGATTAATAGATAAAAATATGTAGCCTTAGAGAGGAGCACAGACACCTGGCTACAGCACCACAAATATCCTAGGGTAGGTTCCAAGCTGTAAGTTTTACCCCACTAATGTGTATTAGCTCCTAACCCTGCCACCCTGACTGATTCTCTTGTTTTGCAGCAAAGCACAGCCTGACAGACCCAAGCTGCTCAGTAAATACCATGGAAACACATTTGAACTGAAGCCTCTCTAGTATTAAGAGGAGATACTTGGTCAGCTGTTACCTCTCAATACTCCCTCCACTGATGTTTGATCTTAGATTGTGCAATTTTCTTGATGTTCTATTTGTGAATATTGCACAAAAAAATAATTCCAGACTGTAATAAACTTAGCTTCCAAAATTCCTCCAAAGAGGGGATAAGAGGTGAAAAAGAGGAAGATGGAAGTACAGGAAGAATGAAAAATGGCTGGAACAAAAGAATCAAATTCTGCTCTAGCTTAATGATGTGGCATTATAGTCTTCACTAATTAGTAAGTTCTTTTTAGCAACTCAAAAGTTACCTTTATTTTATCAGGATACATGTACAAAGAAGGAAAATAAGCATCGACATCTCATTAAAATTATTTATAATGGACTTTTTTTAACACTTACCACATGTGAAGTTTAAGCCATAAAATTCATTGACTACAAGGATTTCGCTGCCGTATCTTTGAAATGTAAGAAAACTGAGTAGTTTCAAAGGTTTTGGCATTTCTTCAATGGTCCTTAAAGAAACAAAGAAGTTAAGCTGGCTTTTGCTACATACTAAGTGACCCCAAATTAAAATAAGCTCTCATTGTTTGTAACCTGTGACAAAAACAATTTTTGTCTCTACCTGTAAGGTTTTCAAACATAAAGTCCAATTTTAGGGCTAAATGATGAGACAACCATGAAGGCTGTCCCTGACTTCAGTACAGTGTCACAACATTCAGCCCTGACTTGTTTATGAACAGTCACAAAGAATTCTATGGTTGTTTGCTGTTCACATGGCAGTGATAAACTGAAAATGACAGGACCCAATATAAACCTTACTTGCAAAAATGACTTGCTTTCCAAGTAAGAAACCATCATCCCTCCCTCCATCTTTAAAATCAAGTAATACTGAATAGGAATTCATTGCCCCAGTAATAACAAAGCAAAAATGAAGCAAAAATAAGGAGAAGAAACATTCAACAAGACAGGGCAATTTCAGCATCTAACATACTTCAAGACTTATAATTCAACAACAACAAAAAAAAAAAATAACAGGCAAAACCCCCAGCAGTCTAAGTCTCAATGCTATTTTTAATGTCCTTCAGTGATTATGAAGATCAATCAAAAAGATTCATAATATAAATGAGCAAAATCTGTGCTGTAAAATAAGGTTTGAAACCACTCTAATGCTTTTAAGTTATCACTAAGGCATTAGACTACAGTAGCAGAAATAAATGTCTTTCATTATAAACACACATCTTCCTGAAATTAGGCAGGGACTAAATAATTAGACATTAACCTAGCTTTATATTGTAAGTGTGAGCTGAGATCTACTTTAAAGAGACAAAGCATCATCAACTTTGTGAAGATGCAGATGGTTTTCTTGAGAACGCCATGTGTTGTTAGGCTTACTTTCATTTTCATTAGGAAAGCTGCTTTTAACAATTACACAGTTATTCTGCTATGTCCCTCAAAAAACTCAGTCATTTCAGTATTGACACATACAAGGGGGAAACTGTTCGAACTTCACACAAGTAACACACAAGCCCATCTATTTACACAGTAATAGAGCAAGTGGATCACGATTTTTCTGCGTAATTACTGCACTACTCAATAATTTTTATAGATTTCAGTCTGTACGGTAGAAAAAGGGACTGAAAAGTTTACTGGCTAAACTGGATAATAGTACTGGATAAACATACTTGAGAGCAACTGCTTTTTTAAACCAGCATTACCTGTGTTTAATGTCATAAGTTCCAGCAGTTACTAAGATATATAGGAACAGGGATTTTTTGTAGGCTCCTTTAATGAGGACAGCATTTCACATCATCATGTCAGCATCGATAAAAGAATTCAGATCAGCTGATAGATATTAATTTTTCAGTTTTATCTTCAATGTATTTGCAAAAACTGGGGGAAATCTTCAGTATCTTTGTTGATATCTAAAGATACTAAGTGTCTGGTTTTGTGTTTAGTACAAGGCCCAAAAAGATTAGATAGTTCTGCCTCTGAAGGAGCACAGCTGCTCTTGCTTTTTCATTGCTACCTGTGCATTACTGGATTTCTGCAAAAGCAACCGTTCTAGAAACTCTTCCACATCAATGTTAACAGCAACACTGTAACAAAGTAAGATTTTTTCCTACCTTACTAGTCCCGTTCCCACTATGACACCAGCTGAATTAAGAAGCACAATGCCACTCTGGACTATATTTGGATCTTGAACCATGCCAAATAAAACAAGTGTTATTAGTTCACCAATCATGTGAGAAGCTAGGACAGCAGCAAAGAAAATTCCAAATCTGGAAGCATCAGGATACAATCCTATAGTCCTGTACAAAGATGAGCAGAAGAACAGTTAAAAAACAATGTTTGGGTAGTAAACTTGAAAAGTAGCTTTTACTTTTGTTTCTATTTGGGTTTTTTGCAGTTATAGCTCATTAAGTGAAGAGTTTATGCCTTAATCCTTAGTATATTGTTTGGAATCTTAACACAAAGGACATCTACTTACTATCACTATGTAAGTGCCGATACATGAGGTATTCTCCATCTAGATTGAAGAGGGTTATGCAAAGATGTAATTCATGTAGAAACTCAGGTTTTTCGAAGACAATCACCATGGCTTTTCTATTCCTTAAACCAACCTGCTGCTTCTTGTAAAGTCTTTGCAGTGGGAGTCATTCATGTAAGTCACATATTTAAAGAACATCTTTATGCAGGTAATTAACAGATGGGATTTTGCACTTCTGATAATGTGCAAGCAAACATAAGCATGGATATACTCAATTAAAAGAAAAACTAATTGAATTTACCACCCATGTAATTCACACCAAAGCAATTTCCCCCATACTCCTAATTCTTTAATGCAACATGCTGTTCTCAGTTTTCCCCCAGTTAACCCAAGGGAAAGAGTCCTCTCAATCTATACTCAAAATTAAAAAGTTAAGAAAAGCCTGCAATTGCTAGACAAACTTAATTCAGCCTTATAGTGTATGTGACAGATGACAAAACCCTTTATTACACTGTGACACATTACTCTTTTTCCAAAATGCCTCATACTAAAATTGCCTCACACTAGGTGCACACTGCATGCTTTGCTTAGCTCACAAGCAGAAATTCAACATTTACTTTTCTTTTTTTTGTTGCTCAGTGCAAGACCCTATGGGTCTCTTTTAAATCCACTATGTTCAAATATGGTCTTCAAAGTATCAATTTTCTCATAGGCTTTCCTGCAGTGTTTCTTGTAACACCAGAATATTTTATAAATAGATGGATGAACATTGACCCTTCCAGTATTAAACACTCAGTGAGGTAGCAGGTATTTAACAACTTTTAAGTACAGATTGGTGCAGAAGAAAGAGTTTTCCAAAGTCCTACCAGAAAACTATCACCTCTGAGCTGCTCTGCTTTACACAGATGTATGGAGACACAGGCCAGTTAATCTGGGGTATGAATAGAACAGAAGAAAGAAAGAAACAGCCCAAATAGAGAATATTACAGCAACAGAACAACAACATGATGTGAACTGTTAGAAGATTTCCCAGAGGTATCTTCAGCTAGGAAAATCTGCACAGACAGGACCTTCACTTGGTTGCAAGAGGCCCTCTTTGAACTTGGCCAAACCTGCCTCGTGTCTGATCAGGTCAGAGTTTGGGTCTGCCTGACCCAACTGGCTGCCTCCACAAACACAAACTCTACAAGAAATGGCTTGTAAGAACCCATGCCAGAGGCTGGCAAAGCCTCTCAAAAAGTTAGTTCATTCCATAAAGTTCAGTCCTGCATAACAACTGCCAAAATTTCATCCAGAAACTGCTTGCCCTGAGAGGTTAAGAGCATTGTGAAATCACTTTGACACATGCCTGATGGCTTCCAAACAACTGCAATATTGGAAAGATAATACCTGTAAATATTATCCATTAACTGGAGCCTCACTATTTATTGTTGGTTGTGTTTGAGCCAACAAAAACACAGGGGCAAAGTCTTTGCCCATGTCGATTCCCTGTTAGTTATGGAGTTGAGAGAGTCATGGAGCCTGGAAAGCTGCTTGCCAAATGGCTCTTTTCTTGGCACCAGTCACAAACAGAAGGTCAGCACAGCATTTAGTGGAAGGAACAGTCATTTCTGTCTGTCTGTCTGTGAAAAAAAGTCTTCTCATGGAGCCCTGCTTCAAGCAGATAGCACTGATATCTTGCAGAAATAAAAGCCCAGGTAGCTAAGGGGATAAAGGAGGCTACTTTTCATATCCACACCAAACTAGAAAACAACCTGCCCATGCATGCAAGTCCTCACACCTGGAAGAGCAGAAATCTTCCTCTCAGGGATATTCTCTTTTCATTGAGATTTCAAATGGAAAGAATTAAGTAAACATTGAGCACAACCCCTCATTGCCTACTATGGACCAGAAGGAAGAAGGGAATAGTCATCCTTTTTTCTAAGATTTTCCAGATGGGGGAAAATTGCTACAAAATTCCCTGAGCAGAAATTCTGCTTCAGAAGTCCATTTTGTGTAGTTCTACTTTATCCATTTTCCATTCATCTTACTGGAAATTAAGAGCACTAACATGCACAGCTACAGCAGAATGGCTTCTTCTGCACTTTAGCTCTTTTATGAGGGTGTATCCACTTATCACTTTTGAACAGGTCATCAGAGAACATGCATCCACAACACAAACAAAGCCTGCTCATCACTTGTGCACATTTCACTACAGATTGCCAAATGATTGGACCTGTCCCAGGAAAACTAAAATGAACTTTGGTGCACTAGACATCTCTCAACATTAGAAAAGAAAAAGATTGAAGGACAGAAATTTGTCCTTTTCTCTGGAGGGTATAAGAAAGGGATCCAGATTTCATCACTTTCATATGCTGTAGCTAAACCCCAACGTCCCAGGAAATAAAAGTTTTGTTACTGTCATGTGCCTACAGCTGACATCCTCAATTTGGGGTTTTTTCATTTAGTTTGGGTTTCTTTGGTTTTTTTGATTGTTTGGTGGTTTTCTTTTTTGTTTTGGTTTTTTTATTTGCTTTGGTTTTTGTTTTGTTTGTTTGTTTGTTTTTCCTGTATTTCTAAATGCAATGTAAAATGACACTTTCTGCTTTCAATATGACAAAAGTATGATAACTCTCCCAGGTCCATTAAAACTTTGCAAGTTACCTAAAGAACTGGTAATTTATTTACTGGGGATGTGTTTTCAGCTCTGCCTGAAAGAGAAGGGCTAATTTTGTGTCATCTTTCCTTATGCTTTCTGTGTATTCATTTTGAGAGACAACAGCAGGAAGCCATGCCAGGAGGCCTTTTGCTGACATGTTAACTGACACTGGTAACAAAAACAAAAAGACAACCCAACAGATGGTCCAAATGCTTACCAGTATATGAAGGTGCTGAAAATGGCCACACTGATGACACTGAAGGGCAGGAAATGGACTATATAGGCCACAAGCATTTGCCATTTCTTATACAGGCCATCTTTACTTTCTTGGTCACTGATAGCACGTAGAGCTGGGACTGAATTAAATATATAAAAAATGAAGTAAATTATCATTAAACAGAAAGAGCAAGGCTTGTTGCTAGCAGAAATTATCTGAAGCACAGGGACAACTTTGAGAATATAGCACAAACATTTTGCATAAACTACTCTGATCCCTTTTTCCCTCACTGTAAATGCAGAGTATGTTCCCTGCAGATTGCAAACATTGGTAGGTTTAATGAAAGAGGCCTAACTTATTAGCATGCAGGACAGCCTTCTTTTTTTTTGCATATACAAATTAAGGACATGAGAAAACCTCTGTCACTGGTCAATTTATTGAGGTACTCTGATTTCAAGCTCATGACAGCAATGTATGGTCTCTACATGAGCAAAACAGTTTTAGGGCTGTAAAAAGAAATTACTGTTGCTTTCAGTATGGCACCTGTAGGAGAAAAATCCTTTTAAAAATGTAATTATCACATAATACTCATAAATCCAATTATGCTTAATTGCTGTCAAAGTTGGTTTGTATTTCCATCTTTTCCACATGTCTGGTTTTGAGCTCGCTTAGGTATTAGCTAGACCTAGACTTTGTCTTGCCTATAAAATGCTACACACAGGGAAATCTTTTGCACAGTTTAGAATAAAGCCTTCATAGACAGGCCAGCTATAAAAAAAAAGGCAGGGATGAGAGCATATTCCCTTAAATTCCATTGAATTTTGTGCTTCTGTATCAACTCTGACATTACCTAAGACCAGTGAAGATCCTTTAAATTACAATCTTCAAAAAAGACTTTTTCTTATTTAAGGCAGAGTGGCAGCAGCACCTGCTGCTGCACGTAGGACAGGACAGACAGACACTCACACAGGGCCACAGCATTGAGCATCCCTGTGTAGGGGGGGGCACTCACACACTGGTAGACAAGCCCCACACGGTCCTGCACGGCTCCCTGGGTCAGGTCATTCCTGAGCCTAAGAAGGAAAACAGCTACAAACAAGCCGAACAGCAGGTTCTGCAGGAGGCGCATGATGATGCCTATCTTATCTCTGGAGAGATTTCTTGTTGTTCTCCTGAAACAAAACAACAATAAAAGGCTTGCTAGCTACAGCTGAACACATGTCGGTAGGGTATTCAGCTTTGAACAAATCTTAGACACACAGTGGCCACCAAGAGCTAATATATTAAAAAAGATAAGGGACAAGGACAGTGGGAGATCAAATAACCAAGGAAGTGCATCTATACATGGAGGGGAAACCTCAAAGATTAGTGGAGAAGGAAAAAATATTTGCTTTAAAAAGGGGGGCAGGGGAAGTCTTACCGTAAAAGAATCAGTATTTGCTCAAAGCCACTGGGTGAGTCTTTGTTTTTGAATGGTATTGGTGGCAGCTCCTTCATGTACTTTGGTTTTTCAATGGCTGCCAGTACTTTGCTAAAGATCTCTGAGTTTCTATAGGCTGATACAAATTCCTGAACTCTATTGTAGGTTTCAAGTTCGTGTTCCTTGCTTCGGGTGTCCACAGATGTCAGATCCACTGTAAAATGACAAAGCTTTTAGTCTATATCCACATCACCTTCCCTTCATACCTTTTTCCCTGTGCAACTAACTTCTTCTTGTATCCATTCTAAAATATGCAAAGATGAAAAGGTCAATTTAAAGTATTCAAGGCTTCTCTTTCCCTTCTGTTAAGATGCAGCAGGAATTAATTAACTGCAGCCACAAGAAATCTGTGGTTTGTGACCTCTGTAGGACCCTGCAGTTCAGGTCCTTAATGGAAATGCAAGGCCCAAGCACTGCGCTGGTCAGACCTTTAGCACTCTCCTTGCACAGAACAGAGTTGTAGACAGCAAGACAAAGCACCAGAGGATGAAGATTCCTGAAGATGAAGAGATGACTTATCTGGTCATATATTTCTCAGGTTTTCAGGCAAATGCTCAGACGTGGCTCCACGGCTCCCCCCTGTCCTCTGCCCACTCCTCCCTAACTATGGATCTTCATTTTTTGCTTAGTGTGATCTCACACTGTAGAGACATTGCTCTTCTCTCCTTGAGCTGCTGATGTATTGTTACACTGGGTTTCACCTACCTCCTTTGCAGACATACTTTTAATGTGAAGTTAGAGGATGTTCAGCTGGCCAAATTCCCCTACCAGGCTCAGCCCAGGCTGAAGGAAGCAATACTGACTGCCATGGAACTCAGGAAAGGTAACTATTTCACGGAGTTAATGTTCCTTTCTAATAAGCCCACCAAAACATACTCCTGGCACCAGCAATTCTTTTGCTGGCAGATGGGAAATTTGTGTGTTCCATTTTTACAAGTCACACAGATTCAGTAATAGTGCTAAAATGCCTTAGAAATTTCCCTTTTCCCTAACAGCAATGAATTAGCCAAGGTTTTGAAAACTGGATTGTTGTTCTCAGCAATATTTGTTCTTGCCCAATTTTATATTACTCTTCTACATCTGCTAAGAGGTCTTCATCAGTTATTTATTCCTAAGGTTTCTCTCATCCTTAGATTTCAGTTTCGCAATGCTCTGTTCAACTTCAAAATGTAAATTCAACAAAAGGAGGTCTTGTCCAAGATTCTTAAGTTTCCTCAAAATCTGAATTAGGTTTATGAATAGTACCCTGGTGTTCTAAAAGCTGGAATTCAACAGAATTGTCTTTAATGGTAAACACATCCAAAATGAAGCCTTTGCTTTTACAAATGTGAACATCTGAAATGCAGAAACACTTTCTGAAACTTGGCCAGTGTGACTTGCTGGAGGTCACACAGGAAAGAAATGGCAACTGGGTGTGCTATAAAAGAATTGTAACACTGACTACTAACTAGACCAACCAGCTAACACCTACCATGCATTAGTACTTTTTACAAACATGTGACAGTTCAGCAATATAATCCACACTCAATACACAGGATATATTTTCCTCTGTTGCTGGTGTAAATGATATCAGAATCTGTCCCTTCATTCACATCAAATCACACAAAAAAAATATAAACTACCAATTTTCAAAAGACTAAATATTCTGATGATTCTTTGCTCTAATCTGTATTTTTTTCCTTTCTTGTCACATTCAAAGGTTGACATTTGAAGAATGCAGTACTTCTTTACCAAGCTTTTTTAAAAGTGGGTCTAAATCTCAAATCATCTATGCTTTTCAAGACTATTCAAATTCATGAAGGCAAAATTATCCTCACTGTCACACCTGTATTTTCAGCTTTATCCCATTCCAGCTTCATGTCAACAACCTTCCTCTCTTCTCACTGAGTTAAGAATGCCATGTAGACAATAGGAAAACACTGCCTGTTCTGAATGCAGCTTTTTGAATTGGCCAAATTCTCTGGTTAGTGCTCAGCTAGTACTGCCAGAAATTAACCTAACATGGATTTAAATAGAGTTATGTACATATATGCATACCCGTACTCATACAAACACACATTCTCCTCAAACCTGTGCCTGTATGGATGAGACACATGGATGTCCTGCAGCAAAACCAAGTCTCCTGCTGACCCTTTTTTTTCATCCTGAATTGGTAAAACAATACTCTCCAGTTTATGCCAACAGCTATAATCATCTTGCCATCATCATTTCCTGAAGCATCCATTCTGTTCCAGTTGTCCACCCTGGTATTAGCAACTTCCCAAAACTTTCAGAAACCTCAAACTTAGAATTGCTGGAAATTGATGCCTCAAGTCATCCCGTATTTATTCTACATCCTTCCCTCCACACAACACTTTTAAGTTGCTTGGCATCACAGAGTCTGGAGGAGCATGGGATTTTCCACAATTTTGGAATCAAAATAATTTTCCAACATCCAGTGCACAGCCACAGCGAAATGCCATCAGGAATCCACAGGTTTCATGAAGCTGAGATTCTTTTTTTAGTGGTAGTTTACTCCTTTACTGCAAATATGGCTATTTGATGGAGTCATTAGGAATGACATGGGAGCAGCCCCTCCCTGAGCTGAAAACAATTAAAAAGTTGGAGCAGAATTCAAATACATTTCTATCTCTGGAAAAACTTTAACTTGGGGAAAAAAACAAATTGTTTTACCAAAACAACTTAGACAAACTTACCATAGAAGTCAAAAGGGTTTGATTGTTCAGGACAAGAATAGCCACAGTCACTGAAAAATGAGATCATTTCCATAGGGCTCCCACAGAAAACCATTTCTCCAAAGCTCATGATGGCTATTTTATCAAATAACTGTTGGAGGAAAATGAATATATTAGCAGTATGTACTAAGAATCACAGAATATGCTGACTTGGAAGGAACCCATCAGGATCATCTCGAGTCCAACTCCTGGCCCTGCATAAGACACCCAAGAATCACAACACCATGGGCCTGAGAGCATTGTCCAAAAGCTTCTTGAACTCTGTCAGACTTGGTGCTGTGGCCACTTCCCTGGGAAGCCAGTTCCCAACCACCCTCTGTGTAAAATCTTTTTCTAAGATCCAACATAAACCTCCCCTGTCACATTTCAGGCTATTCCCTCAGGTCCTGTCACCACAGTGATCAGATCAGGAGTGCATTCATTGTGAGTCCAGCTACTGTCTTGGTAATAGAAATGCTTTGATGGGAAAAATAGTTTTGACACATTCAAACTTCCTTACTGTATTTCTCCAAAAGACATTTGTCCTTTCTTTCACTCCTCTCACTGGTGGTTATGCAAAATGACATATCTTTAAGCTCTAGTGGTTCTCCAAACTGTCAATGACAACAGCATACAGAGGTAATCCACAAAAAGAGATGTGGCTTTCTGACTTCACTCCTAATGCACCTTCACTTACTGATTGACCCCTTTGGTGCTTGATAGCCCCAGTCTGTAAAACCCCCAAATTGTTGGCAAGATTATCCTGAAGTGCTTAAGGACTCTAACAGCACTGCTCTCAAGTGAACATTTGTCAGGACAAGATTCCCACTAGCTGTAATCAATCCATGTTCTTAAGACACCAGGGCTGCTTTCAGTCCAGAAAAACACTGTTGCTCCCCTCTGGCTCCACAGCCATTTACACTCCATTCAGTCAGCCAGGGGAGAGGAGTTTTGCATTCATGTGGCAGGTGGTGGATAAGAGCAAAGTGAGAAACAGTAATGGGAAGAGAGACATGCTTTCCCCAGCACAAACCCTGCATGGCAAGGACTGCCCCACCACACAACCAGGGTGTACCCACGTGCCTTGTCATGACTTCTCCCACTGGTTCTGGTTTGGGCAGTTGCATAACACAAGTGTTACGTACACAGTCAGACTCCACACTTTTCACAAGGCAACGTGTGCTAAGGGCCCTGTGACTGGGTCAAGGCCAGAGCTGCAAAGTTCAAGAGAAGCCTCTAATTAAGCAAAGGAAGGGAAAAGAGGCAGCTGTAGTGGGTCTTGTACTTCCATCCAGAAAAAAACCTAAGTACTAAAAGGTCAGGTGGAAAAGCCAATAGTGAGTAGGTATCACCTACCTTGAAAAGTTCTGAGCGAGGCTGATGGATTGTAAGGATCACAATCCTGTCTCTGTGTGCAAGCTCTGAGAGAAGCAAGACAAGCTGGTTTGCAGTCAGGCAGTCCAGCCCTGTGGTTGGTTCATCAAGTAGCATCACCTCTGTCAAATGACAAGGAATACCTTTAAAATTCAGGTAAATGAGGAGCAAATGGCATAGCTTCTGCCCTTAAAGCTAATTTGGCAAATAACATAGAAATTACTTTGTAGGTGAAGTTCCACACATAAAGCAGGGTATACACAGATATTGCCATGACAGGATCTTTCAGTTTTATTTAGTTTCAGTGGTTCTGTTTCAATAACTAGGAATAAGGACATTAAAAAATATTTCAGAGCATAATACTTCTTTTAAATTCATGTGAAATCTGAAAATTACCAAGATAGTTTTGATGCATACATCTGCTTTCAAGAACAATAATGATAAATTTCAGCATTTACAAAATTGTAAACATAAGCAACAAAATTAGCTAGGAGTTATATATTCTGAATTAAATTTATATATACACATAGAATTTGTAATGAACAAACCAAGAATTGTTAAAATACAGCAGATGCAATTCTATAGATTGAAGCAGATGTTACTGCCTTTTCTTCATTATTTTACTGCTCATGAAAGAGGAAAACTTATCATCAAATCCATTATTTTTATAGAGATGACACATGGCACAGAAGAGGGCAGTCCAACCTTGGTCAGGGTACGAGGGGAGGAGAGTTTTCACTCCAGGTTTATCTACACAGAATTACTATAGTGTTTACTGTAGAGTTTAGTGAGCTCCTGAGCAGCAACCACACCCCAGGAGTCACCAGTAGCAAACATGTACCTCATGCTATTTCAACTCCTTCCTGCCTAATATGCAGTTGTAGCACATCCACATGGCTACAAGGACTCCAGCATCCAATAAATGCGTGCTGTATGTTCACTCCATGAGATTCTGGCACCTTCAAGAAACTCTCTCAAAACTGACAAAATTTTTCCCATGGATAATCCTTCCATAGTTACTCAGCTTTGATTTCCTTTCACTGGAATTTTTTTGGCACTGGAATATACATGGCACTCACACATACACAGATGAAGGGCAACTACTCCACTACAAGGCTCAGTGCTTGCACATGTATGGCTCTAATGTACTCAAAAATGATAAATTAATGGGCCACGGGCAACATTTGGGAAGGGTGAACCCAGAAAGACTTAAAATGGATAAATCCAAGTCTAAACCTATGTTCAGTCCTTAAGATTTTTAATTTGTCTGTTTTCCAAGATCAACTAACAGATCAGTGGCTGACCTCAGCAACTGCTTATTCTTTCTTGTCATCACCAGAGTGGCTTCTGCTGAACTTCAGTTCTGCATTTGAATTGAAGAATGCAAATGCTTTTGTATTTTCAAGTGGTTTACAGGGGCCTGTGGTAGGAGCACAGTGACACAGCCTTGCTTTATTTTGAGAATCCATGCAGTGGTACTTACTGGGATCTTGTAAAAGCTGGGCTGCAACTGTTACCCGACGCCTCTCACCCCCAGAAATTCCTACAACATTCCGGCTTCCAATTATTTTGTCAGCAATGTGGCCGAGACTCAGCTCAGTCATAACTGCATCTACCTAAAAAATAATTGCAATTTCAAAGCACTAAGAGATAATCCACAAAGGATACCTGTGTGCAATGGCAAAAAAAAAAAAAAAAACAGAAAAAAAGAAAAAAGGACATAATTTTAAGTTACAGCTTTACCAATATTCTGCATGCATCCATTCTAGTTGGACGTATCGAGCCTAATGTCTATTTGATTATTTTAATACATTATTTAAATTATTATTTTTTTAAATTTTATTTCAGTGTATTCTGAAATGAGTCAATTTTAACTTCGCTTGACATTAAGAGATTAAGAGTCCAGAGGTGACTAGAAGTTAAGGTGTGGAGCGTAATGTGCTCTGGCTTCCAAAATCAGGGAGCAGGAAGCACATCAATTCTGGGAAAGTATAAAGTACTGAGTGGGAGACTGGGGAAGAGAGAAGACAGAAAGCAAGACCATCTGGTCAGGAATATCCAGTTTTACTTTAAACAGAATTCAGAAAGAGTTCTTTAAGTAAATCCAAAACACACTGATTTCATCAAGAAAGTAGCTTGTAGGAGGCTTAGCAGACCAGTGCTTTTTTGAGCTAGTGGTTAGTGAGAGATACCTACAGGAGACAGAGTGGTGCCAAAATCAGTAGTGCTGTCCATGAGAACTGCCAGCACACATGGGCCAAAATACCCCAGAGAACTGAGGTTCTCCTGTGGGGAAGGGGAACTGACCTCAATACCAGGCCCAGCATCTCCTTCAGTGGTAACTGCTTCAGCTTGCGGTGGGAGTTCTGTCCCAGCATAATGGGGGTGTCCTGGGGCACCAGCACAAGCCCCTTGGAGAGGTGGGAGCACCAGAGAGCTTGTGTTCTACCCCTCAGCAGGGGCATTTCTACCCATTTGAAGAATGAGGATAACAAAACCTCATAAACATAAAACAGAGCCATGGATGGAAAGTGCTGCAGGTGAAAACACTACATGACATCCTGTATGACTTTCTGGTGGAAGACTGTAAAATACAAACCTTCTTTTTGATGGAGCTGTTGGAGCATTTCTTAAGAGTTAGTAAAGCTGTGTAGGTCAAAGACTCCTGTACAGTGAGAAAGCTTAACAAAGTGTCATTCTGGAAAAAAAGTGAAGAGGAAGAAGGAGTTAGTTCTGTAGTAATTAATATTTTGTCCCTCTTCATGCAAGCCTAATCATTCATACAGCTTATTAACTGATCTGTCCCAAATTTCCTTGTAAAACCACATTCACATTACACTACTCCATTACGCTAGCAACTTCTTTTTACACAAAAGGAAGCACAGTACACAAAAGATAAATGTAGAAATCAACCTGTGGCACGTAAGAGAAGCAATCTCTGAACTGCTCCCTCTTCAGCTGATGCCCATTCACATACACTTCACCAAAGAAGTTGTCTTTATGTCCCAGTCTGCCTGATATTGCATCCAGAAGTGTTGTTTTCCCAGATCCTTTCAAACAAAAGAAATTAATCATGTGCTGAGATGAATTTTATGATTCCAAGAGTGGTAGCCTGACTTGGATGGACACACCCAAAAAGTACAAAGCTGGATATTTTCCTCAATAACTTTAAAATAATAGGGCCTGCAAATGCAGCTAATTAAGGGAAACTAAATAGGAAAATTAGAATGCAAATTAGCATTTAAATAATAAAAAATTCACACTCTGCAGTGAAACATTTGAGTTTTGAAGTAACCTTGTCTGTTATTGAAGTTATAATTGTTAGTTAGATGACAGAAGACTGAACTCTGAAAACCAAGCACCATTTTTACCAAGCAGAAGTTAAAATCAGCCACAATTTCTTTATTTAAAACACAGACCTCAGTCACATGCATGTCACTATGGAAGTCACCAGTATTAACTGTGATCTTATTTTGTTTAAAGTACTGGAACAACTTACCAGAATTTCCTAAGATCCCCATAATCTGGCCACTTTCTATGTGAAATGAAACATCCTTAAGTATTTGCCGGGTCCATTTTTTACAATATAATGAAAAGTTCCACCACGGGCCAACACGCTCTCTTGGTAAACAAACACCAATAAAACAATTAGAGACAGAATACGTAAAAATTTTGCATAAAGCAAGTGAATGGTTCATGGCTACCTGCATGTGGGATGGGAGCTGCAAGGACTTTAAAATATGGGAAAATAAAAATTAAAGTATTTTCTCCCTTGTCCTAAGGCTTCAACTTTGGCATTACCTGGAAGATAAAATGAGATCTGAGCACGTTTTTCAGAATGATTGCTAAAAAACTTTTGGACTACAACCAAAAGGGCAGCCATGAACTGTGGCTTTATTTGCTGATGATGTTTGCCAGGGTTAATCCACCCGTCCCTTTCCTTAGGGCCTCGTGTTATCCCCCTGGCAAGAAAGGCACTGGGAAAGGGCACTTTTGGAAATCACTGAAGCACGTCCTTCAGAGAGGCATGGAGGGGATGCGGTGGGGCTCCGGAGGCTCAGCCCTGAGGCGCCATGAGGGGGGCCCGGCACCATGAGGGGGGCCTGGCACCATGGCTCCGGCCGGGCTGGGCTGCGACCCAACCCACAGCCCACAGGGCCAGCCCTGCTCCCGCAGCCCCCGGCGCCGCAGCAGGGACCCTCCACACCGCCCTCTCAGCCCTACCTGATGGTGTAGGAGACACCCTGGACGCTGATGCTGTTGGGGAGTTGCCCCACAGCCATCCCGTTGCCTGCGTGCCCGATGCTGCCGCTCTTCTCCAGGGTGGGAGACGCTCTGCCCGACATCCTCGGGGCCGGGGCTCCGCAGCCTCCCTGCGTCCCTCACGCTGCTGGCCCGGTGCCTGCCACTGCCGCCGCCACTGTCACTGCCGCCACCGCACCATGCGTCCCCCGGCACCGCGCAGGGGCAGCTCCCGCTGGGGGTCAGCAGGTCGGTGCCCCCGGCACCTGCCGCCTCAAAGAAAACAGAGGGGCTGCCTGTTCTTTCTTTTTCAGGAGAAGAACTGATCAGTGATTAGCTGAAGCCGCTATCTGATGTACCTTTAGCCTGAGCTATTAGTGTCCCAGAGGAGGGGAATATTTCCCTGTCCACGGGGTCATGCCAGCTGCAGAGACGCAGCACGCCAGGAGAAATGGGGCTGCGGTGAGGGTGCCTGGAAAGGACTGCTTTCCAAACCAACAGGAGAAGGATTTCCACAGCTTTCCCAGAGACGACAGTCAAACCACTGCAGGGAACCAGACCCTCCACCACCACCACCATCATGAAGGAAACTACTGAAAATGTCTCTCTGGACGATGCCAGCTGGAGCCAGGTGATGTGCGAGGGCTCGGCTGTGAGTGAGAGCCGCGCGGAGTGGCGAGGGACCCGAGGGGCTCAGCTGGCCCGCGGCTGCCGGGAGCGGGGAGAGGGAGGCAGCCATCCTGCGGGGAGCGACAGGCAGACATCCTGCCGGGATCAGGGAGAGGCAGGCACCCATCCTGCCAGGAGCGGGGAGCAACAGGCAGCCATCCTGCGGGGAGCGGGGAGAGGCAGGCAGCCATCCTGCGGGGAGAGACAGGCAGCCATCCATCCTGGCAGCGGGCTGGCACAGCCAGTGAGCCCCGAGGTGCTCCCGCTCCGAACCGTGGAGCCCAAAGCAGGCACATCGCCCACCGCAGCACACTGGGCATGAGGCTGGTGCCATGCAAGCCCTGCTCAGGTGCCACCGTGATGGAGCTGAGGGAGGGTCTCCAATTTTGTGCATGGGAGCGTATCCTGGACTGGCTTTCCCAGGAAAGCCTTCAAGTCTGGATCCCCACGTTTGCTGGGGAGCACCTGTTTTTCAAAAATTAGGTTCAGCATAAGGAAGGGCTCAGAGTGCTTTGGCAGTAGGGGTAGTTTGGAAGGCTTTCCTGTGGCTTCTCCAGCTGCTTGGTGTGATGTTGATTTCTACTGAAAAAAATAATCAGCCTTGTTTGCTGCGAGGGCAGGAGGTGCACGCAAAGATCATGGTCATCCTCTGCCAAAGACACCACAGGCATGGGCAGGGTCTGTACACAGGGAACAGGTACATTTGCCTTGGCTAGGGTTGGAGTCTGACAAGCAGGAAAAGCACAGAGCTGTGGGAGAGATATGGTTGGCTGGAAGGAAAACTGCAGGCATGTACACACAGCTCAACCCAAAGCTAGGACTTTGTCATTGCAGCTCTATGCAAAAGGGCCAAGTAGGCTCTTGTTATTTTAAATGATATCTCAGAACATTAAGTTCCAGCTGATAAATGGTGAATTTAAAAAACAGAAGAAAGAGACTGCACTAGTGGCTGTGTTTTATTTGTTCATAAAGCCTCCAAGGAAACAAGTCCATGTGGAATTCAATAACGGACATGCTTCCAGTGAACCTTCATTTTTAGCTGTCAAAATGCATCAATTACAATATTGATTTTGATTCAGTAGACTAATACCAAATTATTCAGTAATATGCACAATTTTGTTGCAGTAGACTAATACTGCTGAAGTAGTACATCTTTTTTCCTCAAAAAAAGTCTAATCTCTTTGTAGTGACATGACATTTATCTCCATTTTCAAAGTTTTCCCTTTGAATCTGAAAGTAACTAGAAGAGCACAGTACAGCATGTTTGGCCCTCATACATGTCACTAGAACAAAGTACTTTTTACACTGAGTGTGAACTGATAACTTATTTCAACTCTTCAGACTTTTGCACTACAGTAACTCATCAATAATACTGCTACATCCTATAAATACATTTCCCTTTGTGCTTCATCTTTTCTGAACTCAGACTTTAGCATCACTTTAGTTATTGTAATTAACTGTTGTAATCCACCTAACAACTTTTCCAGACCAAGACCCGGGATAGTATTTTTCACCCTGAAGAAGATAACAGTCTTTATTTCGCATACAGTGGAAAATCAAATGTTCTGGAGGTCAAAGAACTCTACTACCAGGTAAAAATAGTCATTTTTACACCTCCCTTCAGCAGGAAGCATATCCAGCAATGCCTGTTTCTATACCCAGACCATTTAAAATGCCAAGTAAAGTTGATAAAGATCACACAACTGTTGCATGGTCAGTTTGTGAGCAGAATCACACTACTGGCCGCAATACTGACAGCAGACTAACCCCTGTATTGTAAATATATATAGTAAAGTTAAGGGATAAGACAGGAATAGAGACCTGTTTCTAGGCCCTGCTTTGTTTCAGTCTTGAGCAAAATGAATCCTCTGAGGGCTGGAGCACAGGGGCTTTCTATTCAGCTAAGGATGAAAGGAGCTCTTGCTGGCAAGAACGCGTATGTGGAAGGGGATAAAGAGATGACTAACAAAGAGGATTTCAATGAACCAGTGAAATATTTCATCTCTTCTTCACCATGGCATCTGAATTAGATTTCACAATTTTCAGTTTCCTTGAATTTCTAATTATATCTAAAGTTTGAAACATTTAAAATTAACAATAAGTAACAAAGGACACAGAGAGTTTTAGTGATTAACAGAAGAAGAAAGGCATGAAAGCATAGGTGGCTGCAAAAGAACTTCCTTCTAGGTATTTCTGAAGATGAACAACAATATTTTAATATATGCTTTGCTTGTAACACTGTAACTTTGAAGGTATTTGTTGTTAAATAGTTTCTTGCTTGAATTGAAGGTACTTGTTTCCTTCTTTGTTAGGTTAACACAGCATCCCAGATTCCCTGGTATGAGAACCTTGCTCAGATGAAAATGCCCTGGACCTGGAAATCGGATCCTCGTTCCCATGTGACAGTAATCCAAAATCTGAGTCTAAAAGTGAGAAGTGGTCAGATGCTTGCAATTATAGGAACCACTGGTAAGAGCAACCACATTTTATTATATGGGCAGCTCTCAGATAAAATGAACACAATCAAGAGCAACGCTATGCAGTCTTTATGATGTTAAAATCAAGTTGAGAGAAAACTATTGGAGTGTCAGTAAAATACATTCTTTAAGTGATATGATGAACAAGGACACAAAGAAAATACTGAAGGGGAAAAAATAAAAATTCATTTTCAAACCAAACTCTGTTATGCCCTGCCCACATCTGCGTTCTGTTTCCTGAGGTATAGCGAGGTATTGTTACAAGTGTGGCCTGGCAGCTCCAGATCTGCTGGACATGAATCAGTTTCATGGCTCAGATTCAAAACAGGCCAATTGCAGACCATACTCAGATAGCAAACAAATGAAGCCAAAGCCCATAAGAAAGATCAGTGCCAACTTGCATAATAAGCATAAGCAGGAATTCTATTTGGACTGAAACAATTCTAACAGGATAAAATATTGCATTTGTGTTAATTAATAGAAACTTACAGAGAAGAAAAGACAGTTCCTCTTCTGTCTGGTGTTACTGCTTTATTACACTGGGGTTTGGTTTTTTCCTTCCATTTTCTGGTGGGACTGGTCAAGGGGGACAAGAAGTAGACACAGGACCTGTAAACTGAAGTAGAAAGTGCCACACTTGGGAGGTAAAAACCCCCATGCTGTGTCTCCACTAGAGTCTTGCATCAGGTTAGCTCAGTGATTCGGTGAAAATTCTCTCAAAGGCAAGGCATATTTGCCAAAAAAACTTCTAACTTTATTCCTAAAAAATGAGAGTTTTCTTTCCTATTGCCATGGGAATCTTTCCTTAGCACATATTGTTAATGTAAGTGAAGCTTACCTTAGAGATTCATTCTCCTGATAATGAAAGGAAAAGCTTTGTGATGAAATAACATACTGAGTTATAGATATAGCACCTTTGTAAGGCAACATACACTGAGCACAAACCCCTTTCAGCAAACTAGTCAAACTATTTTCAAAAGCTGTTT
Organism: Ammospiza caudacuta; assembly: GCF_027887145.1. Lineage (NCBI taxonomy): Eukaryota > Metazoa > Chordata > Aves > Passeriformes > Passerellidae > Ammospiza > Ammospiza caudacuta. The sequence continues at coordinate 29,402,705 of NC_080595.1, forward strand.
ATCATCTATTTCATCAAATGCCTTGGTAAAATGGATTAAACTGCTGATGGGTTTCACATTGTCAATGGCAATCAATATGTCACTCTTAAACAGAGCAATACATGGTTTACAGATGGATGGGTTTCTTTCTTAAGATGTATGTATTAAGAAGCAAGTGTGGAGTTAATCTTTCAACAGGGAGACTGGAAATAAATGACATCTAATCATAAGAGAGTTCTGTGTGTTTACATACAGAATCATGCAACAAAAAGGAAAAATTCATTTGCTGTTTAACTCCAGATCAGGTTTTGTTTTCATTGTTTTACTTTTCTTACCTCTGGGTATGAACCAGCTTTTCTTAATTATTTAAATGACTTTTTGTCTAATTCAAGTCATAATAATTTTTATTTCAATCGTGATTAATGTTCTTATTGTCTGTATAATCATTCAATGCCTTAGTCATTCAGCCGATCCAGCTGCTGTTTCTGAATTCACAAATCCCTCACAAAGAAAGCTCTTGCTGAGCCTTCGGGTGCCAGCCCTGCAGCCAGGGCGGGACCATCTTTGACCCGTGTTTCAAAAGCGAAAGGGAGTTCACCGAAGAGATAAGGGACACTTGTGCTCGTGAAGCCGTCCTCAAAGCCAAACTACCCAGTTCTGCTGAGAAATGATAAGGGTTCAAACCACACACTCCATTCCAGGGGGGAGAGATTTCCTTAACAGGAGCTTATAGTCAGTGTTTTCTTTGAATATCATCCTGTCTCTGTGACTTTGGGAAAACTTTAGGAGGGTTGGCAAATATTTTTTTTTCCTTAACATCTCTGTCTGTGACAAGATTGCTTTTCAAAACCATCCCTTGGAAATTAATTTTCAGTTTTTATTTTTCTAGCTGGTGGAAAGACATCCTTGCTTGACGTGATAACCTGCCGGGATCATGGAGGCAAAATCAAGTCTGGTCAAGTCATGATCAACAACGAACCCAGCACTCCCCAGCTTGTTAGGAAACGCATAGCACACGTGAGGCAGGATGACCGACTGCTCCCCCACCTGACTGTCAGAGAAACACTTTTGTTCGTTGCCAAACTGCGCCTTCCAAAGTTTTTTTCAGACTCACAAAGGAAAAAAAGGGTAATTAAGCTGTTGGGAAAAAATAAAGTTGTCAAAAATGTGTCTGACAGGAATTATCCAAGAGATCCTGTGTGTTTGGAGTCAGAACAGCTAATCTGGCATTTTTTTATGTAGATTATGAATTATAAACCTTTTTCATCTTTCAAGATAGAAACCAACAATTGTTCCAAAGCTCATAAAAAATGACAATCTAGAGAAAGCATTAGAGAGGCTGAACGACGAACTAAATTTTTGATCGCTGAGTCTTTTTTAATGTTACCTCTAAAATCAACATTTGTTTTCAAGTGTCTCTAGCACAGAAATATCCAGATGAATTTTAACCATATTAATCATATTTTCAGTTGTACCTATGCACGAATGTGCAAATGAACTCTTGCTTGACGCCTGTCACCCTCGGATCCCCGCAGGTGGAAGACGTGATCGCGGAGCTCCGCCTGCGGCAATGCGCCAACACCCGCGTGGGGAACGAGTACCTGCGGGGCGTCTCCGGGGGAGAGAGGCGCAGGGTGAGCATCGGCGTGCAGCTGCTCTGGAACCCGGGTGAGCACCACTCGCACCTTCCGGGGCACACCCCACACCGCCTGGGCATATGCGGGAAGATGGAAACTTTCGGGGAAGAGCCGCACACTCAGTTGCCCCTAGGGCAGCGGGAGGAGTTCGTACTCGGGACACTTAACAGGCCTTGCCACACCCTCTGTCTGCCTTTCCACAGCACAGTTAGTGACTGCTGCTGGTCCATCTGCTTCAGTTGCAATCAGTGCTGATCACAGATAATACTGTAATTATTACAGGAATAATTCTGTAAACAGAATGTTTCAGCAGCTGACACACTTTTGGCACCTTTGCCAGTGGAAAAGTGGAGACAGAGGCAGAGCCCCCAGGGGCCTTCACCCACCACCAAAGGTTGCTCAAAGTTGCCTGAAGTTACTCTTACAGCAGTGCTCTGGTTTGTGCATATCAGTATAAGGTCTGGGTTTTATCCAACCACATGCCACAAGTTACTTTGGCTTATTTTAACATGGAGATTGTTTTCCTTCCCTCTGACACAGCCTCCATTTACATGTGCAGTATAAACAGGAAAGGTCATTTTCTTCACTGTAGTCAGTCATTGCAGTCTTGTGCAACTCACTGACATGGCTTCATGTTGCAGGTGAAATAGAAACTTCCATTGTCCTCAGTAGAAGCAAAACATGAGGCTAAATCCACAGCTGATTTTGCTGGATTGAATCCCCTCTTTGATCTTACATATATGTATCAAAAGCACCACCAACCTTGACTGAGCCTCTTGTCTAACAGGATTCCCCATCAGCTTTTTCCCTAGGAAGTGGATTTGAAAACTTTTTGCTTGTATAAAATTATACTTCTGTAGTCATGGGGAAAGCAGGTTTTTGCTTTTGTAAGAAGTGATGCACAGGAATAGCTGTACTGAAATAATAAAAAAAAAAAGTTATTTTCTTTAAATTTAAAAATAATGAGTGAAATTTCATGCACTAGCACCATTTCACTTAGAACATATTTTCCAAACCACACGTGCTGCTTTCCACAGCTAAACTTACTGTCTTTGGCAGGAATACTCATACTTGATGAACCCACGTCTGGACTGGACAGTTTTACTGCACATAACCTTGTGATAACATTATCCAGACTGGCCAGAGGAAACAGATTGGTTCTTCTTTCACTTCATCAGCCCCGCTCAGACATCTTCCAGCTGTTTGATTTGGTTCTTCTGATGACTTCTGGACTCACTGCCTACTGTGGAACAGCTAAAGACATGGTCCAGTATTTCACAGAACTAGGCTATCCCTGCCCAAGGTACTGCAATCCTGCAGATTTTTACGGTCAGTATCAAGCACTGTCATAAAAAAAAGGGAAATAATTTGTTTTCCTAAGTGGCTAGGTAATGGTGATTTTTATTGACCATGACTGTCTCAGAAATTCCTTGTAACTAACGCAAATCAATACTGCAGGAAGTTCACTTTTTAATAGGATCCTTATTTGTCAGTACAGGAAATGTAGCAAAAACAAGAGGTACAAGGGGACAAAACTAATTTTAAAAACACTCCTTCTAACAGTGCCAGATGCAGTAACTTGTCAACATGTTTAGCATACTTATCCCCATGTTTTAGCTGACTGAAACGTCTTCTCTGGGAAAGATACAGATAAACTGATCAACTGTTTTCTGTAGGCAGTTCTCTGATTTCTCAGTTTCGAAAATGTAGAAGTTTGTTTCCCAGAAGCTAACTCCTAGTCTGAGACAAAACTGGAACAAGTACTGGGAAAAAGGAGTGCTGCCCTACAGAAGCACAATGGAAGGGAGAAAATCCCAACCCAAATCAGCAATCTTTTTACTCCTCAAAGAAAACTTATGTGGTTTCAAATCCATTCATTTTCTGGGTTTTGCAATGTGGAAAAGGAATCTGCCCTGTTAATCTAATGGCAGGAATCTCTTAACAGAGGCTGGCTCAATTGCAGCCCTTAGGTCTTTGCACTCAAGTTGGCCAGAAAACCTGGTAGAGACCTCAGACAACAATAATGTTGTGGAGTAATCTCTTCAGCTGTGCCCATGTGGCAGGCAGTGCCAGCTGTACAGAGATAAATGGAAGTTAACCTTGGTGTCAAGCCCCACAAAAAGACCTTTGTCACCATGAGGGTTCAGAGCAGTCCTGAGCCAAGCACAGCCTTGGGGAAGGCTTGCAGCACCCCTGGATAGGAATGGAAAACCAGAGGAGTCCTGGGGAAACCCATAGCTCCAGCCTGTGGTTACAGAGACAACAACCTGTGCCATGGGAGTGGGGAGGGCAGACAAGCAGGGGAAGATCATTGAATGGTGTGCACTGAGTCAGTAGGCACAGGAAAAGAAAGGAAATATGGGCAGCAGGAAGGTGGAAATAGGACAGGATGGCAGAGCAATAGGACAAGATGAAATAGGACATCTTGTCCTATTTCCACTTGTCCTTGTGGAAATAGGACAAGATGGCATTCACAGCAAGAGGGAGCACCTGATGGAAACACTCAGATGCTGGCTGTGTGTCTGACAGAGAAACAAGCGACCCGAGCAGAAGGGAAGGCAGAGAATTTCTGATGGACTCCTCCTAACAGTGGCTGAAGAGACATGATCAACCCAGTGCAAGGAGTCAGGAAATGTGCAGTGATAGTTCTCTCAGAAAGTATCTGAAAACTTCAGATATTGTCAATCTACACCAAAGATCAGCATGGGAAAATACTACTGTAAGTTTAGATTAAAAAAAAAAAAAAAAACCAACAAAAGAAACCTAAGTCAACTATTATTGGTATCACTACGCACTATGTTGTCCTTAGATAATATTTCTTTTGGACTTTCTCAGTATCAGGTAAAGTTTATGGCACCTCTATAACTATAATTGTGCACAGGAAGAAAAAATGTGATTTAAGTCAAAGTCACACATAAAAGACTGTAAATGCCTACATGACAGGAAAGAAATTCAAACTATTTTTTCTCAGCACTGTTTTCAAGGTGCTATGAAATTTATAAACATCTGAAATAGTAGTTTATAATACTATAATAAGCAATTATGTAATATCTCAGTGATTCATTGAGTGACTAGGTAAGAAACATACACATTAACAATCTGTTAATCTCTAATTACCTAAAATAACTGATAATTTTAACTGTTGTAAGTTAATGAATGTACACAGGTTGGACTGTTTGCTCCCAAGTAAATCCCTGATTCTAAACACATTGTAAAGTTATTTATTCTATAGCACATGGACTCAAATCAAGTAATGTCTTGCAGTTGACTTGACCAGTATTGATAAACAGACTGCAGAAAAGGAGATGGAAAGCCAAAAAACAGCAAATACTCTTGCCAACTTGTTCTTAGAAAAGGTCAAACACTTTGATGATTTTTTATGGAAAGCTACTGAAGGAGACAACACTGATACCACAGTCATCAAGCAGAGGTAAAGAAAAGAATGTCATAGAGAAGAACTGGAATAATAGCTACACCTTCTGCTAATCTATTTTTTTTTCTCTTTTTATTTTGGGCAGGAATTCAGAAGAGGTTCTCAATATGCCTCACCATTTAAATGATCAGTTACCAGGAGCCTTGAAGCAGTTCACAATATTATTAAGGTAATCTTGTTATGTATTGTGCCCATTTGTATTTAAAATCATCAGAAAGAGGCACAGAACATCCCACCCCAGTTTTCTTCCTTCAAGCTTTCACCTTGGTAGTTCAGTTCCTGCAACTTGCTGGCTTTGGCAAGGACAGGAGTTGGGCTCCTGTCCTTGCCAAAGCCAGTAAGTTCCAGGAACTGATCTGAACACTGGCTGGGGCTGTGTGTCTGAATATAACTGGCATTAGTAAGTGTTCTATCTTATGGTCAATATTGCTGTTTTCCTAGTCGTCAGGTCTCCAATGACTTCAGAGATCTTTCAAGATTACTAATCCATGGATTTGAAGCCCTTCTTATGTCATTACTAATTGGATTTTTGTACTATGGCCATGAAAAAAACGGACTCTCTATTCGGGACACAACAGCACTGCTGTACATGATAGGTGCCCTTATCCCATTCACAATAATTTTGGATGTTATTGCCAAATGTAAGTGTCAGTCTTCTTGTAAATGCTATAAGGAATCAAAATGAAAAAATTCTTAAATCTATGACAAAAATAAGCTTATTCATACAACCCAGTGTATTTGTTCCTCCCCTGCAGGTCATTCAGAAAGAGCAATGCTTTATCATGACTTGGAAGGTGGAATGTACTCTGTTAGCCCATACTTCTTCGCTAAGGTAATCGGTTTTGCTGCCAGGAAATACAAACAGCCGTCTTGAACATTAAAAAACACAAGCAAAACAAAGCCTTGTTGAATAAATAATCACATTCATATCAGACTTTGTTCTTTTGTGTCTGCCAGCTGAAGCTATCAGTCTCACTTCCTTTGTATTAATAGATTAGGCCTCACACTAGTTTAGAATTTTGCCGTAAGTCATGGCTGAGATCCCACACCCAGAAAAGGCAAAGTCTTTGGCCAAAACGTGAGAAATCTCAGACTCAGATTTCCAGGTTTAGACAATTTTACATACCTGCTGTTTAATTCAACTGCAGCATCTCTGAAAGTTTGCTTATATATCTTGATCTGTAAAACAAAATATTCATATCAAATGCTAAAGCAGAGGTAAAACAGAAATTACAGAATGCTGTGATATTTCCAGTTTGGGCCTGCATTGGTCTGAACTAAAAAATGTGTTACGTGCACAAAGAGCCAGAGTTTCTAGAATCAAATTTAGAACTTTTAAAAAACGACATTCTCTTTTTCACAAGGGTTTTGAATAATCCCTCTTTTGTGATGTTAGATGAGTTCTGCCTGCCATGGCATCTGTAATTTAGGTTTCCATTTCTGCACAGGATTTTAAATGCTTATTAGTGGTTGCCAGAGAAAAAAATTCTTTGCATTGTGTCACAAAGATTGCACATTATTCACAGAGAAATCGATGTAATTTGTTACAACCTTAGTATTAGAGGATAGTAGCAACTCTCTTTGAAGAATTAATACTCTCTTATATACCTCTTCAGATATTTGAGAAAATCCCAGTTATGCTTTTGTTTTACAATGACTCAAGTTGCTACCTGGACTGCCTTTGGGACAAGGTGGTGAGGAGACCAACGGCCAAATTTGTCTCAAATTTGACATCACACAAGTTTAACTAAATTGGGACAAAACATTCAATTGCTGTGAGTCAGTAACAGTAGTACTGTTATCAAGCACACCAGTTCACAGCAAAAGTGTATTGGGTTCTTAGACTCTCTCAAAACTCTTAACAAAACAAGCTGTAACAGTTAGTTTTAGGCATTGTCACAGCAGGAGAAAAAATTAGCAAGGGTTTGTTTCATGGTTTTGCATGTCACTGGCAAGCTGTAACAGGGAGATGATTGCATTCTAAGGGAGTATTTCCTATAGCTTTTATAAACAGCGCACAAGTACATTAAGGCACATCTCATGTATTTTTGTAATTATCATTCACCTTTTTCTCTTTTTTTTTAAATTTTCTTTTTCATCTTCCCAAACAGATTCTGGGGGAACTCCCAGAACACTGCATTTTTGTTGTAATTTATGGGATTCCCATCTACTGGCTGGCAAACCTTGTTCCTGATCCAGAACACTTCCTGCTGAACTTCCTGTTGCTGTGGTTGGCTGTTTACAGTGCCCGTGCCATGGCACTTTGGGTGGCAGCTCTGCTGCCGACCTTACAGCTCTCTGCCTTCTTTGGCAATGTCCTCTTCACATCATTCTACCTCAGTGGTGGGTTTGTGATAAGCCTAAAAAGCCTCTGGACAGGTAGGACAAAGCTCCCACCCTCCCTCCAAATTGAAACATCAATGGCTTTCATCAGTGACAGTGTGTCCTGTGCAGGAAAACTCAGCTTTGTTCTTACCTTGGCAGTTTTTTTCTTGGATGGTGACAGTGCAGTCAGGTCACCCATTTTATATCAGTTTCTCCATCTGAAAATGAGGCAACAAGAAGTTTGGTCAAAAAAGCAATAGTGAAAGGGTAGCTTCTTATGTGGTTGCTGAATTCTTCAGTAAAAAGAATTGTGTTCAAAAGAGGAAGATGGAGCTCCAGGAAGACTTAGTTGACAGGGGGAGTTTGATGGATATGGATATTAGCTAACTCCTGATTTCCCATCTCCATGTAACTATGTAAAGTATATCTGCCATTTTGTCCAATAATAAACTGTCACATGTTTACAGCCTCTGGCTGTCAAGAAGTGAGACAAACCTGCTGTATTTGGCAGCAGCACAGCAGTATTCTAGGTCTCAAGTTTCGTGTGTATGAATCAATTTCTGTCATTTTCTTTTTCAGTTCCTTTTTGGGTTTCAAAAATCTCTTTTCTTAGATGGAATTTTGAAGGAATGATGCAAGTTCAGTTCACTGACACCACATATGAAATGACTGATGGAAACGTTACTTATCAAATACCAGGAAAACTCGTAAGTCAGTAATAAAAATCGTTGCACATATTGATAAGAAATTGGAATTTTTGAAAGAAATTGCTATTTATATGCCTGTCATATATTATAATTTTATCATTTAAATAGCTGGTGTAGGCCTCAAATTTAGCAATTGCCAAATCAACACATGAAGCTGGGTTACACTTGGTTGTAAATTTGTTCCTCAAGATGGCCCTACAGCAGTTCCTCCTTCTATGCCTTTCTGTTAGTTGAAGAGAAAAAAACAAAATAGTAAAGGGTAACTCTTTCCTACACCAGCCCTAACTATGCACTTTGCTGGAACTGTGTTCTTCTGAAATAGGAATAAGGTAGCTGCAACCCTCTATCAAACCACCCTGGAAGCTACACCCAAGATGGAAAACAGGGGAAGGTAGCAGGTGCCAGGAAAGCTTACACATAAAACACACTTCACAGATCCAGCACGAAAATGTTGTGCCTTTTGCTAATTTTGTGCTATTGGTCACTACAGGTCACTCAGGCTCTGGACCTGGACTCCCACCCTCTCTATGTGAGCTACCTTGTCCTCGCTGGCATCATTTGCAGCTTCCTGCTTTTATACTATTTATCTCTGCGCTTCATCAAGCAGAAAGCGAGCCAAGACTGGTAAGGGCAGCGGAGGCAGCAGGTGCCGGCCTCCCTCGCAGGAACAGGGGCAGCAGCTCCCGCAGCAGGAGCGGCAGCGCGGCTGCCACAGGATGGCAGCAGAAGCCCAGGAGTCGGGAGCCTGCCACGGACCGCGGCTGCAGCCTGGCATCGGGGGCGGGGTGGGCTTGGGGCTTTGCCTTCACTTGGGCTTTTGCTGCACTTACGGCTTGAGCGAGTGACAAGGTGCTTGCGAGTCCTGCACGTCTGGAAATTGTCTGAGCTGTGGGACACCGATGGAAAAGGACCCACGGCACTCTGTAATAATAGCTGATGTTCTAGTCCATAATGTTTGAACATACGATGATCACTTACTTAATTGAGAGGGCTACAAGAGAACAGGATCAAAACACTTTCTGTGGCATGTATGACATTTAACATAGAAGATTCCACAAGTGTTTCAGGAGAACATGCAAGGATGGATAACACAATTGTAAACTACTCTGTGTTCTAATTTCTTATGTGTTTTAAAGCTTTGCCTTTGTGTTCCAGTAATACGCTGATGATGCCCAAACCAGGTATTTGCTCACTGTAGGGATGAGACCTTGTAACAAATAAAATTATGTCACCTTCTTGGATTTATTTTTACAATATAAATGCATATCAATTGTGTGTTATTAATGACAACTTTCTCCATTGCAATACACATCCTAGCAATTTGCCAATTTTTCTTCCTAAGGTTCTCAGGTAGAAAACACCAACCTGTCCCTGAGTAATTAAAAATCTAATTATGCAACCTATTAATGCTTGTCTAGTGCACCTAGTTATGCTCAGAAAATGATTATCAGTAAATACATGGCTGTAATTCACAGAGTCATGGTAAGTGCATGTACAAATTATGTGTACAGTTACTGTGAGCATTTTGTAAGATTAGCTTGCTTGCTTTTAAACATTTAGATGAATTTCTCTGTTCCTACATATAGAAACCCAAAGCAGATTGTCTACTTGACTTTCACTTGCACACTGCACACAGTAGAAAACTCCTAGTGTAATTAGCTGTAATGTCCCAGATACTGTCATGTAAATTGTGAGGTTTGGTTGGTTTTGGTTGTTCTGTTTTGGGGTTTTTTTGTTGGTGTTTTTTTTTTGTTGTTGTTGTTGTTTTTTAAGAAATAGGAATGAAAGAACAACTGTGTTTCATTATTCTCTTTGGCAGTCAGGACTGCCAAGTTACTTTCCACAGGTTCCACATGGTATTAAATTCCCAGGAGGACCCTGGTCAGTAGATGTTAAGCAGGTCTGATAAAATAAGATCTTCAGCCCCAGGCAGCAGTAGGAATCCAAGACACATTCTAAGGTGAATCCTACCATTTCTTTCTCATTCTGCTGCATTTGATTTCAAAAAAACCCACTTGATCTGATCTTAGTGCCATTTTGAAATTATCAGATTTTCACTGCCTTTTAGTGGCAAAGCCAATTCTTTCAGTCCAATTCAGCATCATTAAATTGTCAGAATAGCAGCTTCCTGTTTGATTCTTAATTATTCCTTTTTATTATATTTAAGACACTTAATTTTTTTTAAAGTGGTTTACTCTTCTTTGTAATGATCTGTTGTGATTAGAATCTCTTTTATATTACACTGAAGTTTTAAGGGTATATATTGGTACTTCTAGTCTAAACCTCTATTTTCAAGGTATTTAGAGGATTAAATTCTAGGCTGACTCTCTGTTGTGAATTCACTTTGATGTTTAATAAAAAAAAAAAGGAGCGACACAATGGGAGAAATTAAAGACATAAGGGACAGCTCTGAATTTTAGGGGCATATTGTCATGCACAGAAATCTTCAGACATCTAGATAAGAATATACCATAGCCTTAACTTTGAATTTCCTTCCTTTTGTGAAATTAGTCAGGCTGCTGACATTACTTAAACAGCCTTTTTCCATTTAATATTCCACCCTCTCACCATTATGCAGCAGGACCAAACGGTGTGAGTGTTTCAGAGGTGGTGTTATGACAAGGCTGGATGTATCCATAATGGGGACTTGAGCGGTGAGCCGAGGAACAGCCCGCGTGCGGAGTGCGGGAAGAGCTATCATAGGATGTGGCCAGGCCTCTGTTTACACAGAAAAAGCTCATATTCTATATACTACAATTACATTAGCACGCTGCCTATGATCATATCTTGTTTCCTTGATGCCGAGAGATGGGGAATCTAGGCTGTGATTATTGTTCCAGCCTTTAGCAATAAGAAGGTAGGAGCCTTGAAATACCAGCAATTAGCGTTCGTGCCTAACAATAGCATCCGTGGGGTGCGTGCGGAGAAGAGCTCAGGCACCAGTGGGTGGATGACACACAACCTGCCCCACTTGCAAATAATGCAGCTTTGGGGGAATGATGTCCCTCTCAGCCAGGGAAGGTCATGCCATGCTCCCACTGCAGAGCTGCTGCTGCAAAAGCAAATGGCTGGTGAGGCACTAGAAGTCTTCCCACGAGCTCCAACCAAGGCTCAAAGTCATAACTGAATTTCAACACAGCTTTGCTTTCCAAGTTTGAGAGTAGCCATTCCTTCTCCTTAGACTCTCCCTGCATCAGCAGCAGCAGCAGCTCACTCTTCCCTCCTGTCTGCACTCCCTCTGTCAGTATAACCAGAGCTGCTGCAGTCCACAACAATCTCAACGCTGACAAGGAAGGCACAAGGAAGGCACTGCCCAAGACTCACCGTGCTGCCCCCTCTGCCCAAAACTCACCGTGCTGCCCCCTCTGCCCAAAACTCACCGTGCTTCACCCTCTGCCCAAAACTCACCGTGCTTCCCCCTCTGCCCAAAACTCACCGTGCTGCCCCCTCTGCCCAAAACTCACCGTGCTGCCCCCTCTGCCCAAAACTCACCGTGCTTCACCCTCTGCCCAAAACTCACCGTGCTTCCCCCTCTGCCCAAAACTCACCGTGCTCCCCCTCTGCTCAAAACTCACCGTGCTGCCCCCTCTGCCCAAAACTCACCGTGCTCCCCCTCTGCCCAAAACTCACCGTGCTCCCACTCTGCCCAAAACTCACCGTGCTTCCCCCTCTGCCCAAAACTCACCGTGCTTCCCCCTCTGCCTAAAACTCACCGTGCTCCCACTCTGCTCAAAACTCACTGTGCTGCCCCCTCTGCCCAAAACTCACCGTGCTGCCCACTCTGCCCAAAACTCACTGTGCTGCCCCCTCTGCCCAAAACTCACCGTGCTGCCCACTCTGCCTAAAACTCACTGTGCTGCCCACTCCACAGGGCCAGTACAATCTTGGCGACTTTAGCAGCGTGGTAAGGCAGATGTGCAACTCAGCAAAGCACTGCCCACCAGTCTGACAGTGCCACCATCCCAAGGATCCACCAGTGGCTGTCTTTGCTCTCCCTGTATCCTCCCTGGCCAGCTTTAGAAGGGATCTCCTCAGCTGTAAGACCCAGTCCCTGCTCCTGCAGGGAACCAAGTCAATGCAAAACTGGTTTTGAACTGGCACCACATTTAGCTGGTTACAGGGTTTCCAGGCTGTTTGAACTGTGCACAACCCAGCTGCACCAGTCTCTGGGGCTGCAGTGTGCAGATGTGTCCAGTTTGGGAATGGGATTATCAAACACAAGCAGCAATGACGTTTGTAAGGAAAATTCACCAAATTTAGGGCCACAAAAGTCGTTGTTGGTTACATGGATACTGATCTGTTGAGAAACAGATTTAAAAATTCCCTTTATTAGTTTAGTATTTAATATGGCAAGAAGTGGAAAGTTCTTCCCCAATTTCCATTCCAAATTTATGCAGTCTCCACTATGCCAAAAGGACAAACTCTTTTAGCACTGGAAAATGGATTCTAGAAACACTGCCCTGCATACTGGCTCATAGTGTTAGTCCTCCAAAATATTTTTAACTTCTCCTTGGGGAAGGAGTTGCTTTCACTACGGCTAGCCTAAATTAATAAGTAGTAGCCAGAAGTTTCATTTCATTTTTGTTCATTCCAAAATTCTGTTCAGAAATGCTAGCTAAGTAACAAGTATCAATAGCCATTCCTTTTAATAAAAAAAACCCATTAAATTCCTTTAAAAAAAATCACAGACAAGATCACAGACGTGGAGATTCTTTGGGTAAGAAATTGCAGGTGTTGGTGTGTCCACTTGTACCAGAAATAACAAACCTTTCAGGTTATAGCCACAGTGATTAATTTTAATGGCAGTAGACAAGAAACAGTGTACACAGAGCTCTGTGACATGCTGCTTTTTTTTAATATAGACTCTGAGAGCCAAGACAAGCCCTTCATGTGTTAGCAGCTATTAATTAAGGCAACAATGTTTAAGCAGTGGGTTGAGGTAATTTTAAAACCGCTTAACCCTTTTCAGAGCTGCTGAGCTTTACAAAGCACACACATATATATATATATATATATATATATGTGTGTGTGTGTGTGTTCATGTTAATATGTAGAAGTATCTGCATGAATGGATTACATACATATGTATATACACACATTACCAATGACTATGATTGCTCTTTTTTTTTTTGCAGAGAATATTTAAAAAGCAGTTCAAATCCATAATTTGTAGAAGTGCTGTTGCCAATTTATATAATTAATATAAGACTGTTTGTTGGCATTTATTTTGTCATTAAATCAAACTTAAAGGTTATTTTGAATTGCAAATTTTGCTGGCATTATTTGGCTTTCATGGTCACAATTAGATGCTTATAATGCTTCCAGTGCTAAAAACCCTGCAACTTCAAACCCTCAACATTCACACCATGGCTTCAGAACCAGCTCTCCCATCAACAACACATTTGGATGTTCTGCTCCTCTTTAATCATGATCAGATTTTGCAACATTTCCTACTGCATCTCAGCACCGTTTCTGCCCCACAGTAGTTTTTCATGTGGAGCAAGTGGGTTTAGAGGCCTAAGTGTTACAGTACTGGCCAGAACTTACCTGGTGAGTAAACAATCAATGCCATTTGCTTCAAAAATAATTTATATTTTTTACACAAGCAAATTAGCCTGAATTTTCAAACAAATGCAGAGGAACTGGAAATCTAGGAACATTCTCAAGTAATCCAAACCAAAATGCACACAACATGCAATTTTCAATAAACTCCCAGTGCCTTGCAATATAACATTCAACTGTATCAGGTCACAGGTAAAATCATCAGTCTTCAAGACAGTACATTTGCTCACTTTCACTACTGCAGGATGGGGGAAGTTTTTAGAAAACAACTGAAACAAAATAGAAAACCTTCATGTTTCACGGAGAAAATCAGAAGGAAGAAAACCAAACAATGTAGCAGCACTGCAGCAGCTCCTCCCTGACACAAGTAAACATCATCCTTCTCAAGATTCAATGCTGTGAAGATTGCCCTAAAAGAACTAGTATTATCTTAACAACCACTTTTCAAAAACATTCGAATCTTCTATGCCTCAGTTAAAAATAGCCAATTGTCTGGTGACAGTGCTTCATCTGACCATGGAAAGGCATAAACCCAAAAAATGAGGGCTCCAAACCAGGCAGCAGAAAAATGTGCTACACAAAATGAAAACTTTGAAGAACAGGATGTGTAGTGCCCCTACTAGCTGCCACCAGGTACTGGATGTTATGCTACACAAGGCAGTTGCTGGATTTCCAGGTAGGAAATTTGGAGGTCAAACCTGTGGTAGTCATCAGCCCAAGAGACTCTGATCTGAGCTGAGCAAGGCAGAGCATCAACAACTTCTTTGCTCTTTCAGCATCCCCTTGATAGAATCATTTAATAAACTTTTTGGCTTGTAGTTCTTAGCAACAGGAGCATGAGCTGCCACTCCCTCCCCAGAGCTACACACAATGGGCACAGTCCAGAAGCCAGCATGGTGCCACCAGCCCAACAGTGATCCTGCACACAGCACTTCTGGCCTCTCACACCACACACTGTACCTGCTTCCCCAATTCCCCGAACAATTCCTACAAATAATCATGTAAAAAAACATTTTGGCCAAGTATTGTTACCAAGAAAGGTGCACTTTTCTGGTTACAGCAGAGCTCAGCACTGACAAACGCTTTCCACACACTTGCTCCAGGCTCCTTCCTTCTAAAAGCAAGACAACAGAAAGGTGAATGAGTATTTTCAGCTTTATGTACTTCACAGAAAATTGCTCAGTGCCTCTGTACTAGAAAAACCCCTTGCAGCTCTGTAGTATGTTCAGTGACAGGCGCGTGACAAATTTCCACTGGAAAAAAACTCCTGAACATGACTGACAATAGTAAAGCCACAAATTACCGTAATTTTATGCCCCCTGCAGCTAGTGGTATAAAACATAGTTTTCAACCTTGTTTTTACTTGCTGAATTTAGACAAATTCATAATGTTATTGATGACAGTGAGAAAGACACTCAAATGCAGAAATTGTATTCCTTGGTACAAACACAACTAGAGCACAATATTTTATATGTACTATAGGGGATGAAAAATATGGTTGTCATTAACTGTGCATATATAAAAAGATTGAAAACTAGAGGATTCAAAATAATTAATTTCACATTATCTAGATATTTATTTTCAGCTATCACACACTTGATCAGGGGTTTTTTCCTCCTCCCTGGAATGCTGAACTGTTAACCAGGTGCAGTACATGATATTACCAGTGCTCTCTCTTGCTGAACATTAATGTTTGAAATGTAGGCTGTGTCAATAATATCACAAAGAAATGCAAAAACCCTGTTTAAGCAAAGTCTACAGATATATTGCTCCTAATGGATTTTCCAGTGAGCATAAGCTTTCTATCCTATTTCCAATTTTTACAGTGTAATTTTACTTACAAAGGATTCTGAGGGCCCTAGAACTGTACAATTGCTAGAGATGATCTAGCAATTGTAGTTAACTAACCCCACACACAAGCTGTTCTGTCTACTAACTAAACTGATGAGAGGGAAATCCCAGGGAATTCTAGAAGTAACAAGGGCAATTGCATGATTTATTTTTGGTGTAGGCAGAAAGTTTTCCAGATTATGGCTCAGGAGCAGGTTCAGAAACTGGACACAGTTGCTTCAGTTCCAATCTCACCTGAGGCTGCAATTCCAGTAGCAGAACACACAAGGAATTGGTGACAGCCCCAATGCTGGGCACAGTCCTGTATGCAGACTCCTGTTCAGCACCACCCTGAACTACACTAACACCACACACACTCTTACAGCTGCTTTTGGATTTGAGAAGTGAGAGCTTGAAGAGGCTGCTGCTGGAACAAACTTCATTTGGGAATTTCTGGCCTGTGATGATGCTCCTCTCCCTTCAGCTGTGGTTACAGGGCCAGTGCCATCCCAACTCCCCGTGGGGGAAAGGCATGAGGGCCAGCTTGACTCAGCAGCTTTGATCACTTCTTTGTGGCCTCCTCCTTCACGGAGCTGGGCTCAGCAGCCAACACACCCCTAGCAGCCCTTGCTGCTGCCACGGCAGCACACCTCCAGGAGAAGCAGCACATGTCCAGGAGGAGCAGCTGAAGAGGAGTCAGCAGGAGCCATGCAAAGGGCAAAGGCCCATGGTGGTGTGTCATCAACCATGGCAGCTAACAAGCTGCAGGCTGCTCATTCCCCTCATGGTCATTCACTCCCTGTCCCAATCACTCCCAAATCCCAGGCCTAAGGCATCATGCTGAAGCTGCTGCTTTTGTCTGTTGAGACCTACAACTGCCATCCTCCCCAGTTTCCCTGTACTTCCTATCCCTTCAGAGTTCCTCTGCACTGATCCAGTATTTTGAAAAATATATCCCTAATATATTCCCAGCCCATCTCCCATAAATAAAAACCCAGGACCCAACAAAACAGCCTTTCAGAGCTGCCTTTGACAGCCTTGAAGGAGGTTAGCCACAACAACTCTGTCCTGTCCACACTCCCCTGCTTTCCCTCCAGCCCAACCTGCTTTCCACATGGTAAGTACACTCTCCACTCCTGCCCTCAAGACTCATCTCCAACTATCTACAACCCTCCCAAAGCTTGCTTTTCACATCTGCCCTGGTCTCATGGACTATGTGAAGAACAGCAGATGCCAACTACTTGCAAAGCAAATAATTAAATTTGCTTCTGGTTATCCAGGCTCAAGGCCAGACACCGGGATTTGCTGCTTCCTAAGCCCTGAGTTCATTGGCACTTGGAGCTGAGAGAAATAACCGTAAAAAAAACAGAGCTACAAAGAGGTTGGTGGCAATCCCTCCAGACAACAGCAATTCCACAGATACAGTGTTTTATCAGTGTTCAAGAGTAATCACATGAGAAATTGTGAAGCATTAGCCAATTGCAATATAAAGGTTTAAGAGTATCAGAGAGAAACCTTGCATTAATAGTTTTATCTAAAAGTAGACCAACGTGGAACTCCCATCTATAGCAGGCACTGCATGAGACAGTTTCTATTATCTCATTTTCTTAATTACAGGAAACAGTAGAGAAAACTTTAACCTCAAACTTCCATATCTTATTTCCATATCTAATGGGAAACCCAGCACTTTGCTCTTGTAGCTGAGGATCT
The DNA here is from genome assembly GCF_027887145.1 of Ammospiza caudacuta. Taxonomy (NCBI): domain Eukaryota; kingdom Metazoa; phylum Chordata; class Aves; order Passeriformes; family Passerellidae; genus Ammospiza; species Ammospiza caudacuta. Next base: position 29,419,888 of record NC_080595.1, read on the forward strand.
GCACACTCAGGAAGATGCCCTCAGATTGAATTACAGTCTCAGCTGGAGTCACTAACTTAGAAGGATATTGGGTTTCCTCTGATTATTGATTCACAGAAGCACTGGCAAACCACCAGAGGCTGCAGCCATTCTGGAAAGGAAATACTTTTTGGCAGTTAGTTTACACAGAAATTATGAGACTAATTTTAAGAAATGCAGAGAAATATCTGCTAAAAAAAAAGGCTATATTCAATTACAGTCTCAGCTTTTTCTTACATGCTTACTTTTTTCACCTTTACAGTAAAAATAAACCAGTGCAGGAAACTGGACATTCTTTCTAGATGCTGACAGATTTCTCACACTGAACAGTGAGACCTCCTGGTCACATCTATCACTTCTGTCACTTTCTTCTCTGCTGTGTTCCTGGGGAGTCCAGAAGCATCACATGTTCAAAGTAAAGCACTAAATCCAGTAGTACCCCGGTGAACACACTACCAGTCTATTCCTTTGTCAGTATGTGCACTCATGATCCTCCCTTCACAGTTATGATTCTCCCTTGTCATGTAAACTGCAGCTGGAATCCTGCTGACTCAGGCATTCCATCTATAAAAGCCCTCTGACTCTCACTGCCAGAGTCACAATCCCTTCAGCTACCCCATTTTCAACAGTGGGAACATACTAAGGAAGTGTGAAGCCAGCTACTAACCTACCAAGCTGCAATTCTTGCCATCAAAAAGGGTCTCAGGAGACAATGAGTTGAACAAAGTGTTTTAGTAGATAAGGATAAAACCATAGCATGTAATTATCATGCTGCAAATGACTACATCGGTAGTTAACGAGGAAACTTTTCCTGTCTTGATCTCAAAAGCCCCAAAGTCCCTTGCTCCTGCCCATAATGTGGTAAGAGGCAAGCCCATAATGTGGTGCAGGGCACAGAAGTGAGATTAAGTCATGTCAATTCAGGCAGCAAGCTTTTCCCAGTCCTCTCAACCCCAATCAAGACACACGATTATGCAAACACATACACACTCCCACAATTTGCTTTCTACAGTAACATGTCAGGTCACGGCATGTCAGCAGGCTCTCTGCTTCCCACGGAGGCCTCTGGAAAGGCATGCTCCCATCTCACAGACACTGCACCTGGTCTGGATCTTGCACAATCCCAGTTATCCACTAGCTGGTGGCAAATAATTCTATCCTGCTTTAAAGGGGTGCATGCTGTGGTCAGTGTGCCAGAGTGCATTTGCTCTCAGGACCAGTAAATCACCGTGACAAGTTCGCAAGGCTGCCATTCTGCATTTTCTCATCTTACAGGTTTCTCTCTTTGAAGAGGAGGAAATAATGAAACCACCTACTTATTTGGTAAAGAAATGCCAACCTTCTAAACTGCACTTTTCTTCATGCTTGAAATGGCTGCGTCTCAGCACAACGATGCACAAGAAATATTATCATTTCAAGCGTGCTCTTGAAGAGTCGGCACAAATGCCAATTCTGCAAAACCCTCTCGTTATAACCTTGTTTCAGACTGAGATGATTGTGTCCCAGAGTGGCACAAATCCCTCATTGGCCCACATTTTAAAGACAGAAGAGACTGCACTTCTGTGTGTAATCATCCCTTAACTGCACATGAAACACTTACTGGAACAGGAAATCCAAAAGTATTATCACACAACAGCAGCCCAACCTTTGAATAATCTCCTTCTTCCCATCTCTGCCACAGAGACAGGCTGGGCTCCTGAGTCCAGGCTATTCCAATGGGATCCCAAATGTTCAGCATGTCCTTTAGCTCATTTCCCTGTCCCTGCTGCCATGAAACCCTGGTTCTGTTTGGTCTCATGTTCCTGCAGCGCCTCACTGATGTTTAATGGGCTCCGGAGCTGGCTTGCTCAGCCCACGACTTTCCATGAGCTCACTCAAAAGGCGATTTTGGAGCTGAAAACAATTTCACTTACACTCCTCAGTTACAGGCTATCAAATGTACTTATTATCTCTGTAACTGCAGCAATTACAGGGCATGGTTCTGGCTGAGAGGCAAACCAGCTAGAAGAAAAATGGACAGATGTTAACTAGCACCAATCCTGCACGGTCAGACCCCAACGTGGGCACTAGCAACACAGCCCTGCATCCGGCTGTGGCCCTGTGTGCTGCCCTCCTGCCTCAGAGGGCAGAATCTGCAAACATGACCCCCTGGCATCACAACACAGACCACTGATAGGTGCAGTACCTGATCCACAGCCTTATGAGACTTCACCTCCTTGTCAAATGGGAGTTCAGATCCGCAGATCTGCTGTTAACTTCCTCTGTGGTGACCTGGTGTTTGCTTCAAATAATATTCTCTTCCTTAATCCATGTGTTAGCTCAGCTCCAGCTGCATCTGTGCCCATTTCCTCGAGTTACGCTCAGCTGTGACTCCACTTACAGGAACACGGCTACTGCTGTGAAATGGAGAGATTCATGTGATGACCTCTAAAAACAAGAGCTGTGGCACCAGAGAAAGGGTTGCCAACTAGTTGACACAGTCTTCAATTATGCTGCTATTACATTGAAACTCATGTAATGTAGCTGCAGCTTTAGAAAAAAGAACCATCTCCATTTGTGAAATGAAATAAACTGAGTCCTGCCTAGGCTTGCTTTCAGATAGGGCACACAACCATTAGGCTGTGAATGAAATTTCAGACGTTAATGCCTTATCTTGACAAGGCAGGAACAAAGGGTGCGAGGCGGTTCGAGGCATGTAGCCGCCGTGTGCTGTCGAGTCGACGCTCGTGGAGTGATGAAGGTCACTGCAAAACCACGCCACCGAGGAGGCAGACACTGCTTGCACTCATCCAGCTTGCCTGGAGAACAAAATTTACCACTCTCCCCCTCCTGATCAGTGAAGCCTCATTTTTAAACGACAGCAGGATTTTTCTGTGTATTTCTTAATATAATAACTAATTAAATTGGGAGTTTTAACTTTAAAAAAATTAAGTCTGAATTTCTTTCTTTGACCATGCAAGTCCTGCAAAATTTTGCCAAAGCCTTGAACCAACACATAAATTTTTAATTACCACTATTTTGCCTATGTGGGAAAACCTAAGAAAGATATCTCAGTTAAGATATGGCTGAAAATTTAAGGATTAATAAACAAAGCTGAAATGCACAGAAACAATCTTTCATTTCAGTAAAACCTGTTTGAGGTACTCAGCGGGCAACGTATTCCATTTGCAATACCAATGTGCACATTTGTGAGTTTCCATAATGCAGAGATAATGGATGTATTTTCTACCTAATATTTAATCTTTGTAACTTAGACATGTCTTATTTCCATGATCACACAACTCTGAGCTGTAAAATATCATCTCAGAATGGCTGTTCTCCCACATTCCTTCAAATAAAAAATGTCCACCAGTCTCCCAGCAAGTAAAAATTGCTACCCCTGCAAAGAATAGGTACTGCTTTGTTTAAAGGACATGTTTTCATGGATATGGAGTTCTTGTATCCATAAAATTAACTGGACTAAGAGTTATGAAAATGAAATGCTATATGACTACAGCACACAAGGCTAGTATAAAAGGTGAAAGTATTTTGTCTTTACATATAATAGCCAACACCCTACCAAGATGCTTAACACAAGAAAGTACAATTAAGAGAAAACTTTAAAAAATTGTTTATTTTCTGTGTAGATACAGCTGAATCCTAAGGATTATGTTCTTCACCCTCATATTTTCACCCCAAAGTACACTGACCAGGCAAAGAACAAGGACAAGACAGTCTCCTTCAGTTACAGTTCTGTACCCCTCTAGCAACTTTCTTGATATACATATATCTGGCAAATCAACAGGGGCAAAAAACCAGTTGAGTTTACAGCAGATCATACATCAAAATGGAAATATCTCACAGGGCTGCACCTTGATATTTCATTAGCAATTTTAACAGCATTTCCATTAATAAATGTTTCTATCAACTGCAGTTACAGAAAGTGATGTTAATCACAGATTTAAATTAATTACACATAACATGCTTTTTAAAGTTTTTATTGAGTGTAGTATTTAAACAATTTCATAAACAACTAAATTGTAAAACCGTCTGTTCATGATGCTGCTGATCTTCTATTCCTCCATTTTTCCACATAGACCTTGAGAGGCTCCTATAAACAGAGTGGAATAAACAAGTTCAACCTTGTTTCAGCTGAAAAGTTACTAATTCTGAACAAAGTCTCATGTCCTGACAAAATCTATTATTCTCTGTCATGCAAAACTAGATCTGTATTGAAGTCTGTATAATTAGGAGAAATACCAGAGAGAGTGAATAAAAGGAAAAGGAAAACCTTGCCAAAAATGCATAATGAAGCTTCTATTACTAAATGCAATAATATAATCAATTTCATTTTAAAATGAAAATACTTTTTAACTTCAATCTGCAATTGTGTCAAAAAAATTGAAACGTTTTTAAAGACCAAGCTGCATTAGAGAAAAATTGAACAGGGAATGAATCATCCCAGTGACTTGGAAAAAACACTCTTATTTTCACTAGCTACATATAAGAAACAGACATTCTATGTTTTAAATTTACAGTCCAAACAAAAAAATCAGACTATAAACTATGTAAAGCTGCAGAAAAGCTGCAGAAAAAACCCACCATAATCATTGAAAGACTAAACTAAATATTTTGCGCCAAAATTTTCTCCAACTCTTTCCAAATTAAAAATCACATTTATCATGAAGCAATATAGAGAAACAGTATATAGCCAGTCTTCACCAAATTACAGAACATTTTTTTAGAATATAAAAAGTGGTGAGAAAATTGCAATAAAAGGTTTGCTGAGGGAATGGAAAAGAGAATGTCTTCAAAATCTGCTTAGCAAAAATGGTACTGGTAAACAATTAGTCAAAGGAATGATGCAGAACTATTTGCAATCTTTACAGATTTAATATCATGCTGTTTGTCACCCTCAAGCAATATGTGTTTGCACAGTGCATAGGTATCTTGGCAGGGCAGCTAGAAGCAAAGCTGCAACAGAAAAATAATTCCTACAGTTCTAAAATTCCATCTTACTAGCTCAGCAACTTATACAAGACACAAAACACTAATTAATGAAAACTAGAAGCCATTAATTGTTACTGAAGAACAATTTCTGCACGCGTTTTCAAGTCCAATTGCTTAGAAGAATGCCCCAAGGAGATTTGAGGTACACCTGTAGATGAGTGCCTGATAAGGAGGCAGTTTAGATATCATAAGCCCCAAGGCGTTTTATTTCCTCAAGTCAAATCCAATGCAAGATTACCACAGCTCCCACAACACCCAGGACTTCACACATTACCTCCTCTGAGGAATCTCTGCAGAGACCTAGTCCCTATGTAATTATTCATGCAATTTGTTTTATTAATATTGAACATACACAAGTCTGCAGCTCTATTTCTTAATTAGGAAATACTCACAGGGGGTTCAGTGAAAGGGACAGGCTCTCCTACTTTCTTCAGAAAAGTTGCTAAAGATTTCAAAGTGATCTCGTGCAGCTCTACATTCTTCGCTTTTGCTTTCTCATACGTAGCCTTTACAGAAGCAACATCCCCATCCAATTCTGAGGAAAAAAATAGAACCCAAAACATCTCAATGGTTACCTGTTTCTCTTTCCACCTATTTTTACTCATGCTTAACCATCGACTGCTGCTCAGACATTTGCTTGAGAAGCATTGGGATGAAACTGAAGCGACCCTTGACAGTTTCACTGCTGTCCCCAGGGTCCTAGAAGCAGTACAACAGTTCCTACACCTTGTAAACACCAAGGAAGCCATCATGTCCAGTTAAATTCATTCTGTTCCCTGGGAGGGAGAACACAAACACCTGCAGTATGGGAGCTGTCTCAGGTTTTACTTGTTCACATTTGGAAACATCATCTTCGCAACCACAGGAGCTATAAAAGCAATGGTTCATAAAGGAAAAAAAAGCTTTGTGCAGAAATGGATAGCCTGTGTCCCTTTCTCATGAGAAAGAGCTTCCCACTCACATCTGGCAAGTGGCTGAGCTCCTTTTTTGATGTGGGAGGCTACTGCAAAAACTGCATGAAATGACAGCTTAATGAAAGCATAGAAATTGTTAACTTTCTACAACTTTAAAATAGATTTATTGTAGGGGAAACACCAACAAAAAGAGGTAATACTTAGATTGCATTTAATGGACCACACAATCATGATTTTACATATTTCTTTTTTCTAAAAGGTGTACAGCAAAGGATTGTGCATCTCACCAGACTGAAGGAAAGCTAGCCCTGGCAGTGGATCTTATCTCAGGACAAGGACAGGAGTAAAGGTCCTTTTATTTGTTCCATCATGGATGCCTGACAGATGATAAAGCTTCTTTCAGCTGTGATCTATGTTCTACTATATCTTTGCTAAACACAAACAATTATAATTTTATTTGCCCTTTTTTTTTGTTAATTAGAAACAGTTACCAACTGCGGTAATAACAATCCTCTGCCATGTTTCATAGCCTTTTCTAATTAAAAATAACAATGGCCTGAAAGGAGAAAATTTTTGAGTGAAGAAATTAATGTTAATACAGGGTTGGATTTGGTGCAAAACAAGAAAGCATGTTTGAAAGCTTAGTAGTAACTTTGAAATTAAAAAAACCCAGCAACTTTTATTTAAAAGAACTTATTTCTACCCCTCATAGCTAGAGCACAATCTAAGCCTTCTCATTTTCAGTTGTGCTAAATATTTTGCTGATGATTCCTTTAATGATCAAATGATCAATGTCTCATACAGGTAAGATGCTTGCACAGAATGACCTGGGAACAGCTTTTAAAACTCTTTATGCTGGTACTGAGTGTCTCCTCTAGAACCTGCTAGGAACCAGGTACATTTCTGCCTGAAGAGAGTACAGCAAGCATCTGTTCATACAGAGTGTAGCTTCACTGTTCAATACACTCTAACCACTGTTGTGGGTGCAGCAGGGCAAGTGATTGATTCTCAGCAATCTCTTTATGAAACTGCTCTACCATCATGCAGAGTTAGGAAGGATAGTGAATAGTTTAGCTTACTTACAGAATTTTTACTAAAGTTAAAGCAGCAGAGGACTAATGACAGCATAAAGCAGCAAGTACAGTGCTGGTGACAAAAGGGCAATTTTTTGTTTTATGAAAACATGTTAAAAAACATACCCTGCTGTGAACCTGAACCTATCTGTTACAGGGCTAAACAATTTTGGTAGTGATTGCTCTTTGCAATATTACTAAGCAAGTAAATTCTCTAAGTTAGATAACAATCACAGCACTTCTACAACTTGATTCAAATAAGTATGTTTGTATTCCTTTAACACCATATCTTCTAAGTGTTTGAAATGTTTTACCTAATTATTCCTATTTATCTCCTCTGTGATAGACTGGTACACAAAGGCTTCTGTCCTTGTTCTTTTTTGCTTGTATCACATGTGAAAAGGATTTACTCCCTGTTATAAAACTGGAGGACAGTATCAGAGTACAAAAGGCAAAGGACTCTACAGCACAGAGATGCCTGTGTTGCCATAGGAGCTGTTTGTCCTAGTTTTTCAAGAGTGAGCCTTGCAAATAAACATGCATAAACAAAAAACTTGACTTTTTTAGAGGTGGTCTCTTCTGACTTCAGCTATAAAGAGAACTGATAAGTATTTCAACTATTTATGTAAATTCAAATGCAGACATCTGGAATACTAACTTTGGCTACATTATAAGATGTATATATAATTTACACTAATAACAATAAGATTGTTTCACATTACTGATTGAACACATCACTTATGATTTTGAAACCTACACACGCACACATAAAAGGAACCAATATTACTACATGTTTTGGGGGAAAAAAGCTAAATTCATTTTAAAAGTCATTCATTTCTACAGCATTTTTCCCCATGGGTTAGGATGGATTCTTTCTTATTCCATGAAGCCTCTACTTAAGGTTCTAAGTAAAGGATTCATGGCTTGTGTCAGCTGGTTGCTCTTTCATCCTAACAGCCAGAACAGCATACAGATCCAACAGACTGAAACAAGAAAAGCATCAGATAACCCCTGCACCTCTTTATGACTTGAACTGTAAAGTAAGGGCTTGCATGACCTTTCTGAATGTCTCCAGAGCTCTCACCAAAACACTGTTCCAAGAAGCACTGCTTACCATAACATCTCAAGAGGTACCGGTACACCACTGCTGGATCAAGATGGTCAGGAATCAGTTCCACAAGTGCCTCAATCCTCTTGGCCTGTGAGATTTAATGCACATACAAAAAAACCATGAACTTGAAATCTTAAAGAACAAAATGAAGTCACCAAATTCAGAACAGTGATTGCACAGTTTTAAAGTGAAATAAACTGTACTGGTAACAAAGAATAGACTGTGTGACTCAAAGTATGTACAATAATTTCCTTCCCAAAATTTTGCAGATATGAAATAGTAAAAACAATTAAGCACAAAATGCAATTAATGCAATACAGATCTAAAATCTATACTCAAGTATCCTAAACATTAGTGTCTTGTTTTTTCTTCAAGTAGTCAATTAATGTATCAATAAGAATATGGCAGGATTACAACCAATTTAGGAAAACTGCAAAACACTCAGCATCCTTCAATGACCCAGAGGTCAATGGCAGCAATGATCAATGCTTAAAAGGAGTCCGATCACTAACTGATGTGCTTAAATTTAGAACCTCCTTCCCTCAGCCTCTGATTGCAGTTTCAAAAATTTTTAGGTTTTAAATTAAAAGCAGTTTACTGAAATGAAGAACATCTTTATCACACACTATCAACTTTGATGTGTTAGTAAAATTTCAGCTTGATGAGCTGGGAAACTTACACATTTTTAGTTCCTTCTTATAGACACCAAACAATGTTTATCACATTGTATTTATCATCATCACTTCAAGAGAAGAACTTTAAATCTACTAGTATTTAATGCAATTCCCACAAAACATAAATATGCATTTGACTCATTTGAAAAAAAAATTATTCTAGTTTGTGTGCTAGATGTTCCTGATGCTGCTCCTTTATGAAAGAGAAACCCATATGGTTTTGCTTGGGTGTGTATTTCAGGGTTTTTTGGTTGTTGTTCAGTGTCGGGTTTGAGGGGTGGGGGGTTGTTTGATTATTTTAGTGAGTTCTAAGGCTTTTTTGTGTGGGTTGGAGTTTCTTTGTTGGCCTTTGGATTTGTATTTTATTTGTTTTGGGGTTATTCTGTTTACTTTAAGGGGGCAATAGGAGGAGGGAGGGATAGGAGTAGAGCAAGTATATAAACAGCATTTCAAATTACAGGGAATGAGGACAAAGCCAGGAATCTAAACAGATGCTCCAAGTAGATACATGTCCAAACCACCATAACAAGTAATATGGAATGTGTCTTTTAATGTAAACACAGAGGCATTTTATCAGAGAGAGGCTGAGGTTTTAACTTGCATTTGTATTTGTACAAGGTAGCCAATAAAATAAGGACTTTCAGATTGTGAAACTGAACTGGATAATGCAGTAAAACATTCTAAGCACAATGTTTGCAGGATGTACAGTGTAACATGGAAAATGCAGGAAATAACTGAAACAATAGAAAAATATGAAGTACATCCTCCTTTCCATCATGCTCCATAATGTAAACTGTTCTTTAAATATAACCAGCTCTGCAAATTAACCTCCCCCTCCTCAAGAAACCCAGTAAAGCCGTCAACTGTGAAGTTCAAAACCCTTTAACAAAGGTTGATGAAATAGCATTTTGCAACATATGAAATTGTATACATGAAAAAAATATTGTACCTGTCCAGGTTGAGATGCTGATCTAGCCAAAAAACGCCCTAAAGTTCTCTTCTCCTGAACTATTCCACCCCACCTCTGAAGACAAAGAAATGATTAATGCAGCAGACATAAGTAGGTTACTGTTAAACAAAATTACCAAGGTGAAAATAGCCAATTACAGATGCTTAAAACAATATACTAACATATTACCAATTTATAAGGTAAATAATTGAATATTAGGTTGACAAGAAAACCAAAAAACCAACCACAAACCAAGTTCATTTAATGCACTTCATTGGTAAACATTTTTTAAATGGTAGGGATAAAGTTTGTTTAAAACAATAGGGGAAAGAATTAAACTAATACTTCAAATATACCACAAAAACGAGGTTTAGGACTGCAAAAGAATGAAAAAGAGAAACACTATTCCTCTCCAATTATACTGCCAAGCATTCACAAGTGAGCTAGGGATCATAAGGTTAATTATACATTTAATAAGGTGTCAGGGAGATAACTGCTCGTTTCTTTATAAAAATTAAAATGTACAAAGCAAGTTCTCTTTAAAGTATAATTACCTACACTTATGCATACAAAGGACTGATTTCAATCTCTCTATTTTATAAAAGGCTTTAACTGCAATAGACAGGGTTTGAGAAAGAGAAGTTGAACTTAAAAAAGTTTGAGACAGACCAGATAAAAATCAAAAATTGATCTTACTTTAGAAACAAGGACAAAATAAAATATACAAGACAATATTAAGTGTGTGTTCCTCAAAGATGTCAGTGTTAGAACTCTTAAAAATGCAGAGTGTGGTTTTTTTACCAGCTGTGTGATATCAGCACCAAAACGCACAGGAAAAAGAGAATATTGTGCATATGAAAACACATACTATGATTTTCCTATATTCAACTAGTATTGTAGACATTTGCAAACAAGAAAATTTGGGTTATGCCATTATGAATATTCTGTTGAAGTAATATGTTTACAAGCTCTTTAAAGTCCAGGTGAAAAGGTGTGAAGGTTCCCTCCTTTAGGCAAACAGACAAGAAGTGCCTTTATGGTGCTGAATAGGGGCAAAACACTGATGAGAGAAACTTGCAATATTTTGTTACCAGTTCTAGCCATTCTCACCTACTGCCAGTAACTGCTCTGACAGGAAACAGTCTAGTTTGAGAAACATTATCCACAGCTCCCTTTCATGCTGAAATATCAAATCCCTTCCGACTCTCATCAGTAAAAGCATTCTCCCTCCAGACAGTAACAGACACTGCAGCTGTTCCATAAACTTTTAAATAGACTCTTAGATGCATTTCTGAAACCATGGAGTCTTCATGTATATCCTAATATTTTAGATTACAAGCAAAGTATTTATTTAGATTGTTGTTTAATTTCCAAAATATAACAATGCAGAGTGACTATTGCTATCCTCCAGTTGGTGGATTACTATTAGTGAAACACTTGATCCACATAGCAGTCACAAATGTTTAACCCAGTTTTTCCTGAGTCATAAAATCAAAGTTTTTCCTGAGTCATAAAATCCCCTATTTTTCTCCTAGACAAAGAATTTATAACTCAAGCTTACCTGTAAATATCCACTTATAACAAGGTATTTTTAAATTGTCCATTAAGATACAATGTATACAAGGTTATTTCAAGTATGCTATAGAGCCATGAATTTAATTCTAACAGTTAGATGCTCTTGTAACAAATTCCACAAATATATACATGTATATTATTCCATGTTCTGGAAAATTTTAGGAATAGTATCATTTTACTTAAAAATGAAAAAAACCTTATCTTCACAAAAGAAAAAAAGTACCCAATTTTCATTTACTCATTCCATTTCAAGCAAAGAGCAATCAAAGAGCAATCAATAAATCAGAAAGAGTGGAATAACTCGAGAATTTTTTGCATTTTGATGTTTCAAGCTATATAGCAAGAGGGTTTTATGGCAAAATTGTAGTCTCCTTTTCATTTAATATTCAGATCACCAGTTAGGCAAAGCCCTGCACAAAGTAAGGGAATTACAAGGAATACACCCTCACACTGCAGCAGAAGTAACAGATCAGCTTTGTTGGTAGTGTCTTGGAATATCATAAAATATGTCATGGATGAATCAGAGCTTTTTCTTTAAGAGTTTAAAATACTTAGGCACTGGTAAATGAGTAGCATGCACTATCAGGAGATGATAAGAGGCCCTGATTTGAGGCAGGAGCCTATGCACACATCAGTCTGACTGCTGCACTATCACCTGCTTGGATGAGCCTCCTGACAGAGCCTGCTCCAAGCACCCACAGCTCACCCCACCTCTTGCTTGGCTTGTCTTTAGCTTGGCACAAATGCAGCTGTCTCAACTCCTAAATTAGCTGAGACTGTGACCCAGAGACCAGCATTTGGGGTTTAATGCATCTGTGACAACTAGAAAGCAAATTCAACTCTTAACCAACCCTGAATACAATATATACAATATTACAGCCAAGTGAAGTCCATGACAAGCAATTATTGCCTGCTTGTTTTGCAAACTGTACAGCTGTAGGATATCGTGTTTACAGCACTTAGGAAATTAGGTGAGAAGTTTCAAGGAAATGGTTTGCAGGAAGCAACTGACATCTAACAGAGAACTTGGAGAAAAAATATGTGCAATATACAAATACTTCCTTTATTCCCTTCATGTTACTGGAAGACAAAAACCACCCCTGACTCTGGCATGCACTGCTACCCTCAGCACTAGAGCATGAGTCCATGGTTTAGTGTAAAGGGTGCACTGCTACTCACACCGTAATTCAAATGCATCCCAGCAGCTGCACAACATCACTTTGTGACAATTTCTCAGTTAACCTTTGGAGAGCTCTAAGCATTTCTGTTCCTCTTGTTATGTCATTACCTGTATCAACGATCTGGCATCATCCACTCTGCCTGCAGTGATATACTGAAGGAAAAGATCTGTGACAGGTCTGTACATTCCACACTGACTGGCCACTCGTTCTGCCATCGCACCAACTGCAAAATGATGAGAACATGAGGAAAAGCTTGGATTGAAAAGCTGCTTTTGCAAACTTCACAGGCATGATTTATGCTGACTGAGCAAGTTTTATGTGTAATAGCTCTTTCATAACACCTCTGTCGAGTCAGAACATTTAAATATCATTGCAATTAACTTACATTTTTCCAAAGCTGGTTCTAATCCTTCCTCAGACACCTTTCTTAACAAATAGGAAATACTTCTGACAGCTTGATCAGGATTCTGTGCACCAGAGATAAGCAGAGGCTCAAGGTATTTCACAGCAGCATCAAGGTCATTGCTAGGAAAAGAGATTGAACTGGCTCAGTTTCTGAAATCAAGATTTCTAAACCTAAAGAAGCAATTAAAATGAAGTTTTTGTTTTCTACATCAAGCTTGTATTTACCAGGAATAGCTGATGAAAAAACACTGACCAAAAAAAATTATTCGCTCAGATATTGTAAACGTGAAACAATTTATGACTGAGTGAATAAATCAATTAATAAGTCACTTTAAATGGCCTTTGACCTGTGCAAAGTTTAGGTATTTTGGACACACTTTATTCCTCATTAAGAAAGAAGAGTTCAGCATTCTGCTTTAGGAAAATGCATCCTGCAAATCTAGAAGGTAAAATCTAAACATTAACAGAGGATATCTGAATAATTAATGCATGCAACTTAAGTATTTTTATGCAATGTAATTAATTATTTACCTGATTTTTCCATGCCTGCCCTTTTGGATGCAAAAGACAGTACTAAATGTCATTTGGTCATTACATCTATTTGCTTTTAATCTTAAGGCTTAAATATAGCAAATGCTAATAAAATAATGCAAGAAGTATTCACCAAAGTGTAAACTCTACTTCCAGCATTCTAAAAAGTTCAAATGACAACACCTCTTACCAGTCCACTGTAAAACCTAATTAAATTGAAAGAGAAAACTGAGCACAATGAATGCTTTTAGGTGAAGCAGCAATGCAGCACATGTAAAAGCTATGAAAAAATGCTTTGAAAAACCAAAAAATGAACATTGTATTGGAAATATCAGTAAGAATCTGTTTTTCAGAGTTATAAAGATGAGATTACAAGGTATTTAAGAATATATAGAAGAATATAATTTAAGAATATATTATTTACACTGCTCAGTCTTTTCATACATCAAGTTAGTTTTGGTATGGGAAAAGCTGGTGCCCTACCTGCATGGAAATTTATTTATTTATACTTGTCACCAAACTCCATCTTAAGAGCACAGCCTGATTTGCCACACTTTTATGACATGGAAATACAGGAAAATAGGCATATTATAACACAAATAATGAAGTGTCTCCCATGTGAAGCATTTAATTTACATTCAAGTCCATGCACTAGAACTATGTGCCAAGGACCACTGGGATCTGCTCCCTGTGGCCTGGCATGCCTGAGGCAACCAAGAATCTGTGATGTACTACAGAGCTCTACAGCTTTCCTGCCAAGCCAGGCACAGGAGGTCCACCCAACAAAACTAGTTTGAAATGAAACAACAGAATATGGAGGATTCCTGAAGACTGGTCCCTGCAAAGTGTATTGGAGAAGCTGACCTTGCCCTCTCTCCTCCAGGTGCTTTCTCATGCAGTTTTACACACAAAGGATAAACCAGCAAAGTACCAATGTATCAACTAAACTAGAAATGCACACAGAGCACAATACTGAACCAACAGCTGAATCACTGGATACTAGGAAGTGTGGGGATAACTATGATGACTAAACTGTGGCCTAAAGTATCAGCCAAGCTTTTTTAGCTCATACTGGAAAGACCTCACTTCACAGATACACATCTGGCTTTCACATTTTGAAGGTAAAGACAATAAGAGTTCAAGAATATACTGCCATTTCAACTGCTGGAACAGGTAGTAGATTTTTCTTTCCAACAAACAACAACAAAAAATATATATATTTAATACATATTTATATAATCCCTGGGTGCTATGTTTGATGAAGTACTTCCATTTTACCTTCAGATTTCATAGAGCTTTTGATGTAATATATACACATACATACATACATACATACATACATACATACATATATATATAATCTCTGGGTGCTACGTTTGATGAAGTACTTCCATTTCACCTTCAGACTTCATAGAGCTTTTGATCTAACACCAAGGAAACACTTTACATGCACATTGGAACAAAAGTATCAAATTACAGCACCAAAAAAGACCTTAATGCTTCACAGTTATTATATCTCTATTTCATTCAATTTCCAACCCCAAATTTGTATGGGAGACAATACCAGAACGGAACTGCACACTATACTCAACTAGAATTTCAACATCTGGGACACTGTAAAAATGGAAACACAATGAAATGGATAATGCAAGAGATTTCCCAGCACATTGCAGAAAATAATTAAATACACAGTCCTAGAAATACTTACCTTTTTGTATGAGCCAATGCAATTGCATTAGAGATTAGTGAGTCAGGTAAACGAATGGATTTTGTGACGTCTCCCAGGATGTTTTCAAGTACTTGCAGGCTCTTTACATCTCCTTTTTCTGCCAGGGCCTGAATGAGAGCAGTAGCTGCTGCTCTAGTAGGCAACACACCACTGTCAAGCATTCCTTTTAAAACAGCCAAGGCATCTAACAATGGTAAAGAAATAAGGGAAACAGAAATCAGACTTTAGTTCAGAAAGCACCATGCTGCTGGTATCATTAATCCTACCCATTAAAAATAAGTACAGAAAAAAAATTCTTTAAGCCCTGCAATCACTAGAGTGAATTCTAACTTGAATACATATACACAAACAAAAACTTTCGACAATAATTTAGGTTGAAAGGCCATAATATCTCATAATAAGAAGGATTAAGCTACTTTCAACATTGGAATAATTTGTTTTTAACCGGCTCAAGGAAAGCAGGTGTGTCATAAACATCCTCTCTTATGATTTTGAAGTCCTGACTCTTTTCTTCCCCAAACCGCAATCAATTTCCTTCACTAAAAACAAAAAATGTCGTATATTTAAGAATAAATATAGCCTAAAAATGTAGTCCATTACAGAAACTGATGAATTACAATACTGAGATTTCTCTTTTTAAGTGTGCATGAAAGCTTTGTTTCCCCAAATTTAATTTTTAAATAGAATTATGGGATACAGGTTTCCTTGCAAGAACCAAAACCAAGAACTCAACCCTTACCTCAGAAACTCCTAGGATTATAGCAATTACATGTTAAAAACACACAAGGTCAATCTCCTGTCCATCTGCCACAAATTCCCCAAACCCATAGCTGATGAAGTCACCCTCGTTTCTCCTAGCAGAATTCTTGTCAGTTTATGTTATCCATGAGCAAACACACAGAGAAAGACATGCCCCTCTGGTAAAAATCTCTTATTCCTTACCAGCACAGGCAGGATTAATCACAGATGATAATTATAATACCAAGGGATAACACT
Source organism: Ammospiza caudacuta (assembly GCF_027887145.1). Lineage (NCBI taxonomy): Eukaryota > Metazoa > Chordata > Aves > Passeriformes > Passerellidae > Ammospiza > Ammospiza caudacuta. The sequence goes on from NC_080595.1 coordinate 29,436,033, forward strand.
CCTAGCATAATATACACCCACATGAACTCCACAGCATTGCCATTCCAATTCAATATGCAGGTACTGCAGAAATCAAGTAACTACCCTTTACATGAGAGGAAGCAAAAAACATCCTTTATGCTTAGGCTTCCTTCACAGGAAGTTTTTTTTTCTGCCCCATATTCTTCTTTTTAGGGAAAATAAGGAGCAATACATGGGGGGGAGGAAGATTCCCAACTTTTAACAAGCAATCTCAGAAGACATGCCAAGTTCCAATTCTCTCCTAACTAGGTGTGGGCCTCCCTCTAGCACAGAGTGCAACCAGCCTTCTCAAGAACAAGGACAGAAAAGATTTGAAAGCTCCATATGTGCAGAACTACTGCAAGAAGTAAGGTACTAGTAGCATAGTGGGTAATTCCACAGGTAACTATATGCTTGTGGAAACCAACCATGCATCTTTCAAAATAAACTTCTACAAACTCTGCAAATTTCCTACCACCAAACTCAAGTTCTGACCGTAACCTGGTTTTTACCAAGTTCTTGCTAGAAGATATCAGAGCTCTTAGGAGTACACTTTAGTACCTCCAGAAAACCTTTTAACTGCACCACATTGTACAGCAAAGAATGCTGATGAACTAAATGAGGTATGTAAGTGGTAAAAAGCAAGCAGGTTTTACAGAAATGAAAGCCATCACAGGATGTAGGTCAAATGGACCTCACCAACAAAAGACTACAAAAACACCATGCCAAAAATGTTTTGGGTAATCTGTGAGCCTTAGAAAATGACCTGTATGGCTGAAATACTCAGTAACTTGCATAAGTTTCACTTAGACAAAGTAGTATATCTCAAATTAAAATAGAAACAATGATTAAATGTGACTATTCAATAAAATTGTTAGATAAAACTTGTTCAATGCACAAGATATAAGAAAATATAATTTTGCAAAGTAATGTAATTCCACAAGATTGAGAAACTTTGCATTGTGCAGAAAGTGAGATTTTTAGAGTACAACAAGGAAGAGAGTTGATGTAACAGGATTTAGTATGCTAGCTAAAAGAACCGCAGTGCAAGAGACTAGCAGGATATCGAAACATCACTGATGTTCTGAAGAAGGGAAGACTTTTGGTGTGCAACATTCAGGAAGAACTGGTAAAATTTATGGCATATTAGAGAAGAAAGCAGAGAAGATTTATGAGAATAAAATCAGAAAGGAAAGTCAGGTGATGGCCTTCAAAGCAGCAAAAAAAGATCTGCCAAGAGCAAAAGGAACAATGGCATTCATCACAAATACTTCAGTGGATGACACCTGCCAATGACATGAAACTGGAGACTGAATGAGGAAGAAGACAGGTTTATCAGCCACAGGAAACAAAGAGTACAAGTGAGAAGACGTGTCCAAATGCTCATCTTGAGTATTTTAATGTAGCTGATGTTACATGGGTATGAGTTACTAGCACAGCTATGTATGATGGAATTAACTAAAACGTAATGATGTTAAAATCAAAAGTGGATTTTCTGAATTTGTACATAGCTGCTTTAATGCCTAAAGGTACTGACAAAAATATGTATCAACACTGTACTTAGGCTTGCATGCAGATAAAAGACATTGCCCTGCATGTACAATTACTTGCATGCAGAGTTTTCCTCCATCACAACACTTCTACAGCCCAACTACATAAGTAGGACATAACTCTGTGGAGCTGATCTCTAGGCTGCAAAGCAGCCAATGCTGAGGACTAAAATAAAACAACTGTAAACTTTATGCACCATCTTGTTGGGTACCCTTACGTACTCTTCAGCCACCATTTTCTTCACTATCATCGTTACATTAAAAAGAAAACCAAACAGAGTATTCTGTTACTGTTGGCATTGAGAACTATTAAAAAGTATTTGATTAAGTTTTTAAATCAATATTATAATCATTTAGTTCACAATCATGCACATTTAACAGTCAATTTAACTCATCTGGTATCTCACACAACCAACACAATATGCAAGAAACAACTGCTGGGAATTGTTTCAGATGCTCTAAAGTATGTTAATTTCCAAAGCAAAATGACTTGTGCTGTGAATTTTAACGCACTTGAAAGCCTGTACTTTCTCTCGTTCTGGAGCACAAATTTTGCATGTCTGAAGAGCTGTGATTCATCTTAAGAAAACCCATCTTGTGTTAAATGGAATGGAAACTGGACTAAGTGGTCAAATGACAAGTACATTCATATTCAAGCTGTATTATAAATGCATGTACAGTAATTTACGTCTCTCAGCTACCACAAAAGGCTCTTGATAAGCAGGTAATTTGCTAAATGGACTCCTTTATCCAAGTATTCGAAGGGCGTTACAAGAAAAATCTGCAGAGGCATTAATGTGACGTAAAGGTCAAGCATTGTGACATACCTTTCAAATAATCCCGCCTAACTTGCGATATGATGAGGAGGCTGCTGGCAGCACTGTTCAGTGTGAAGCCCTTGATGTGGGTCTCAGCACTAAAAGAAGCAGACATTTAGAAAGGAATTACTGACATGCTTCTGATACGATAATAAATGGTTGAGCACCAAGGTGAAATTATAAAAACTACTGTTCGTATGTTAAAAATATTGCTGCAAAATATCGACCTGGAGACAGCTTTTGTGTTATCCTGTCAATGGTTATAGAAGGATAATTTTTTTTTGCATTCTGACAGATGACAAAGTTGGAAGTGAGCAACAAAAGAAACAAAGTACAAGATTTTTTTTAAACAATCGGTTCAGATTCTTGAATGCTGACATATTAGATGACTAAAATAACTGCATGCCCTGCATTGTTCTGTTGTATCCTAAGCTGGATACTTTTTCTTCTTTTTTCAATAGTCACCATAATTATAAAATATAAAACTATTCTTTCAGCAATAAAAATGAAACATTTATTTTCAGCACTGTATATTTTAAACATAAACTAAAGCATATTATGAACTAACACCATATCATTTGGTTGATTAATTTTCAAATTTCTGTCATCTAGATGTATACAGGTTTTAAAGCGAACATCCTACATTTGCTGCCTTAGCCACATTAAAATTGTATTTTGCTTATCAATTCCTTGTCTCCTGTAATACAAAACTTCATGTAAGTAGAGCAAAGACAGCCTTTACTTTAGCAACCCTGCTAAAGCTTTGCTAACACTCTGGAAATTAGTCAAAAGAGACTAACCAGCAATCACATCGGTCTTGTACTACAAAATGTTCCTGCTCCTAAATGACATATAGCCAAGCTCCATTTTTAATATATAAGGATAACTTTACAAATGTTCATTTCTAGATTACAAAATCTCAACAGAGCAAAGGGGGGCATTGCCATTTACCATATCAGCAATCAAGATAAGCCTCACTGATCATCTTGTGGCAAACAACTGAGCAGCCTACCTACTTGAACTTAGGGGATGAGTGGATTGGGAGGTAAGCAGGGTCATTGCTAAATTGTTCTCCTCAATCCCAAGAAAATCCTTCACATTGCACACAATATGACTATCCTCTCAGTCACTTTCAGCCTCCCAGGCTCACAAATGCAGTCACTGTACTCGGGATTTTCTTCCTCTCCCAACCAATCCCCTTAATCCCTGCCTAAGCACCCACTGCTCAGTTCCGCCTTTTTTTTTCCCTTTGTCCCATCTGTCAAAGCCCTTAAGTCAACAATTCATGCATGAGACTGTAAATTACATATAACAAAGGATTTACTTTCTCCAATCTTCCAATCTTTAGTGTGATTAAATAGATGTTAGCTACTATTACAGAACTAATCCATCATTCCAATACTCCTAAATTTCTATTTAAAACTTCTTGGACTAAATGGAGTAAATATTCCTCAAAACAGTTCTAGAATGTGAAAGCAACTACACTTGGGTTGACCAACAGATCAGTAATGTTCTGGGATGTCTGGTGTTTGTTTCTTTCAAAGGCAGTGTAGGAGTGCTATTTACTTCTCCCACATCACTTTCTCATGGAAGTTTTTCAGTTCAGGTAACAGAGGGATATTTTGAAGTTCTTGGATGTTTTAAAATTATTTAAAAAGTAGTTATTTTGTTGCCTATGCTAATGTGCACAGTAAGACTATCTACATATTATTTACCTTTCAAATTGGCTTCAAACAGTCAAATGAGTAATTTGTATCTAAATTAAGGTAGCTTTCCTGTATTTTATGAAAATATTAGGAGCTGTACAAGTTTCAGACCACCACACACATTTAGGCTTTGTAGGAGTAATCTCTTTTTAGTATGAGGCTGGAAAAATTCTGAAGCATCCAGTAATGTGTGCTGTACACAGATTTGTTATTCCTCAATCACAGGCACGCACACCATCACTTTCTCTATTTCACTGAATTACTTAGAACTTAAAAGCTTTTAAAAATGCTTAATATAAGCATAACTTTGTTACTAGAAGAAAAGCCACACAGATATGCCATGAACACGACCAATATGAAGCATTTTCTGTCTTGATGCAACAGTAAGCTGTCAAAAGCTTCTCAGATTGTCATTATTTGGCATTTCTAAGCTACAAGATGGAGTAGGAGAGTTGTGAAAAGCACCAGGGTTAGATCATAGTTGGCTTTGACCAGCAACCAAGAAGAAAATTTCTTATAAAATCCTGTTACTTTACTCCTAAACATCTCAAACTTCAGAGGCTTAACACATCTCTGACCTTTTCAGTCTTTCAAATGATTTTTTCCCCTGAATTTTGAATTTATGTACTACACTTATCTAAACACTTATCTAAAGTGACAAATCTGAATCCCTAAAATACTAGGAACAAACCACCACCTTCTTTCTTCTTTTCCACTTCTTTTCCAGTAATTTTGCAAATTACTGCTGGAATTATGCACTACTTTGTGCATCTTCCTTACAACTGTTTGAGCTGTAGAGCAGGAAAGCAGTGTATCCAAGTACAAATCTTCAGTACAATGTTTCAAGCTTCTTCCCTGAAGAACATTCCAATACATTTTAGATACTTGAGTATTTTCTCTGAAACAAACTACCTAAATTTTATGGGTGTTCTTTGTACTCCCTAACACATCTCCCCTCCACATTCTATTTGCAAAGATTTATCAGTTACTTGCATTACAGGGAGATCAATTCGATAAACTGATTTAGTTTTCTCTAATATAAGTCATATATCCTGCAGGCACAAACATTACTTATCATAAAGCCCAGTTGCTGAGAGCTATTTGCAAAAGGACTATTTGTTCTTCTGAAAGCAGAACTGCAACACTTTTTCAATGAAAGACATTTCTCCAATCTAAACACTTTTAAAGAAAACATTAAAATAATCAATATCATCTTACACTAGACTGTTCCTGGACATCAGAAACTAAATTGGCTCTAAAAACTTTTTACAGTACTCTATACATTACGTAATTCACCTACAGGCATTCTCAAATCCACTGTATTCGTTCAGTGAGCACACTTGATGACAACCACCAGTCTTGTTTTAGTTGAATAAATTGAAAGACTTAAAACCCTTAAACCTAAATTCTTGTTCTTCTGAACTCTACACTGACAAGTCAGAACACTTTAAAGCCTATAACCTGACCAGAACACACGTTAGAGGCAATCATTAAAGCAAGGGCTGTATCATACAACTCACTAAAGGTTAATTCGATTCCTTTCCTTCTAATAACTTGTGACAGCAGGTTGGATTTATTTCAGAAGTGTAAGAGTTGGATCTAAGGTTTATGGTCATCTTTTAGCCACTGGCATCACAGTCAAATGTACCATTTTGCATTTGGCAGGCAGCCAGCTGCCAGGGAGTGTGGGCAGGGTAAGACAGCAGCAGGGACAGGCATGCAGGGGAAGGCTCACAGGCAGCTAAGTGAAGGAATCTTGTCTGTTTGGATATTGCTCTAAAGAGGAAAAGGCAGACTGCCAGAAGGGTAGACTTTCAACTCTGATGCCAAGTACATTTGTTCAGATTGTTATTTGAAATGAGTTATTAGCAATACACACTGTCACTCTAGTACCTTTTTAAAAATGTGGCATACCGCCCTATGAAACACTGGTGTATTTCTTACCACAGCTCCTAATCACTAGTCATGACCTGTTTTCCCATTAAAAGATAAGGACTCACCTGAAAATGATCCAGAAATTATTTAAGCCCTCTCTCTAAGGCAGTAAAAGTCCCCCAAACAAAGAAAAGCCTTACATGCGTTTCACATCAAGGGCTTCATCAAGACAATCCTGTGTTAACAATGCTTTTACAAGGATGTCACAGCAAAGAGAATGAGACTCATCCTTCTTCATTCTCCTGAAAATATTGTAGGCCTCTAAAAAAAGAGTAAAAAAGCCAAAAGGAAATGTCATACTGCAAGAACATGGATCACAGAAAGAAATCACCTGTTCACTGAAAAAGGTCCATCTTAAATTTATGTATCCTTTGCTTACATCTTTGAGCCCAGAGCTGCAGATCACAGCTTGCTCAGAACTACCTGTATATAAAATATCAACACACACTTCTACAGGAGAAAAAGTTTGCCACTGCTCTTCCTTTATATGTGGCTGTTGCTTCAATATCAACACAGCTGGTTAGAAGGGGAAGACTCAGGATTTTTTAAAGCAACACCTAATTCTGGGGTATGCAGTTACAGTGTCTGGTGCATGATCACAACAGCATTTAACAAATAATATAGGAGGCGATTCCAATATGGGGAGATCAGATTATTTGGCTACGACAAGATTTATACAAAACATACAATTTACAAATATACAGATATTTAGCAAGTAAACTACACTGCATTTGTTTGACTGATTAACAGTTTTATTTCACGCATTCACAATAACTGTCAGTGTATGAAAAGATGTTACCAAAAAGGGGGAAAAATTATAAGCACAGTTTTCAGTCATTTATTTTTCTGAAACAAGATTATGCAGCTATAAACATGCAGCTAGAACTGCCATCCACGCTGTAACATATGCTAGAAAGCTGTGTTAAGAACCATAAATGATCTTTTACATCTAAACAGTGACTGCATGTATATTTTAATGATTCATGAAGTAATTCCTTTGCTAGTTCAAATCACAGCCACAGTAACCCTTAAAACTTATCAGAAATAGTTGGACTATCACCACAAATTTCACAGATAAGCATTAAGCTTTTTTCTTCTACTTTGAAAGTAAAGATGATGACAACTCAATTGAATCCTAATGTCATAAGAAGCATTATACTAATTGCACTTAGTACAGCGTGTTATGGAATTTTAATCAAAACTGTTGATATGCCTTTCAGTTTGCATCTTAACTTCTTTAGCCAACAAGCATATACAAAAATCTCCTGAACTGCAGGCAAAGAAATGGTTATGCATAAAACTTATTATTGACATCCCACAGACTCCTACACCAAGTTAATAATTAGAATTACCACAGCCATTCATAATGTACTCTGTATGCTTGAAACGTTGTTAGATATATATATGAAGAGAAATAAAGGGTAACAGCATCTCAGTAAAGATTAAATTAACTTCTGTGTATTTCAGTTTCACAAGAGAGTCTGACATTACAAGAGTGACTGCACTGTCAACCAAAAGAGCAATGGAACAACAACAGGACCACATAAGAAAAGTCCTGAAATCCTCCCCCACTTTTACTTAGAGGTCTGAAGTTAGTTTGGCCTGCAGCAATGTGATTGATGAACTCTCTTGCCTGCTCAGATGCTGATCACTGGATCCACTGCTCTGAAAGCTGAGGTAGTAGCAGACCAGCAAACACATTCAACAAAAACAATACCCCTCTGACTGGTATAACCTGCTACAAATGCAACTAATGATTTACAAAAATGTAGCTGACTGGTGATAGGTTTGGCCTTTCTGCTCATAAATGTCTGTTTGAATTCTATTTTTTCTAATGACAAAATTTCCTTATGTTTTCCTGCAAAAGCTTTGCTGTCTTCAGACTGAACTAGGATTTCACCCTGTGTTTAAATATTACTTTAATCAGTTGGGTACAGAAATGGACCTGGCCCCTAGTGGTCAATTATCAGAGTCCATAACATTGTAAGATCTCCTTCTACAAGGAAATGTATTTAATTTTCAGGTTTTTCTGTAATGACTACTTCAATGAAGAATTAAAAATATTTCTATCAATTTTGTTGTGTATGTCAGTCCTATGACCATTCTGTTCAGATTTTTTTCTTAACTTCATTTTGCATGTTTGAAGTATACCTGGATCAATTTTGAACTGAGACATATCCCTGGATCAGGTATTATCAGCTTATTACTTCTTCAGAAGGCATCTAAAATTATTAAAATATATTAGCATTCAAAAGAGAAATTTCTTGGTTTCAAAATCATATTGTGCTATACCAGCTATTTCAAGCAGAGAGATTTGTTAGAAAAGTGACAACTTGCCAAGAAAGTCTCAGTTCTCAAGACAGTCAAATCTGTTTCAGTAATTGTGACTGTTTGGGATATGTGTTACACGATCCCCTAGAGTCAAGTTCTCACACTGAGAAATGAAGACAAAGATGAAAATATGACTTTGCATAAATCAAGCACTTTGGAGAACAGATTATCAAAACGTGTCAGACTTGGAAAGTTCACTGAATAGTTACATAACTAGATTGAGTTAATCTTTTTCCCATAAGAAAGCTGCCCCATTACATTCACACCAAAATCACATGATACTGTTATATAAAAAAAGCAACAACTCTTTTTTTTTTTTTTTTTTTTTTAGGTTTTTTCTAAGGCCAAGAGAATAGTTTTCCAAAACAAATTGTTTTCCAACATAGTTGGAACATTTTTTTTCCCCTTCATTTTTAATAGCTCTTGACCACCTTCTCTCAAATATTGCACCTTTAAATAAAAGAATATGCAGAAGTGATTTATTGCTAAGTTCAATATCTGAAGTCATCACAGAAGTATTATTTTATATTTTTGTTTTAAACTAGTCTCCCTGTCAAGTCTAAGGCAGCTATTTAGTTTCCTCCTGCCATTCACTTGGTCATTTATGATACCAAAGGCACAGGACACTTTGCTAGTGAAAATGTCATGAAATACATTCCCTTGATTTCATCTGATTTTCAATTACAACATTTCTTCATTTCTCATCTTTTTATGATACCCAACAGTTAGCAGCATGAAGAATTTCCTGAAAACATGATGTCTGCCACAATACATGATTCTTAACTTCATACACATAACATGGTACTGCACTCCCAATATGCAGAATGTCCAGACTCAACTTTGGACTACTAATCTAAATAAACTGAATATTTAGACTGAGTAACTCTAGATGGTAATTTCACTAACAATGTGAGTTAAATGTCTGAATGACTGATACATTCTTCTGTTAAAACTCAGAGCTTAAAAATCTGTGTCCAACCCATAATATATACTGATTACACTTAGAGAAGAAAATTACTAGGTGTCTTGCATTTACAAATCTTCCTCATTCAGCAAATATAATTTTTAAACCTACTGAATTCTATTTTCTATACCGCTTTCAAGTAAGGTGCCTATTTATTTACTATAGTATAAACAAAGAAAATATGTATTTCCAGAACATTCAAATGCTCAGCACCTTGTTAAATACTAGAAATGAACTGATTGGGACCAAGGCTCTTCTCGGTGGGGCAGAGCAATAGGACAAGAGGCAATGGGCAGAAACTGATGCACAGGAGGTTTCCCCTAAATATGACTTGTGCTGGTGACTGAACACTGGAACAGATTCCCAGAGAGGTGTTGGAGTCTCATCACTGGAGATATTCAAGGATCCTGTTCCATGTGCTCAAGGGTGAGACTGCCGGAGCAAAAAGGCTGGACCAGATGATCCACCTTTCCAAGCTGAGGCATTCAGGGATTCTGTGATTTCCTCCCCATTTTGTAAGGCCCAGTAAAGCTATTTCTTCTACTGTCACTCTGCTTTGGAATGAGATGGATAGCGATGGATTTCCAATGATTAATCACAGACCAAATCAAAGGAATGGCACTGAAATATACTCTGCTCTTCTATATACGAAGGCAAAGGTCCATGCAGAAATTAATGCTGTTTTTAGCAGAGACTGGGAAGTTTGCACAGAAGAGCTCTGCAGTTAATTGAAACCTTAAAATTAACATGGCAGGGGAAAAACCCACAGTGGATTTCAGTTTACCTTTTGCTTTATTTTTCTTGCAAAGCATCTGTATTTTCAGTTCTTCCCCAGTAGAAGCACTGCTGCTATCTTCAGGCCTATCCTTTAAAAGAAGCAAACATTTCAATTACTGTAATGATATCTGTTAGTTTTTTTAATAAGAAGAAATATATTCCTAAGTGTTGTTAACTACGAAAGTTAAACTCCACTTACCTTAGGTATCTCAAATGGAACAACCTGACCATTTTTCTCAAATATATCAGCAAGTAAAATTAGTGTCTTCTCACGAGGAACAATATTTTCTTCTTGAATTTTAGTCCAAATAGCTTCAGCCTTTCCCCAGTCCTTGTTGCTGTCTGAAACAAGATAAAAATCTTCAGATAAAAGCACATTTAGAATATGCATGCATATCTAAGGTAATTCAAAATTATGTCTTTGGAAAATAATCCATCAATTAATAATGTAAATCAATTAATCATGTACTTCTGCTTCATACAATCATCAGTTTGAAGTTTTAAACTATTTTAATACCTAGAGGATGCCAGAAAAACGCCCCAAGGATTGTATGGATTTTCAGATAAATGAGAAATCAGCTCAAAAGTAGTGCAGAAGTGATCATCCCAGCTCATCAGTTCTATTGTTCTAGACTGTTCATTTAAATTTATATATGCATCACTGTACACAACTGCAAATAAACAGAAATCTGGACTTCATGTAAGAAAATGCTTAGCTATCATCTAACTACCTACAGCATGTGCTTTGCTGTTGCCTTTACATTTTCTAGCTTTGCAGTCACCAATTGTGAAGCATTGATGACTCTCAGTCACTACTGATTTACACCCTGGTAAAAATGAGCTCTCTAAAGCAGGAACATCCTTCTCAATAAACTGCCTTGGCATTTCATTCAAATCAGGTTTTGCTCTCCTGCTATACATGCAAATCTTGTAAATTTTCCACCGACTCTTCAAGAGTCAGTCTCTCCTCACAAGTGCACAGCAAAGGGCAGAAGGTGACATTTCACAGCTACAGCAATGGAGTATTGGAGAATGAACAAATACTGGATCAGGCTGTTCAGAAAGGCTCTCTGATCTCCACTGCTGAAGGCACCCAAAACTTAGCTAAACAGGCTTTGATGTGATCTGACTTTGGAGCTATCTTAACTTCAGGAAAACTCCTGAGGTTTTCTCCAGTATAAATTATTCTGTGATAATCAAATCCTTGTTTTCAGCTTTTTTGATTACTGTCTGGACTAGATGGTAGGGTTTTCTTTATATGCTCAAAATAGATCTGAAGTTATGATTTTGGTACACAATGACAGCCCTGCTGTAGTTGTGCATGGGGCAGCTTTGATAGGTAATCTAAAATGGTTGAAAGCAGGATTATGCATGGCTTTTGTCTTTCATGGTGACAGAAATCCACAAATGTTTTTCCACTTCTTTGAATAGATGGAATTGGTTCTGTCTTCTGAAAGAAGACTGAAGATTTTGCATGACACAATTTGATGAATTGTATCTTCTTAGATTCTCTTCCTAGCAGGTACACTGTCAGACTTAGTCACTGCCAGAGGTGAACAGGATGAGTGGAGAAATAGGAAGGTTCTCTCTCTGTTGAGACAACATTGATTTTCAGGCCTATTTGATTTTTGATGGTGAACCAGTATGTGTAAAGCCAGACTTAGGTAACACTGGTTTTCTTTGAATCTTTCCAAGGCTTCAGGAAATGAAAAGCAGCAAAATTCTCATGGGGTCTCTGGTCGCATTTTTTTGTGCAAGCACTCATGCAGTAGGGAAGAGGCCTGCATCAAGTCCTACCCAACCAAAACCATACATAGAGAACAGCCTAAAATTATTAAAAATTCAAAAGCAAGTTTTCCAGACATATCAAACACCTATAACAGGTCAATAATATACAGATATATGTACATACTTTACTGAAGTACACAGAAATCCCTACAATGCTTTATGTCCCAATTTACTGTGTAGTGCTCCATACCCAATAGTGCTCCATATCTAGTCTGAATACAATGTATTTTTTCAGTACTTTAAAACAAATCTCCAAAATTGTAATCCTTTTTAATACAGTAAAATACACTGAATAACAAAACCAACATAGACTTAAAAAACACAAAAAGAGGAATGAAAACCTCATAAACACATCCTCCACTAAGTCTGCAGCATAGAAATAAAGTTTCAGTTTTCAAAACTGTTTCATGACTATAAGCAATGCAAAAGTTAGGGTGTGGCTTGGGAAAAGTAAGTAAATTTTTAAAATATATGCACCTTGAAGAACCAGATCCAATTACAGGAGACCCTCAATTTTTACCAGTTATGAAGATAATAGATGAACAGGATTTCTTCTCTAAGCACATTGAAAGCCAAACACACACACACATACACACACTATACTAACTAAGCGTTCAGGTCTGCAGATGAAAAAACCAAACCCCTGCCGTCTCCTCCCCCACAAGATGCCTCAGAAATGCTAGCCAGACTAATTGTGTATCAAGACACAGCTTCTCTCCAGGGTTATGTCCCATTTCCAACCACAAAGGAAACCAGATCAGAAACATGGATAAGATCTTGAGCTCACTTACCACACATTTGGAGCAGGTGGTAGTACATCTCATCTCTATCGCATTCAAACAGATTTCGAGTTGATTCTACCAACTGTTCCAAAGTTTCCATCTTCAAAAAGAAGGAACAGCTCAGTTATACCTCAAACAAACAATTATATTTCTATATTTTTCTATATATGTGTCCATACATGCTGTGTGCATTCAGCTAAAATAGTATTTAAGTATACACCAGCATTAAGTTCACCTCACCAGCCTGTCATATGTCCTTTCACAAACAAAAATCAAGTGAGAAAATACTTCAAAACAATTTTTCCTGGAATAAAATGACAGTTCCATAGAACACATCATACAAGTCATACCTGTTTATTTAATATACACTTTTGTGCAAACCACTTCAATCTTCCAGAGTGTGCTCTCAAGCCAGGAGTCTGTAAAATATTTCCACAAGAAATACATTACTGCACATAGAACATTCTAAGGGAAAATAAACATAATATAGGTATTCATAAAGAAACTTCATAGCTATTGTTTGTTTTTTGAAATCTAAATGAAAACATGATTATTTCTGAACTTGTAGTTAAGTTGCATTTATGAGACATAAAAATTACAGTCATCTTATTCAAGACAGTCTCCTTTTTGGTTGAACACTACTGAGAGAGTTCATTTAAAATACATTTCAGATGGACTGAAACATTAAATAACTTCTATCATCACATTAATGGGGTATTATTGCTCCTACCTAAAGTAATCCTTTGTATTACTCCTGGTAAAGAATTACACCAAATATTTCTAAACTGTCTTTCACCATGAAATATTTGTTTTCAGCACCACTGCAACCTAGCAGCTAGAGAACCATGTTTCTGAACTGCACCATCACCGTTTGGTGATGCCAGCATACTGTACAGATAGCAGCTACAGGAACCGCAGGGCATTTCCTACTCCAGAACAGAAGGCTCTAGATTTACTCTTAAAGCTAAGACACTCAAAGCTTACCCTTATGTGTGCATACATAGAGGAACTGATGTGTAATTGTCAGCATGCCACAGTTCTTTGTGTTACTGACTTTTCCAGGTTGTGAGCCTTTGCTCATTCATTCCTTTGTTGTTTCAAGCAGACTGCAGCTACATGGTAGCTACACATGCTCAAAGGAAAGGTTTCAATCCTTGAAACTCTATCTGGTGTAGAAAACCACATTGTGCCTTCCCAGCACCATATACCATAATCAAAACAGCAGCTCCTCAACTTAAGCAAATTCATAAATAAAGATAGGAAAAGTCAATTTTTTTTAAGAGATACATCATACATTCTACCTACTCATGTCCAACATATTTAAAAAAAGGTTACAGCAAAATGTGTGCAAAGCATCCATAATTTTTACCTCTTGGCTTTCCCTCCCATAGATACTTGGATTTCCGGGCTTTATACTACCTTGTCTTAGCACAAATATAATTTACAGAGTGAACTCTGTTTTTTATTTCAAATGTCCAGATTCACATTAAGCTTAAAGTAATTCCAAGGAAATGTCTGTTCACCCCTACAGAGAAACATGTGTTTTGACTCTTGAAGGCTTTTAGGTTTTAATATTGTAAGAAATCTCTACAGTTTAAATGTGACATGCAAGTTAAAAATTTGAATGCCACTTTGCACAAAAGAGGCAGTTTGAACAAAATGCTGTGAGAAATATTAAGTTTCAGTTGCAAAACAGTGGAAACAACTACTATTGGAAATGTGAATTTACCTTCTCTCTTTTAAACAGAGATTATTTCCTTTTCCCACGGTCTCCAAGTGCAGAATTACTACCCTTGCCTCTTTCTGAAATAATTCAGCATACACCAGAGAACCAGCATGCAAAACTTCAGTGAAAAGTGTAAAATTTTGCTAAATATATAGCAAACAGTGTTCTGCAGAGTAAATGTTGGGCCACATAATTCTACCAATTGCCCAACCATTCTATGAAGTCAATGCAAGGGTTTGCTAAAAACAGGATGCTAATCCCATAGCTCCTCAACATGGAGCATCTCTGGGTGTTCAGCTGTACTGTTAAAACAGTCTCAGCCCAGAAGGTTACAGAAAAATTGTGTCTTCCCACATTTTCAAAGTGGTATATATGAACACAGCTTTCCAGGTACGTGCTTTTTTTCCAATTACTTGTTTGTTTGGGTTTTTTCCCCTCCTCACAGTTATTTATACTTATAGGTACTGTTCAGTGCTTTTTTAAAAGCTACCAAGCAGTTTCACATAAAATATGCTGAAAACTAAGTCAAGAATTAACATCTTACACAACAGGCTCTTGATACACAACAGGCTCTTGAAAATGAAAAAGAAAGAAGTATGTTGCCTGCATTTGTAGCTAATCCTCTTTAGGACATGGTAAAATTCAAATGCTGAATTCACTTACAACTTCCAATATCACTGCTGATCCGAATGCCAATGAACTCAACAGCTCGAAAGCTACAAACTTTTTATAGTAAATCCTTTCCTGTTCAGAAATGATTGATGTGTCTGTCACTACAAGGACAGCTGAGTTATACAACAGATATCCTTGTGTTTCATTTTGAAATTGAGAAGTGTTTTCACATACTGCAGGTCTCAATCATCAAAAGAACATCTAGGTCAGATTAACTAAATCTCCAGGGCTTGCCTGATAGTCCATATTTGTAGCTTATCCTTTACAATCTTAGGGAATTTTAAACATTGCATTTAGCAGCAAGCAGTGTTTCTACGATACAGCAGACTAAAGTAAAGAATAACAGAATGCAAGGAATAAAGAAAAATTAAGTAAAAAACTACAATCACTCTTCCAAATTCCTATTTACAATTTCAATCTTGCTTGTTTCAATGGACTAAATTAAAAAAATACATCTATACCGAGTCTTAGTGGTTTCTTTGTTTCTTGGCCTTTTTTGAGAGTCTCATGCAATTCATCCAGCATATAAACCAAACACAGATTTCTGGCTTTTACATTCTTTTGAAATAGAAAACAGTTGTACTGTACTAAATAACCTTGTTATCCTCTCTGTAACAGTAACAACAGGAGAATATAAAATGTCGGGAAACACAGCAATACTTTCCCTTTAGTGCTCTTCCACTCTCCAACTACCTGAGGTTCAGTGGATTATTCTAGTAAGTTATTTCTCTTCCATGAGCTCTTCTGGTTCCCCTAAAACCCCTTAAGATTTATTCAGAAGATCTTTTGGCAATGGGTTGCCTCCACCACCTTCTGCAGAGAGCAACCAAAGTATACCACTTTTGACTGCTTTCAGTCTAACTTCTACTAGCTTGGATTTTGTATTAGAAGACAATATACAACTGATTTTTCTTTAATATCTCAATTTCGTACTAATTTAATGATTAGTATATAAAATAATTCCTTGACTCTTCTCTAGGCTGAGCAGAATTCAGCTACTTCATTGCATCTCCTACAGAAATCAGCCCAGAGTTTTGACCAGAACTTACATGTGATGTGATTCTTGGGGTGTCCTACACAGGGCCAGGAGGGGGACTCGATGATGCTGATGGGCCCCTTCCAACTCAGCATATTCTGTGATTCTATGAGAATTACACTTATTCTACACTTACACCCATACCAATTTACTCACTGATTCTGCACCTTCACACACAGAAAGGAACACTAACCAGAAAGGGATAAATATGCTGCATCTTTGGAAGAACTCTTGTGAAGCAGCAATAAAAATCATTCAACAGTCCTAACACACTGAAAGCATTTGATTTGTTCTCCTCCTTCTGAGAACCAGTCACTTCAGGTGATTGAAGGGGTCCAATCAGCAGATTTTCTGTACTAACAGTTTTATTTGAGCTAATTTCTACCTATTGCAGCTGAAAGAAAACCGATTGTCTGGAAAAATAGTGACCTGTCAGAGAGGAATCTATGAGATGTTTTTCCAGATTTTAAAATAACGATAGCAATATTCAAGTTCTGTTTACCTTAGTATTCTGTAACTGCTACAGCCAATAGAGCCATACTGGTTTTTCACTTTCAAAAAAGCTTTTCTAACAAAAAAGTTTTAAAAATTACAGAAGACATATGAAAATATTTATTTACTCCTCTTCACTTGCCTAAACCAAACTTTTTCTTTTTAAACACAAAACTTACAGACAAAAACCACAAAAGACAACATACAGACCAGAAGCTGAGTCCTTTTCAAAAAGATGACTTTCAGCAAACTAAGAGTTGAGAACTGCCCCAAAACAGTGCCACTTTTGCTGGCTTAGGTTGCATAACTGTTTAAAAACCAGCAGCAGCATTTTTCATTTGGCATATATGTGACACGAGACGGAGAGCTTCTGTTTTAACCTTGCAATGCTGCACGTTCACAAATGACCACTGTGCCTGTTTGGCAAAATAATTCTTACATATAGCAGTCAACTTATTCTAGTCTTTCATAACTGCACTGTGAATAACACATCAATTCTAACTATTCAAGTTTAACCCCAACCACCTTACCTAGTTTACATTTACTTCAAAATTTCTGCATTTTGTTTGCAAAAAGTCCAGTCTTTTCTTAGGGAAACAGTTCTACTATAATCACGAATACAAACATATTGGAAAGAAACTGGCAAATTTTATAGAAGCCATCCATGTTGCACTTCCTGATGGTGTTCTTTGGAAGGACAGATCCATTCATTCCTCTCTTTGCAGCTGAAAAATCCAGTAATAGTAAGAGACAGCTAATGCTGCTAAAGGAAGAAGAACATTTCATGAAGAGTTACATCAGCAGCAATAAGAGACTTATGCTACCAGTACCAGAACCAGTTACTGAGATTGAGATGCCAAAGCAATGTCTTGCAGGAAAATGCTTAACTCCTCCAAGCAGACAGCCTTGGGCAGACAGCTATAGGAACTGATGTGTGTCATTCCTAACAGCTCTCCCCAACATAAGCACCATGGAAAACAGAACACTTGATGGGAAGTTCTTAATTTAAAGACAGATTTTTCCCTGATTCCACAAAAATGTCTAGGAAAATCTCACTAATTCCATACAGCTTTAATGAAGCCTGGAATATTTTTGCATAGCAGGTTATTTGAACAAAGTTGTTTACAACATAAACACTGGATGTTTTCCTTGAATCTTCTCTTAGGTTAAAACTTGTAGCAGAAGTCCTCACTTCTGCTAAGCAGTAGGTGCACCTCTTAATCAAAAGAATATAAATAAAATTTCTGTACCTCATGTAGCCATCCTAGTCTATAAGTGTTGACTGAGATGGTTAAAACTATTTTACACTTCTATTATTTTTTCCTCCTGCTAAACACTCCTTTACTTTCAAATAACAATGCATGAGTTTTTTAAAAATACCAATTAACATATTTATATTATTTTTTAAAGTAATCTTACATCTTGAGTTCATATGTATGCAGGCACATCACTTTGCTGTATTTCTCCCACTATAGTCATCATTGCAAAGTCCAAGTGAAGTATCATTGTTAAATATACAGGAAAAAAACCCTATTTTGATTATTGGCTCTGAACTTTTATGCAATAGTCCAGAAGCTCACAAAAGATCCAGCTTTAGAGACTGAGCAATCTAAAAATAACCTGTGCCTCAAAGAGCATCCTTTCCTGTTGCAATCATACCAACTGCCCAACAAAACACATTAGTGCTCTCCTAGCTCAGCTATTATTTAAGTCACTGTGCTACCAGGATGGCATTACAGCTATGGCTGTTTATGGCTGGCAATGGAAGCAATACTTTTTCTACAAGTTCATTTTCCACTTTGAAAGTAGTTTTCAATGACTTCAAAAATGGCTTTTTTGGTGATAGCACAGAATAACACCCTCACTCACTTCACTCTTGCTAAACAAAAGAAAACCTTGCAAACTCTCTAAAAAATTAGTAATTTCTTTTCTTCTTATAAGCAACTTTGCCCAGAACTAAATATGACTAAACAAAATACAACCCCTATAACACAGAATTCTTTAAAGAGAAACTCATCCAAAATATGTGGACTCTTGTTCAACTTTTTGGGCAAGAGATAACTGTATGTAAGCTTGAAAACAATGATATCTGTACCTTCAATATGTCTACTTTTCATGTTTGATAATGAGGGCACGTACTCTAATGCAGTACTGCAATATGGAAACTTATGAGCTGCTCCACTGCAAGTCATGCCTTCAAAGCCTACTCAGCTGAAGTGTATTTGATATTTTATTTGCAGTACCAGATAGTTAATGAAAGACAAAGGGACACATGCCTACACATCTATCCTCACTAACTATTCTCCTGAGACTGATGAGAATTCAAGCTATTGCTCTCCTCTTCTAAAATCACACAAGATGGCAACCAGTCAACTTCTACTAGGTCAATTTTGATGTAAAAAGCAGCAGAAGTTCACAGTAAGAAAATACAAAGTTTACAGTCTCCACTGGTTAAGTTTGTACTGCTGGTTTGTGGCTTTTTTCTTCCGAAATATGTATTTGCTTCAAAGCTTCTGTCAGTTTCACAGTTCACTGACTTTACCAAGGCAAGTATCTGTTGAGTAAATACTCATGATTTAATTTATTTCACTTGAAAGAGAAATACACACTGCTATATTTTAGGTAGACCTGGAGAAAAATGTCAGGCAAGTAGACTATTTTCCAAAAATACTAAATGAAAGTAGGATAGAGTTCTACAACTTTATTGTTCTCAAGACAAGTGAAACTGATATAGATTTAATCACTATTGGAATATTCTACATTTACAGTAAGTTTTCCAACATAAATTATGCGGTGAAATACTATTACAAAAAAAAAATCAGTAGACATTCCCAACAATAACTACACTGGCAGAAAAGGTGACACAAAAAACACACAAAAACTCTGCTTAAAACAAACTCCTCAAGGTTATCCTAGACTCAAAACAGAGCAAAAATTTGCTCTTGGCCTCGTAATGTAGTTTTACAGTGTATGATGAATGAAAAAAAAAAAAAAAAAAGCACTATAAACCTCTTCCTTCTAACACAAAGTCCCAGGAGCTAAGAAAAGAAGCACAGATCTTGCCATAATCCCACATTCTGAATGCATTACTGCCTTCCTTTTGGGAAGGAATTTTTTCAGTAGTCATCTCCTTTACCAAATTTACTTATTTGAAACATATCCCTTCCCTGTAAGAAAGGAATACTTAGGAACTTCTGAAAAATAACGTGAACTAGTAAGCACCCCATTTTAAATTAACCTACATACATTGGTGCATGGAAAGAAAATCCAAGTTCACTAATAACTAACTGTATCAGAGTCCAGTTACAGAAGGAGAAGTAATGATTTTACCAGACTAATAGGACTCAATAGCAATAATTTAAAAAATTAATCTTTTCTTGTATAGGGCTTGCATGCTTAAAAGCTCTTTCCCCTCTGTCTCAGTTGTATACAGTTAGTCCATAAAAGCTATGGCACCTCCTACAAACTATTCCTAAATCTCAGACCACCATTATCTCATACAACCTTGTTCACAAACATTTAAATTTTGTTTAAATCACGTCCACTCTTTTCTCAACAGGACCAAAATTAAGTCTTTGTAAATAAATTCAGAGACTAGATATAAACCATCACTAAATTACACATAACTGATGCACCCTCACTCCCCCAACCCTGCTGTCACAAATCAAGAAAGCATCTTCTCCTGGTAGTTCATCTCCAGCATAAAATCAGGATGCAATTTTATGATGAAGTCTCTTAGAAAAAGCAATCTGGATGAAAGAAGGTTGTAATCTCTCAATATCACGTAGAAATATTCTCATTGTCTTTATGGCAGATTAAATCCAAAGGCTACTGGTATCTTGAGGTCTGCTGACAATGAATGTCACAATTCTTTGCTTAAATCTATTTACCTCTTAAATTAACTTGACATCTGTTGATAGATATATTCCTGTACACTGAACTCACCCAAACCAGTTCTTTCCTCAGGTCCCAGACTGCAGCAGCAAATGCCTTTTCCTACATTTCTCCACAAAGGAACACATTTCATTAAGCTATTTCACAACCATTTGATCCTGAATTCTTCATACTAATGTCTCAACATATGTGGGATACAGTATGATAAATCTAATTATTCAATATAAACAACATATTTAGTATGAGAGTAGATGAAGATAGTATCACACTTGGTTAAAATTTGGTTTAAGGAATTCGGAAGCCATGCACTATCCATGGCCATTTTCAAGGAAGGCTCCTCTAATGGAAACAAAATAGGTTGAACTTCTCCTCAAAAACTCTGCTACACAGTTCTGAGATCTTTCCCTGTATTCCAATCTATGCCTTCAGTTCCAGCAAAACCAAAACCACAGCAGGAATGAGAACTTTCACTCTTTCACAGAAGGAGCAAATTAACAGCTGTTATTTTAACAGCTCAAGTAATTTGATCTAGAAAGATTTCAAGAAGATCTGCGGAATAACACAAAGACAGTGGAACACTGCTACCAACTCCTACTTCCTCTCAGAGGGATCCATAAGCTCCCAATTTAAAATGCAAGTGACCTGATACATGATTCTGAACAGGCTTGTTTTGGTTTATTCAGGTAAGTATTTTGCTGTACAATGAAACTTCATTTAAGGTGCAATGATTTTATTGATACAGCACAGAAATGGTTTAACATCAGTTTACTACCTTGCCTGCTCAGTCACAGGAATGTTCATTTCTGCTTATGAAAACGTGGTTCGGACTTTCAGTAAGCAGATTTACAGCTGGGCTTTGCTTGACCCTCTGCTGCAGAACTGTTACAGTACTGAAAGAGACACAAACCTTTTCAGAAAAAGCCAAGACTGGACATGGGCTGCATTACACACTGATTCAGTGGGTATTTAAATAGCTGCATTTAGCATGAGTAAATGAAGGGGAAAGGGTGGGTCTAGAAATATTCAATCAACACAAATGCAAACAGCTGCAAATTATGAGATTCTGGTGAAAGATTCAGAGATGACCAAAATATTAAATCCAACCAAAATGGCAGACATCCATTATATTTTAACTACTCTAAGTAGTGAAATTTGTAAACCTCCAAGCAGCATGAAAACAAACAGGGTAACAGGTTAAAAGGGGAATAAATTCCTCCAAGGTGTTGTAAGATTCCCTTTTTCACCTACTCTTCTGGATGACCTTCCCATTAGTACAGATCTTAAGAACCTGTTTAATAAAGTGGCAATCAACAGCTGAGTAAACAAAAGAGACTTTTAACTGTCCAGTACAGGCAAGAGGTAAGAAGTTGAAAGATCTGGTGGACTAGGCTCTAAAATATTCTTTTACCATTTATAAACCAGACTTAGAAGAACATAAGGCCAAACAATTATTCTATATTCTTGCCACATAATTATGTAAGACCTCTCTCCAGAAGGAGATCTGATTAAACATTTTTGAAATAAAAAAACATTTCAGAGCATAGGTATTTTTTAAAACGTACTTTTTCCCCTAATGCTATTTATTGAAAATTCACATCCCTTTCTTTTAGCCTACATTGGTTCTAATGTAGTTTAGTTAACAGCAAAACATACTGACCTAATTTACTTCCTTTTTTCTTTATGAAAAACAAAATTCAAGGACAAAAGGCAATTAAGCTGCCTTTCTAAGTAAGGGAAAAAATCCTAAGTATCCAGAGCTAGAATTGATGACATAGAAGTCATGCTGTGCCAATCCAAGGGAAAGCAAGCTAGTATGTGACCTTGTGGTAAGGGGCAAGAAGAGAGATGTACCAACTTTGTTTTGACAAGATCATCTTTGAAGGACTAAAGACAAAGCTAACTTCTCAGTTGAGGTGCAGTTAAGACTCAATTATGTCTGGATGTACCCATTGGTAGAACTTTTTTTCAGTGTAAAGCAAAACAGCATCTATCACCACAACTTTGGGGGCTCAGGAATCTCCAGGCACTTTACAGAGCAACCAAGGCTACCTTATCTGTAGCTGTTGTCTCTGAGAACAAGTTTCAAGTGCTTAAGGAGGCAGTTCAACAACAATGCAAACTGTTACCTTGTCACACAAAGCCCATGATGCCTCAGGAACAGCATTTCCCCCACAGCCTTCTCAAACACAGCTCCTCTTCCAGTCAGCATTGCCTCAGAAGAGACTCCCACTACAAAACTACCACATGCTTCAGTCCAGCTGTTCTAGCATGGGCCAGACAAATTCTTTGCCTCATCTCCTTTGTATTTACCTTTCACTGCTTCTTTCACGCTCATTCTCTGGTTAGTCTTGCTTTTACTCCACCAAGCAGATGAAGCCCAGGGCTTTCGGCTTTCTCATTATTTCCCATGACATGATCTTGCATATATATGCATTCACAACACATTTGTGGCCAGAAAATGTAACATACACAAGTCTGACCTGATTTTTATAATCTCACTCAAATCTTACCCTTTGTCCTTTTCCAGTATTGTCACCCACTTTCATTTTACCAAAGATTTGAGATTTAAGAGTTATTTTTTCATTCCTTTGAGTTCCAAATTTTTCAAAGTAGCACTTGTCATTAAGTTTCACATAAGCATATAGTATATCTCTAATTTCTAAAAAAAGCAGGAGCAAGCAGAGGCAGTGGTCTGCAATGAGTAAAAATCCCATTTAAGCAACCATTATCCTCCACAGTGGAATTTCCTTAGCTCCTAAAGAGTTTTCTTTCCAATTTTATTACTATCCTTTTAGATACTCTTTATGAATTCCATAGATGTTTTCAAATCACTAAAATTGACCGTCATAACCAGCAATACTTGATTTAAGTATATGCCTAAAGGTACAAAGTATATGCCTAAAGGTACATGCAACAGCATCTAAAAGAGAAAGCAGCACCAACTAATCTCCTTCACTAAGTATTATTTCACAAGCAAAGAAGACAGAAAAATAATCTAAGATGACCATCAAAGCAGTAATTTAGTCACAAAACCCACTGGACTAGAGAAAAAAATACACCTACAACTCATTTTTTATATATATACATACACATATATATATATTACATACACACACACACCATTTCACATTATACTGAATAAGACTTTCACTTCCCTTTCACAAATCAAAGAGCAAACAGAACTTGCTTATGTTTTAAAACAATACAAACTATTTTCTTCTTCAGCAAAATATCAACAATAAGGTTTTGTCTTCACCTTTTGGAAACAATTTCTTTGAAAATATTCAACATATTGTGACATAACAAAGGCATATTTAAAATATTATGCACCATATAGAATTGATTTTGTAACACTTTTTCCACTAGTAAAATACAGGCATACTAGTCCTAGAAAATTCCCTATTAAAAATTCTGTAATTTAAAACAGCTCTTCCTCTGCAGCATAAACAAAGCTCTAAATCATACTTCATAAAAGTTAGATAAAAATACTTTAACTAGCATAAAAGGCAGGACAATGTCCATTTCTTCTCCAGATATTTGGTGTTTAGATTTATGCTTAAAGATTTGTGGATATTAGTAACTCACAATCCATCACCAAATACTGAATACCTGCAGAGAGAATCTGGCATGTTTTAAGAAAATGACAAGAGTTTCAGTGCCCCAACAATTTGATAACTTGTTTATTATCCTATTCACAATTGCTGAGTTCCAGACACCAAGAGAAATTCTGGGAAATTAAATGCCAATATCAAAGAAAGAGCTGCTAAATCACATGATGCAACATTAGCTCATTTAGCTTTAATTTTACTCCCAATCTCAGATTTCATACTTTCACCTCCTATATGCTTTAATCACTGTAAAAAGAATTCAAGTCCTCAGTGTCATCTGCTGTCAGACACTGATATTTCTGTTCTTCTGTACTGTAAGATTTGAGCTCCAAAACAACCTCTCAGAACAAAAATACAATGTTTCAACACCGTGCTTAGCAATATCCACACACCCTACAGCAGGACATTATTGTTCCATGACAGACAAACAAACAGACCTTTAGTTAAGATTTTTTTAAATGCAAAAATTCCATGAGACAATTCAAGCAGAGATAGCTAACAACTCTAAGGGGAACTGGGGGAAAAGCATTCTTTGTCTCAAGAAATTAAAAAAAAAAACCAAACAAAAATTGGGTTAGAGTTGTGTATGTGCGTAACACAAAAATGCTGAGGATAAACTATTACTTTTTCTGCAAGATGCCTCCTCCCATACAATAAGTGAAAAACTTATGCAGCATTTTAAAAACATACAACAGTGTTAAGAAGAAAAAATAATCACAATCTGGGCAGACTCTGCAGCTGCCCCTTTGACTTATCAATTTCAGTAAGCACAATTTCAATCAAGTCTAGATAAAATATACTAATCCTAAATAGACCAAGTTTGTCACCTACCACTTCCTATAAGCTGCTTACTATCCTGAAAAAGGGAGAGAGAGAAGAAATGCTAAATTAAATGCCAAACAGTAGCAGACAGCGCTTGTTTGGCTGATTAACTTGTAGACAAGCATTACAAATAAATCTGAGCATGGTCTGCAGCAAATTAAATTCCAGTGCTTTTAAGAACAAAGAATTCCTTCGGAAAGAGGATTAGCAACTTTACACCCAGGAATGCCAGTTTAATTTAATTGTTTCACAATCCGATATTTAATATGCAAATATCATTTTGATATATAAGAGCAAATTTGAAAAAGTGAGGAAACAATTTCAATGTACAAGACGACTGTCTCTCTTCTGAACTGCAATTATACAAAATAAAGCCGGCCGAGGGTTTTTTATTACTGGGATTGCATTCTATTAACGTGAATCAGAACAAGACTAATTAAAGGTTAAAAACTTTAAATGTTTCTAATTAAGAGTCTAAATAGCTGCACCATTAGAGTACTATAGTTAAAATCCCACCTCGATGACCTTCTTGGCCTCTTTGTATTTTCCTGTTTGCAAGAAAGCGAAGAAGAGATCGTAAAGAGCCATCATGTCACCATATTCTCTGCTTATAAAATCTGAAACTAAAGACAGAACAAAACTCATTAATTTACTCAATATACTGAAGCATTTCAATATTTATGTCAGACATTCCTAACACCAATATTTTCCAAGCCTCATAAAAGATAAGCTACGGGGGGATAATTCTGAAACAAACAGAATGATTATAACATGTGACACAATTTGTTGTAGCTTTGTGGCTGAGTATATTTAAAATGTTTTTCTGCACTATATTTTGAACTATATTCAACAAAATAGACTATACTGGCATGCTCTGCTCATAGAAAGTGAGGATATATGGTTTGTGAACTGCACAGCTATTTGAAAAACAGATGTATTGTTTTGTTAGTGTGATGTGTTACTATTAATTCGTTTCTTAACAGTAGCATACATAGCTAGAACAAGTATTAGCACTAATCTGTGAGAGCTCAATGATGTATTATACAAACAGAGCTGTTCCATGTTCAAAATTACAATCAATTTTTCAATCTGAAGAATGCAGGCATCATATTAGTGCTTTGAAGTTAATATATTAAGACAAACTGTTTTTTCTTTCAGTTGAAAGAAATTATATACAAATCCTGAAAGAAAAACCCCCAGAAAACACTTCATATTAGTAGACAGCATTTGAATACATGCAACTAACCCTTTTGCAGAAGATCAGCATCTCCTTTTTCTACCAGTTTACAGCAGATGCTATGGAGTTGAAGAACTTTACCATACTTCTTGTAACAGCTGATTAAAGCTTCCAGAGCTGCAGGCATGTCATCCCTTGTGGAAAGGAACAAAACAAGAATAAAAACATTCTGAGCAGGAGCAATCCATGCTGAAAGCACTTTAATCTTGAAAATTTCACAAAAAATTCATTTAGCAGTCTAAAATCCAAGTGCTTATTCCCCCCTCAAGTCTTACTGGTTTTGATTCCATGACCACTTGTTGACTACAAATTAGCCAAAGGTGTGAATGTTCCTCAGCACCAGATGCACTTAAATTCTGAGCAATATTCTTAAGTTATGCTATGTCCTATCTTGACAAAACCCAAACTTCATGGAAATTTCACTTAAGCATTTAACAGCTTTATTTTCTCATTTGTAAGTAAGATCGTGTACACTCTATTACCTCTCTGTCTATGTTTGGGCATTTCCAGTTTTTAAGTTTTTCACAATTATTCCACAACATTTTGTTTCAATAGAGATCACCAGAGTTAAGATAACCACAGCTCATTACATTGCTTTACACCTTAACAGAGTGCCTGTAAAACATCTGTTGATGTCCACTCCATCACAGTGGAAGGGCTATAGCATTATTACGTTCTATATGAAAATCAGAATACAACAGATATTTTCTACTTTAAAAAATACATTTCTTGCAGTTAATCCAACAATATAGTGTGGTACCAAAATGTGTTTTATGCTGGCCTATCCACGTCAGACATGGCACTAGTGTAAGGGTAAGTAAATGTACAAGATGGCATTAAATGAATTTTGTCAGGAGCCTTTGAGCAGCAAGTAGAAGTAACACAGAGAATATTTCCATTTTTGGTACCTCAATCCTTCACTGAATTTTCCCCTATGTACAAACTATTAACACCTTCAGAAGTACACATAATTAAAATGCAAAACTGGAAAGTCATAAAAACAATCACAGTAACAACAAATACAAAATAACCTTCCATATTGTGTAACTCTAACTGTACTTAATCATCTGCTGCAGACCTTTTTTTCAAAGAATTACAACCCAATCTTGAAAGAAAACCAAACAAAACAAAGCAAAATCACCAGAAACAACCAAGGACAACAACAGAAACACTGGTAAAACAATAGGTCAAATTATTCTTTGAAGGGTGAGGTTTAAGCAGAAACAAACCAAGACCACACACACAAAAAGTAAGTACCCAGGCAGTCAGTGAGACTGCATTTTAGATTCCAAGAGCCTTATTTGATACAGGTGATGTAAGTTACCAAAGGGGAAAAAAAAATTTAAAAATCACTTAACAACAGCAGCTGAGATGCTGACTCGAAATAATGATTTAACATTCCCAAAGCTACATTCCCAAGCATGATGAAAATGTTACTTTTCACCAACAAAACCTTAACAAATCAAGACATTACTGTTAAAACAAGCCCAATTCAGATGTCCTCTCCTCACACTGCATTTCTTGTGCAGCACAGATTTTGCTTTTTCAAAGAATAACTAACTAAACCACCATGTACTACTATCATTATCTAGGCTAATATTTTTTTTAAATTTAACAGTAAAACACAGAGGAAGAATTAATTTTATTCAGTAATACTGGCATTCTTTAAAAGAACCTAAGATGATGGATTTCTACCTTATCCCCCTTACTGAGCCCTGTTTACAGTGCATCTTCTGGCACCCCATGGAGTCATTTGAATTTTTGTCATTTGGGGTGAAGACTAAATTACAGGTTAATTTCAAAACTGCAAGTAGATGTTGCAGGCTAGATTACTGTCATAAAAGCGAAATACTATGGTAGTTACCATAGTCAGATATAAAGATTTATATAATCAGTATTTTTCTCCTGCTTTAGATGCAAGTTCAGTTAACATCTAGAAAAAAAAACAGTTTTACAGAAAACTACTCAATTTCTAAGGAGGCACAACAACATTTATACATTCAAATTAAAGTTTTCAGTGATAAATCTAGCTTTTCAGACTGATGCTCAAACAGCTATAGTATTGTCTCAGCTGTATTCCTAAAGGATTAAAGTGACTGTTTTTAGGTCAAAGCTATCAATAAATGAATGAATAATTGCAATGTCATTCAAGCAGTAGCATTAAGAGTTTTCTAGTCTCTACATGTATACTTCTGAAGGCATTAATACTGCACATGCAGAGAAAAAAAGTCAGCAAAGACCTGAGACAAAAATAAATTGAAATACTGTACTTGTAACTGGGACGTACTGCTCAAAGGGGCTGAGTAAGTTTGTGTTTAAGGAGTACTGTATCTTACACACTGATGTATTGTTACAACTGTTTTTAATCTACTAAAATCAGATATATTTGTTCAGTTGCATTTAATCAACCAACCAGTCATCCACAGTTTACCAGAGAATGGGGTTTATAGAACATATAAATACTAAAACTGACAAAGACAAATATAAAACAAGAAAACATAGAGAAGTTCCAACTTGATAAATCACTACTGCAAAGAAAAAAATTATCAAGCTTATGCCTGTACTTAAGCTCCTATGATTTAGCAAACTGCAGTATTTTTTATCTGTCACAAACTGCAGCTAATTCCAAGTACCAGCAGCAACTTTTGTGAGCAGTTTTTACAGTCCTTTTCGAAAACGAAAAATAAGGAACTCACTGTAGGCTTCA
The DNA here is from genome assembly GCF_027887145.1 of Ammospiza caudacuta. Classification (NCBI taxonomy): domain Eukaryota; kingdom Metazoa; phylum Chordata; class Aves; order Passeriformes; family Passerellidae; genus Ammospiza; species Ammospiza caudacuta. Next base: position 29,464,878 of record NC_080595.1, read on the forward strand.
AATTTCAAGCAGACATAACATTTTAATGTGTTTCTTGAAACAATTATAATAAAAAGAGCTGCACAAAAGAGAATTTCTACATTTAAGAAAACGCTATTTAGACATAATGATTTCAAACTAACAAACAGCTGTACATTTGAAAGTATTTGGGAGCCTTTCTGTAAGAAGTTATGCATGTCAAACACCCTTTTATCTTCCCCAAGGATACTTACTACTCCAAGACATTAAAAGCCTTCTCTAAAACTACAATTTCATTAATATGGTTCTAGTCAAAAAGGGAAAAAAAAGCCCATATATTCATAGCTATGTTGGAAAAACCGTATTTCCGGCATCGGTTTGGAATAAACAGTATTTAAAGTGTGAACACAGACGGTCCATACTTCATTTTGAGTTGGCTAGATACTACAGCTTTAAGTCACTCACAAATATTATCTGTTCAAGACTAAGACCTGTTCCACTTAAAGATTAGGTGTATTTTTCTGGCACTTTGAAACTTGCTCTTTTAAAAAAGAAGATACACTATTATTTTTGAATGACAGAAGAAGCCTCAGCCATGAGTACATTCTGCTTGGCCTTTATGCAGCCCCAGGAGAGTCCTATTTTGGCATTATTTTCCAGCTGAAGTTCAAGTTAAGACACCAAGTTTTTTGATTCTTTTCTGTTTAGAATGGCTACGAAGTCCAAGGTATTATGGGTCCAATCTTCCAAAATATTTGTGTGGGCAATCTTAATCACACAAAGCTATCTGAAGAGCCAAAATTACTCAGGAAGGGGAAGGTTTGCAGGATACACTGTGGCAGGACTGGCTATAGCATTCCCCGATATTTCAGCCCCCCTCTCCTTCAACAAGCCACTCCCGTCTTGCTTAAAGAATGTAGCACTAAATCTAACCCTTTTCCTTGTAATAAACAACTTGCCCAACCAGAGAGTCTGCCTGATAAAAATAAGACTCCAAATATTGATTTTAATTGGAATGAAGTGCTGCAACATTATGCATAAAGCTTTAGTGAAGTGGCAATTTACCTAAGGGGTTTACTGATTGAAAAGCTCTCAAACCTGAAATCACTAGAGAGGTAAAAAGAAAAAAGGGACTCTCTGGAGTGGGGGTGGAGGGTAGCCTGGTAAAACAAATCCCTCTCTACAAATCTGAAGCAGATGTTAGTGTAGAGGGAAGTCAATTCAGCAAGGTACAATCAGCTTTACAAAAATTATTCTGTAAAAAGAGAACAGGCTCTTGAAAGAGCTAAATGTGTTTCTGTTCATTTGCTGTACTAAGGAATCTTCAAGGAGACTGGTGTTGCAATTACAACTAATCCTCCCCAAAAAATTAACTGTGTTGAAGGCTTTGTAATTTCCCTAGGTACAATTTAGCTGTCACTTACTTTAAAATTTACTCAAACATGCGTTCGGAACAGCACTAACTTCACATGTCAAGTGCTTTCCAGCCAATTGAGTCTAAACTGGAAGTCGGTGTTAAACAACTGAATGATTAGACAAGATAGCTCATTTCCCTGCTCTTTTGTTCAGAATAAAATGCCACATTTACATTATCAGACTCAACAGGATTTTCTGACAGAGGGAGAAAAAACCCTAGTGAACACTGTCCATAGCAAGCACATGAAGCCTGTCATTTACCAATCATCCTTCAAAAAGCAATAGCCATGAATGTAACTTAATTATGACCCAATGATCCTTGACGAAAAATCATCTTATCACTGTCCTGTCCCCATAGGGCAAATGAGACACTTTTGTCCTTTGGCACTGATGATGCTAAATTCCTAATTGCAATAATGGAGTAAGAGAGCCAAACATTCCTAATTTCATTGCAACACATAAGGAGTTTTAACACAATATTTGAAATAAAGCTGCTAAAAAAATTGGGAAAAAACCTCTCCCCAGTAGAGACATGTGTCCCCCACTAAAAATACCACTTAAGGATGCCTGTTTTTACAAGTGCATATAAAAGTCAAATAACTTGTAAGTGCTGCAGAGTGATCTCAAAAAGAATCACAGGTGATTTTAACTCTGTGAAAACAACAGAAGGAAAATTGTCAAGGCACTGCATTCATGCTCTGTCTACTATATAAGAAACTAATCAAAATGGGTTTATATGAGATTAATGACAAATGAGCATACAATGCTCTGCTGGACAATGCTGTATTAAAATACACTATTTTTAAAGAAAAACAATCCAACTATATAGCCTTTTTATCATTAAAGATACAGGTATTAACAGCCTGTGTTCCCTGACTTAAAACTACAAAATAATCTACTCATATGGTCTGTAACATAATGCTTTCATAGTTAACCTGCAAATTTTCTTCCCTCTGTTTAAGAGTACTTCTTATAACAAGAATTAGTAAATTTTCAAACCTGAAGATTTTTTATTTTTTGTTTCTTTTCTCAAAGGTGAGTTTGTAGAGAACTTAAGCCAAACCCACAATACTTAAAAATCTTAGTAATTTTTACATGATGTAGGTATCAGAAGTTTTTCTAATTATCAGCAGGTGGAAAAATCAGTTCAAAAGTAAGACATATTTTAAGACAAAGTACAAGTTCTTTATATACCTGCAGATTTTCTCACACAATCCAAGGAAGGTTTATGACATTATATGACAGACCAAGACGATATGGATTGTCTCAATCTTTAATGTGATTTTCCCATCTTGAGAAACTGTTCAAGGTCATAAAAACCAGAAAATTTAATGCAGGGGGATAGTTCCATTACTCAGCGTCAGAAAGTCTGTAAAGTAAGCATAGGTTCTTTCTCTAGTTACTTCAGTTAAATACTTCACAGAATATTAAAGGCAAAATGTCCATTCTACTAGAATGTTGGCTTTTGTAAAGTTATGCTGTCCACCACCAACATTTTTTTTTCTTTTCCATGCTCTGTTAAAAACTTTTAACTTGCACTAGGACTTAATAAGAACTTAAGAATATTCAGGATTGGAAGAAAAGGGTGGATGAAAACATTTTATACCTGTAATTGTTGAAGTCTTCAAAAGCAAATCACAGATTCCTTTACAAGCAATTAAAAAGTTTGAAATAAATTAAGAAAACAAAACACCAGTATAATCACTACTGTGGAACATTTTAAAATACCCCAGAGTTTATTTCAGAGTCATGCTGATGATCTGCAGCTAAATGACAACATTGCAGCATGATACCTGAGCTGTAGGATGGCAAACAATAAGCACTACTACTGAAAGAAATAACTAACACTTATTTCAGTTACTCATAACTTTCAAAATTCTCTTGGCATATCTAAGAAATACAAACAAACCTCAAACCACAACACCTCCCCCTTGCCAAAAACCAAACACCCCAGTAAAAATGCAGTTATTCCTCCTAAGCAAATATGCAGGAAAAAACCTTCCAAATTCTGTCTACCATCAGAGAAGATGTAGTCTCTCCATTAGCATACTTTCCTTTTTATTTATATGTATGAATTATATTGGCACCCCTACAGTTAAGGACCAATGACTTCAAGCCATACAATTCCAAAGTCTGGAACTACTTTCTCCTTTGTGAATCTAGTCTCATCAAAAGTTCCTTTATTAATAAAAAAACCTCTAACTTTTTATAAAGTTTTCCCAAAAACTTGTAATTCAAAAAAACCCAGTGGAATCAAAATAAAATAACACTCATTACTGTCCTCCTCTTCATCTGCACATGATCACACCTTTATCTACACCATCATACGCTGCATCTCAAGTGAAAAGAGCTGAAGTAGCACCAGGTACAACTTGCACGTCAATGTGCATAAAGCAATTATGCAAAATGCAGCTGCTCTTATGCACACTGCAAAGCATATCAGATATTTTTCCGACACATTAGTTACATATGATTGCAGTTAAATTGCTTTCATAAACATCTGCCTGGCTTGTGATGCAACCAAGGCAGAGTCACTGACTGAGAAGATGTACACTATATTCTTAACTGCTGACCACTTATTAAAACACTGTTTTTAAAAGAGAATGTGCACACATCTACCAAGAGTTAGCGCTTGCTCAAGAATTTCCAATACAGAAATGTTATACAGACCTTGCATACCCAGAATACCTACAAGAACTAAAAGCCCCTATTGGCTGACTTATATGATAATATGAAAAATCATTTATTTCATAGATATTATATTTATGCCAATAACATTTTGTTTACATGAACCAAATCTTAAGAAATCGATTCATAAACTCTAGCTACAAGTGTCGAAAATCCAGGAACTACAGAAGTGACATGCAAAAGAAAAATAAAAGGATTGTGAATATGGTAAAGGAAAAGCGACTCTTGCCTTAATTTTAAAAGGAAATTACTATAAAATTCATATGCATGTTAATTCAAATATCCTACACATCATAATGAAAACTTATGCAAAGGAATAATTCACGAGGAATTAAAGATACTTCCCAACAGAATGCCTGAACAAAATTCCTTCTCTCTAATAAATGGTACAAGTATATATTGGCAAAATCCCTCAAACATAACAGACAAGACAGTATTTGCTTTGAATTTTAAATTCAGAAACACAGCAGCCTACTGGCAATGATATCAAATTATTTGAATTACATGAATTAAAAATACTTCAGTATTCAACAACCGTCCTGCAACTCACCTGAGATATACTGGAAGGCACAGCAAAATAATGCTGTTTTGATGTGGTTCCACTTAACCACAAGAGCTGACACTGCACCTATCATGCACTCAATAGCTATCTTGTCAAACAGACTTTAGAACAAACTAATTCATAAGCATATTCCAACATATAGCCACTTCATCTCTGATGTGCCCGTAAAACACAGCTGCTGTTCCCAGAGATCGTGACATGATGTCTAGCTGATGAAAAGAGACTTAGCTAAATGAAGAAAACATATTTGTTCATGACTGCTCTAAGATCACTTCAGTAATTGCACGTGCGTGAGCACTTCCAGACACGTATGCGCAGCTGTGAATTGCGTACACAGGTCACAGAACACATATAAATATCATAACTTGGTTCATCTGAAGCCCAAGCATAGCTTACTTTTCAAGGTGAACTGTAATCAGAGGGGCATGAAGGGCAGCAGTTCGCACCAAGCCCAGGTTTGCAATGGTGTCATGTAATCGATTCAGTGTTTCAACTTCACCTCGCGTGGCAGCGGCATTAAGAATGCGGAGAAAAGATGCAACTGTTCTGCCTGAGATAGGAACATCCTTCTCTTTCATCTCCGTTAGAATGTTAATAGCATCTACAATGAAACAACACAAAAGACCCTTAGGTAATTTCATGTAGGGAAAACAAACTGCTATTAAAACAGCATTTCAAACCCAGCAGGAATGTAAATTCTGGTGTATAATGCCGATTTCAAGTTAATTACTACTTGCATTTCTAAACGAGACTACAATTATAAATCCACAATAGCATGGTTTTATCATTTTCCTGCAACTTTGACTACAAATTATAGATAGGAACTGTGTGCCCACTCTGCACCACATAACCCTGTACAGCCTGCCCTATAGCTGCAAGATTCTACTAAATGGATGCTTTTATCGTTCAATGCTAACATCTGCTAAATCACTCCATTGTTTCTTCAGCAGATGGCTTGTCACGAGGCCAGATAATAAAGATATGTTTACACTGTATATACAGCCAGACTAATGGTCTGATACCGATAGGGCCTGTTTGCTGTGTCGATACTAATTAGCCAAGGAGAGCCAATGAAAGCTTTCTAACAGACTGCATGTTAAAACATTAGGTTCATTAAGCTTCATTAGTAAGGCGGAAACAAACATTTTTGTATATGGAATAAGTGCATTTTTATAATGGTCTTAATTACTGCACAGACAGATTGTTTTGACCACTTTACATTTGGCTACATTTCTGAATTATTTTATTTTCTGAGGAACATTTATAGTCTTAAAAGTAAGCTCATATTTTCAAACTGCTTAATGCAGAGGTGGACATGATGTGATTTATTATGATTTGGACAACATCAGCTTTGTTTATTATTTTTCTAACAGTAAGCTTAATAAAAGGCCAATACAAATTTCAAAGGAAGATCTTACATGAAAAAAACTGTATTAGCTTTTTTGTTTTGTTTCACAGTGCTTTAAATAAAACCATTACATTTTGTGTCTAGGCTTAGACCATGTTTTATAGTGTTACTTTAGTTGTTACTCTACAAAATCATAGAACTCAATACTCAGAATTGTCTTCTAAAGCTAATGACAGTCTAGAGTTATTTTTAAAGATCAACCAAACCATGTAAGCCACAGAATTATATCAGACTAAATTACAAAAATCAAAGAGCTAACAGCTTAATGCAAACATCTAGAAATATGAAATAAGCAGTTTGTAGAACACTCATTCAAAAGCCAAAATTTCCAGGCAGTTTACAGATTGAATATAAAATCCAATAGCAAACATAAAAAAGAATAGTAACAGAAAAATATATACTTTATGAAAAGTTAATTTTTTTTTTGCAGTACTTGGCTCTTATGAGAGGGTTATGTTTATAGGTTTTATGTTCAGCCTTCAGACCTTCTTAAGCAAAAACAAAGCCATTAGTCTAGGCACATACGCAATTTGTGCCATAAGTCATGATCTTCAAACTCAATCCAAACAGCAATGCTAATAAAAACTAGCTGCAGAAATGCAAAAAGCACTGAGCTGTGCAAATGTAAATGACAAGCTTGCCAATCCATTAAAACTAATGGCCTGCACTGTCCAAGCATCTCTGGTTGAATTCACATGCAAATTTGTATGCAAAATGTTCAAGCACTTTTCAGGACATGATATACCATTAATATCAAGTCACATTTTTATTCTCCAGGCAAGATACCTTTATTATATAGCAGAAACACACAATGAAAGCAAATGGATTACCTTCCAGTCTACCATGCTTTTCTAAGACTTCTATCAGTGCTACATACTTTCCGCTGTCAAGAGCAACAGGTGAATTCTTAGGGAAGCTGGAAATTAAAGCATTAAGAATTTTATCAACAGAGGCTGACATTTCATAGCTTCTGCTTAAATATTTATTTTTAAAAGTGCATAACACAGCCACAGCATTACGAGCTAAAAATGATAGTGAGTCTTAAAGGAAAAATCTGATAGAATTGAAAAGATGCAGTATTAGAACATGATTTAAAAATATGATCCATGCACTTTCCCACCCTCAAAAGCCAAAGGTTATGTTTCTGAGAAAGGCAGATAATTAAATCCTCTAACTCTAAAATAGGGTATTTTTCAGAAGCAAGGGAAGAAAACAGTGCAGATGACTGGAACAGGGATATTTTTTTTTGACAGAGAGACTGAAACTATTTGCCAAAGTTCATAGCCACTATTTTAAAGTTTCTTCTATGCATTGTTTCTTTTCTCTGGAAGTACTAAAAGTTAATTCCTTCACCACTATTTCTTTGTATAACAATCCAAAGAGACACTTTTTTGCAATATGAGGCTACGCTTGAGGCAGATCAGTAAAAATGTGCTACTGCAGTGAAACTCCAGCAGAAGACTAAATTATACTTCCTGCAAACTCACACTGGGGACTGTGTGAGAGAAGAACTGCAGTCAAAGCCAATACACAACCCTTATTTGTAGAGTGGCAAAATTCTTTATATTCACAGCTCAATCATTTCACATAATTTCTAACACTAGCAAGGTGTAATGAGCACCTAGCTGCCAACCTACTGTAAAACCTAAACAAGTACTTTGTGGGTCTATGTGAGAGAGAGACCCTGAAAGTCACATATAACTTGTTTTCAATTCACTACAGCACCAGAGCAAAAGGAGCCCTTTGAGGGAAAAAAGAAAGGGACAAATTAAAGGATCATCTGTAAGAATTTGCTCCGGGCTAAGTCATGCATGGCATGTTTTAGCTGGGAGCTAACTTTTACTGCCAAGTTTCAAAGAACTGAATATAAAAATTTAAAATACAATGCTTGTTGACAGTCTTAAAGTAACACTACTCAAATACTGCTATTCTAAAAACAATATAGGTGTTCCACACTCTAAACACATTCTAGGTGCTTTGTAACACACAATACAGGTGCCCGTCTTTAACTGTAAATTAAGCCAAAATTCAATTTAGACACCATGCCTGTTTAAAATAAAAATAAAACATCTTATGTAGCAATCTGCCTTTTTCAAAATAAAAATAAAATGAAATACTGACCACAAAAAGTAGTTGCTTCTAATGTTCAATTACACAAAGCAAATTTTTTGTTTCCAAAAACCACACCCATAACTGTTTTAAATGCACATACATTGTTGGGGAAAACTAATTAAAAATGGATGAGGGGGTTAATACTCAACCTACTTAATTCAACAAGGTCTGTGTATCAGCATAAATCTCTGTGACATGTTTCAGTGCCGGTGTACTTACACTTTTTCTTTCAGGTTCATTGCCTCTTCTACATTATCATGTCGACAGCACAAATTTATTAAGGCTGCATAGCCACCGACAACCATGTCCGGTTCGTATTTGGCTTTCACTTCAAGGGCTTTTTGCATATTCTAAAAAAGGAACAAAGCAAAGATGTGAACGAGAGGAAAAGTCAATCTGACATTATGAATCTTATACATTCAGTGTGCAGTTATATGACTGCTTTAGTGCTTTTAGTAGTGTAGGATCACATACGAGAACACAGTGCTGTAATGCTTTAGGAAATTTTAAGAGTGAAAGCTGTTTTGCAAACATTATTTTTGTAGAACACCTTTTACATTAATTTGAGAGTAGACTTCTAAATAAAATTTCTTGCTTTGCATTTATATTTCTTGCATTTTTTAATGTAAGAGACGTCTTTTTTTTTTCATCCCAATAATCATGAACATGATTAACCCATATTCTAAAACAGTTCTTATTTATTTGGAATTCATAACCATTTTCACCTGGTACACTGCCAAACACATAACAAAACTACTTTCTAAAGAATAAGAAACTACTTATTAATTCCATAGAAAGCTTATCTTTCTATAAATTCTTATTCATACATTTTGACCACACTGAACTTGCAATGGTGTTTGCATCTAGGCTTATTTCATATGCAAAATTGTAGAGATACACAGCCGAGATACTCAACTCTTTCTAAATTGTGTTCGTAGCAGCAGAGAATATTGTGCTATCACCTGCACAACTGTTACTGTTCCTATAGATCCAGCTTTACAGGCAGGATCATACTGAACAAGAAACCTAACAAAAGTGTGGTGATACCCCACAAATTACAGACACACACTAAATGAATGTAAACTACAGCTGGACGCCTGCCGAATGAAGGCAAGAGACCCTTTATCTCAGAAGTGCTTTCCTCCTGCAGGAAAATGGAATTTCAATCCCTGCATTAACAACCTAGTAATATTTGAATTGCAAATGACTAGTGCATGTATCAGTTGCTTGACAATCTAGATATAAGAGACCGGAGCCATGGCTTGAAAGGACATTTGGCATGTATGATAAACCTATCACAGCTGTTACTATCATTCACTTTGCAGATTATTGTAAACAAACTTCAGCAACCCCAAAACATGCCATTCAAGGTGTTGCTGAAATTAGTTAACCTTTTGATTTAATTGCTTTTTGCACTTATGTTTGATTTATTAGCATCAAACCATGAAACCTGAAGCACGGCACTTGTCTTTGCTTAACTGTGTCTTTCCATAACACAGTCATTTATGTCCCTTTAAAAATATAGCTATGTGTTTCCAATTATCTTTGCATTGCTTAAGGTACCTCTTCTTCACAAAGAGCATGTATGAGTTGTTTCAAGACATCTGTAATAGGCTGGTTTTCAGCTTTTCGCTTTTCCAGTTTCTTCTCCAAAGCAGACACGTCAGATTTAGCACTCTAAATGGAGGTAACAGAAAGAATGTCAATTGTGAAAACACCCTTCCCTGAGCAACTTGTCGGATCACTTTAATAAAAGACAGACAAAATAATCCTTTTCTTTCATACTCGAAGAAATTTTTAAAATCATTTAAGGTGCTTTTATCTGTTTAAATAGTACATACTAATTGAAGACTTGAGTCAGAATACAGTAAAAAAAATAAAAACTCAATATTAAGTCACATATCTACAAAGGTCAACATTACTATTTCTCTCGCACTCAGTTCTTTGTGTTCAGGGAAGTAGGGAATACAAGCCTGTTTCTTTTTCCATCTCCACTTTGCTCAGATCAGAAATGTAAGGACTTGACACTCGACCATTAGAAGCAGTATGGATTTATATGGTTCCTGCCACTCAAGTGGATCACTGTAATTTACAAGCATGAATTAAGCCTCACACCACTACTGTTAACTAATGAGAACTTTCAAAAAAAAAATCTACCAGGCAGGGAAACTGAGGCATGAGACCTCAGCCAACTCCAAGGTCAAGTATCAAGTCTGTATGAAAATCTGGATAGCCTTTACTCCTGCTCTGGAAAGTAACCTCTGAACTTGAAATGGTAGATTTAAATAACGTTAATATACTTCCATGACCTGAAAGCCAGTGATTACACTTCATCTAAACCCTATATCCAAACAGTATTATTACAGTAAGAACAAGCACAGCTATCTGAGAATTTACTTACTTCTGGAATGTTGTCTGTAGACGGGGATGGTTTATGACACAGTAACCTTACATCCTGAAATTCAGTAAGACAAAAAATATCACTGATCTCCCTCTAAGTTCAATCTCTAAGTAAGCATATTGTACTCAAAAGGTTCAAGGTAATCATATAACAGCAATGGTAAAAAAGCTGTTCTGCAGCATTATTACACTGACTTGAAACAGCACTTATTAAATGTATCCCTTTCACATTAGAAATGAAACCAGCTACAACAGTGAAAAATCACAGAAAGGTTAAAAGGCTTACATATAATCACTGCAGGAAGATATTTATTTTGCAAAGGAGAATATATTCAGAGATTTTTTTAGATTCAAAGTAATTGCTATAGAACCACAGACCTTAATTAATTCAGGAACTTGAGAGGAGTCCAGCAGTCTGCAAATGCCGCTGTAGTGGCTGGTGGGGATAACTATATTCTGTACCAAGAGGTGGGGAAAAAAATTATATGAGTTTTGAAACAGAACCAAACTGAAATTTGTCTAACAGAAATTATCTCAGACGTAATTCAAGTCTCCAGCTCTTGCATGTCATTGAGAAGTGGTCTGGTTGTACTTAAAAGCAGCAATTTCAAACCTAATAGATACATGTCAGGCAGGACAGGCATTATGTAGCAAAAAATGAAATGGTACCATCTTCTTCAGCTGATGGAAGTATTGTCTCAAACGCTCCTCCTTGGCCTGTACCTCTGAGTCACTCATGCTGTCAATCAAGTGATAAAGAAAATAGCCAACAGCTTCTGTGGAAAAAAACAAGAGAAAGCATTCCACTAAAATTACCGAGACTGTCATGTTATCAAGATTAATTTATAAGAAATCATTTTGGTGTGAGATGTCACCCTGATGAGAGGCTCTGAAATGGCAACAATGATCACTGAGGCATAGAGATTATGTGGTTTGGGAGCACATATCTAACTGGTGAGTGAAAGGAATATTAATTATTTTCAGACCTAGTGACAGCTTTTCAGTACAGAATCTTACTTCAATCTATTTTTTTCCACTACCGTATGACAGAAGTGGTATTGCCCAAGGCCTTCCCCCCCTTTCCTGCCTGCTACCCCAAATAGTTGCCACAAATATTTTGTCATTGCTCAAAAGAAAAAACAGATTTCTAACACTTTGCATATTTATTCTGTACATTTTATCCATTATATTCCATTACCAAGATACAGTATTAAGTATTGTAATATTAATATAAAAGCATACAAAAATATTTTATAACCATTTGAGCAAGTAACACGAAAGAAACTGCCTATTAGCAAATGAAAATTAAGATGAACAGATTTCATCAAATTATGCTAAGTTTCTTATCTATGCAGTGCAAAATATGCAGGGCTCTGTAGCTCTTCCCAGAACAGGAAGAGTATCAAGTACTGCCTTCTCAAAGGTTAGCTGTCCTCATACCTCCTTGTCCCTCTAGCTCTGAAAGGAGGGAGAAAGCCCAAACCTTTTTAAAACAAACACATCAAAAAAAAAAGTATACTTATTTCAAGCTAGAAGATTTGGGATATTAAGTACCATTTTGCCTAACAAAATCAGTACCTTTACCATTAAATGTGAAAATAGGTTGAAAAACTGCTTTCTTTTTAAAGTATTTACGCACTGATACTGTATTCCTTCTCCATTTTGATCTATAAATTTAGAAAAATACATAATTATCAGTAAGGTTTGTTTATCATTCTAAAAAGAAAAAATATCTTGTGGATCTCACAGAATATGCTCTGATTATTCGAATCAGGATTTTACACAACATGTTTTCAAATTTCACTTTCAAAAAGAAGCAATCAGTGTTTACTGTTGTAATCCCTCAAACCCATCATTACACAGAAGAAGGGATTTGTGGATAAGTTACAATCATAGAAATTGAAACTCTACCAGTTGGTCCTGAAGGCGTCAGGCAATAACGTTCATCCTTGTACAACACTTCTGTTATCTGGTGAGACAGAATAATCGTACATTGCAGCCAAAAGCAGCAAGCAAGGACAAATAGTATCTGAAATTGAATTCTCAAAATAATAAAGCATCTTTCTGTTAAAGTATTATTCTTTACCACATCATAGTCATTCCCTAAGAAACACAAAGGGGTTTTTTGGTAAATAACAGGGTTTTCTTGAAAAAATATTGCAACAGAAATGCTTTCTGAGGTATAGCATTAAGACAGGGAACACTAGTATTCTGTTTATATATCTTCTTAGGAAGTTAGCTATCCTAAGACACTGCTTAATGTGTGTCACTCCTGAAGATGCTACAATTATCTTCCAATTTATCAAAAGGCTGAAATTGTCCTAAAAAGCTTCTTATTTTTTGTATCTGAAAGAAGGAAATAAAAAATTATAAAGGAACAACATTTATCATGCTCTGGTAGAGTTAAGGTAACTAGTATAGCTAGTTGTAAATAAGCAGTTGTAAATAAATGCAATTTTGAATGACAGATCATGTGTTCATAAAAATTAAATACAACTCTATTTAGCACTTGTTTGATCCATCCTGCAAACCAAAGAAATATAGAGATTTTACCTCCTCTGAAAGAAAAGAAACATTTACCCAAAAGCCCCCCACATCTTACCTACAAATACTTTAACCCAAACAACATCACTTTAAAAATCATTTGACTCTTCTTAAGGAAATAAAATAATTTTATTAATTAAATCTTCAGTTAAAAACTGAAATTGCGCTTCAAGAATTTTTGTTTTATCTCCCATGATTCTAGAATGCAATCTCAAGGAAGTCAGAAAGCGATGCATTCTCACTGCCAAAGTGCTGTGTTTTAAGTAATGACAAAAGAAAAGGAATCCTCACTTTCAATCGTTGATGAGAATGGATAAATAAAGACCGAAAATACCAAATGTGCACCTGAATATCTTATCTATTACTTTTCTACCAACACCATGGACACTGTTCACAGAGAAAACACAGCATTTTTCTGCCCTCTTCCCCTCATCTTCCTATGACAAATCAATACACACTGCAATAAAATCCAAAGAAGTCATAACAGTTCTTCTGAAGCAAATATCAGAATACTAAAAGCAATGAATTACAGAAAAAATGTGCAATATTATTTCTGTTTCTAAGTGTCTATTTACTTCCCAAGTAAGCATTTCTTATTTTAGAAGTTCAATGAATGTATTTACTCTTAAACTTAGTGAAGACAACAAAATTTCTCTTCCATTGTGATAAAGAACAAAATTAACTCTAGATATTACTTCACATGCAGACCACTATTACTTCAGCTCTCTGTCCTTCAAAATTATTTTTATAATGGGATCAATAAGAGATGTCCAATTTTCTTCTCCTGCTCTCCCTTTTTTTTAAAAGCAAAAAAGGAAAGAGAGAGGCAGCAGACAAAAATATCCTCTCACCAGAAACATCACATAGCAGTAAAAGGTAATAAAATGTCAAAAAATTCCTGAACTGATTTTACGCAAATTATTGATCAGACACTTTCCAAATCTCAAGTTCCATTTCATTCCAAGATTTCTTTGTGAAATCTAAAATGCACTTTATTAATCAGCAGTTACAGTCCTGAGGAATAACAATAAAAAACACAGTGCATCCCTTCCCAAATTCTGAAACCACATCCAAAGCAGTACCTGCCAACATCTCCCCTATTCTAGTATTGTGTAAAATGTAACAACAAAGTTATATTTGAATGTCTTTACTGTAGCCCTAACGCAGGATCGAGCAAGACAATCAGCACTTTCCCTTGGAGTTCATCCAGGTAACTTCTTTATCTGGCTTTGACTTCGATGCTTTAAGTGATATAACAGAAACTCTGAGAAACTAAGTCTGCCTTACTATTTTGGTAGCACCGGTGTGAGGACAGGGAGAAAGTTTAAGGAGGGCAGGAAAGTGAATTGATGCCGGATGGCACAACCATGGCAGACTTTGTCCAGAAGCTACAATTACCTTCAGAAGTAACTACATTGATCTAGAAACTGCAGTAGAATAAGCTAAATGACATGGTAATACCACACTTGACTTTTCACAATTCCACTTAACTGTCTGATTTGAAAACTCAGTTTGATACACTTGTCCGATCTGCCACTGACAGAAGTCTTGCTCAGATTACCTGGTCTACCATTTTCAGTCTCAGAATTCAGATTTACAATAATGCACCATAAACATGCAATGCCCAAAGAATCTTGATTTTATTTACCGTTTTATCTCCACTTACCTTGCTCCATAGATGTACATCATCTGAGCTGAAGAGGGCAGCAAAGGATAACAAAAGCAACAAAATGATTTTACTCTTGTAGCTTTCTTTAAAACAACACAGAACATTAACACTGAAGATCTTATTTAGATGAAATTAAAATACAATAATTGCCACATACTGTTTAAACCAATTTTGTACAGAATAACTTTAGGGCTTTTTACTATACTCAATATGCTCATAATTTCTGCTAAAAAACTTGAAACAATCCAACATTCCGAATAGATCACTTATGACTAGAAAGTGTTTTAGTTTTGGTCTTAGTTCAATTTTTTAACATATCCTAATTGTATTTTTTTTGTTTTATACTTCTCTATTTAGCATTTCAAGAAAATAAGCTTCACTTAAGCTGCACTTTACATAGAAAGCACTTGATACATGGAATTTGATAGGAACAAAAAAATCTAACTCTCCTGTGCATTAGACCTTTTACACACCAAGCTAACTACAGGCAGCTATTAACGCATTTATTCTATGCAAAAAAAGAAAGTAATCAAATCTCTTAAGGTATAATGGTCACTATAGTGAGAGAAACACATAATATTTTAAAAAGTAGAAAACAAAACATAGATTTTTCTCCCCTCCTAGATTGAAACAGAACTTGAAGAAGAACATTCCCTGTGTATCATGAGGTTACAACCAAAAATCATGTCAACCAGTTCACCCAAGTAATAAACCCCTGACATCTTAATGTAAACCAGCTGTCTCAACTATTAAAAACCTGACATTTTCCTGTAATTCATAGAACTTCAAAATTCTCATTGGAATCTGTAAGTTTTCAAGAATTGTAACTTTTGGAAAACTATAAAACAGCATTAATATAGGCACGGGTAAGAAAACAAAATCTTATTACATGATTTTATCTTCCTGTAATTCTCATTAGAGCAAAGTAAGATGTCAGTCTGAATAGATGCACAAAAATTAGAATGCATTCACAGAAGTTTAGGACTTTATTTAGGAAGTTCAAACCTATGAAACATTTGTTCCTTCTGTGCAACTGCCACTTGTATTTGAAAATGAGTCAAATGCAGGTCCACACAGAGGGAAAAGAAAATGCCATCTGTGAGGTTAGTCAAGCTTTGTTGGGTGAACTCACTCCAACACTGACAGCATGACAATGAACTGCAGATATCAAATGCATCAATTTCCTAAAGTACTTGACTCTGAAATAGTAATGGTACATCAGGCAAATAGAATGGGAATACTTTCAAGCAGTTACTGGAAAAGAGCAGTTTCACCAGAAATCCATAAACTAGTCTGCCACAGACATTGTTTACGTGTCCCTGGCATCCCTACCCTGTACTTTTGCACTCTAATCCTGAACTTTGTTCATTTGAACACACAAGACCTGCATTTAGCCACAAAATTTTGCTGTAGTCTTTACAAAAGTTACAAATATTCTTTCTTCTCTCCTATCATACCCTCAAGTTTCATGCTCAGGCTGTTATAGCCATTAAAGTTTAAAACAGAAAAGGCAACATGAGTGGGTATGCTTTCACAAATAATGTAAGGGTAAAATCTGAGCACAGGTGACCTTGGACACAGCGTCTGAAACCAGGGAGCAAGAAAGGCAAACAAAAGAAAAACATAAAACAGATAAACAAAACTTATGACACACTTAAGAGTGGCAATGAAAGCTGAAGCAAAAAGTGAAAAAAACCCACCACCACCCCACCCCCCAAAAAAATCACATCAAAAGACCTCTAACCTTAATTTCTATCAGAATTCTGAGCTTTTAGCCCAGATGTCCAATAACTGATGTAATCAGAACAGCAGGAATTGTTTCCACTATGAGGAAAGTAACTGTTTCACTTGGGAAGACTCTAATATTTAGCAAATAGTTTGCTAGCAAGATGATGACATTTTAAAGATACTTTAAATCACATTCTGCACACCGGCACAGTTTCCCCGTGGCAGGGATATTTCAGCCTAGTGTTGGTTGTGGGTGATAAACATTGGCATGGATTGCTTTCTAGTGAAAATCCTACTTCAGCTGGATATTTATCCATACTTATAGAGAGAAAATGTGTTTAGAAAATCTGTCACTTTAATTAATACATCTGAAACAGATGATTCTGGGGCTGACTATTAAAGGAACAGCAATATACTCCTACTGGATCTAAAATATTATTTCACTTATCCCTTGGATGCCAAGGCCAGCTAGGGCCTAGCTGAGAAACCAAATTTCAACACTGGTTTGCTTTTTCTCCTCCTTTTCCTATGATACAACAGGACCAGCTAGATAGAACATGCAATTTACTAGGAAATTATTTTGTTATATTCACCTGTTACATTTTACTAATATCCAACCAAAACCGGTTCTACTTCACACTTATTATAAAATTCCAAGAAATAACAAAATCAACCCTCAAACCCTGGTTCTGGATAATATTAGGTGACTTCTCTTGTTCCCTGTGGCGTAGGCATGCTGAAAAAACCCTATCATTCCCAGTCCTAAAGATTTGACTGGGGCAAGCAGTGCATGATAGAAGTGCTTGCTAATTCACACCTGCTTGCAGAAGCTTAAGACAATCTTGCAAACACACAAGGAATCTTCCTTGCAGAACAGGACCATATGACTGGGAACACAAAGTCCTGGCAATGTAGCTCAGAACCAGGTGTTACATGTCAGTGTTCAGGAGCCACATTAACCCAGAGGGCACAGAAAGTTAGCACATGCAGCAGAAAAAGCCAGGCTCCTACTGGTATTTCATTTTCACCAAGCACCCTATTACTTTACGGGTTAATAGTGACAATCTTTAGGGAAATTTTACAGTAGCACAGCTGTTTATTTAAAAAAAAAATGAATAAAGATAAACCCCCAAATGTTTACTACCCTAAGTTTATATATGGGCACATAGCACAGAACAAAGAATAATGAAATTCTTTTTCATCTACTACACATAATGTTTCAAGTGTAGGCTCATACATAGCAGAGGCAAGGAAAATGAAGAAAGCAGGGAGGAACAACAGTATCTCCTACTACACCTGGAATGCTACTTTTAAAACATGGAGCGGGGGACAAAAGACTAGACAGACTTGTGTTCAACAAGACAAAAAGAGAGGGAACTTTGTTACACAGGAAAAAGAAAGTCATATAACAACCTTACCTTTTAAAACCCATAAAGAGGCTGTTTCTAAACAGACGATTATCTATAGCAGGTGTGTTTGCTGAAGACACTGGAAATAAAGAAAATTTTCTCAATAGTCATTGTCAAAAAATCCCTGAACTGCAACAACTGAGCAGATCATGTAAATAAACCATCACTTGAAAAGCTATTTTGATAGTTTACTAAATGCTGACAAACATTTATAAGCCAAGATTTAAAATGTCCAAGTGTTTGAAACAGTCTTGTTTTTATCAGCTCTAAATCTGATCTATTTCAAAAGCAATCAAATATTCAGAGAGTCAGAAGTTTTCCCTCTACATTGTCTTCAATGTCAAAAGTTAATAAATTAACTTTTTGTAATTATTATTAATTGCATAAAGCATCTTTCTAAAGAAAGTACAAGACCAATTCCATAAAGCCAGACAAACCTCAAACAATACTAATCAAGAAAATCTGAGATACTAGTGCTGAAACAGAAAAAATCCACTGAAGGCAAACGGTTTGCTAATTGTTTCAGACTGAACACCTGCCTTAAAATAGGTTTTAAATTCTTGCCTTTTATTTTTTAAATAATAATAAAAATAAAATCATAAAAATCCAAGCAAAAATCAATGGCACAACACTTTCTTAAGTGTTTGCTTCCACTAGTATAAATTCCCTGACAAGAAAGAAAAAGTAGTTCCATGTAAAGTGTCATCCACTGAATTAAATTAAAGGGGGGGAAAAAGAGACAAATATACAGTTCTATATGTTGTTATATACAATAATATTTGAACACAAAGGAAACTGCAAAATCACTTAAAATTAGATGTCTCTGAGAGGTAATTTACAGTTATGATTCATGTCCTCATCTTTACACCATTGCTTGACTAAATATTCCATAGCTTTCTACCTTCTTCCTGTAGAATTGCTGTCTCTCACTCCAGCACCGCAGACCAGCAAAGAAAAAAATGCAGCAGTGGGTGCATTTTTGTCCTGTATGAAGTTATCACCATCTCACTGCAGCACCACAATGGAATTAACTGCTGGAAAAACCTGACTGCACAGGGCCCTTTCTGCAAGGGCTGCAATACGGTAGAAGATAACCAAAATAAAAACCCCAGCTCTAAAGGAACCTGGGAAGTCAAAGACAAGAATATGCTAAGAGCACCTCCTTAGTCTAACTCTAGCTTTAAATGCTGGAACATTACTTTTTGTTAGAAAACCTCAGGTAAAGTTGGTTTCGAGACACCCTCAATACAAATTCTCCTCCAGCAGTATATTAAACTTTTTGCTCATACAAAAACCAGCAGAAAAGCATCTTAGTATGCTCAGCTGCTGCTGACAATCGGCAACCTGGTTTCCTTAGCAACAAACAAGTCTGAGAAAATCAAGGGGCTGAAAATGAAGTGGAATGGAACGGCATGATAAAGGGAAAAAGCGGCTCTCATGTACGCTGCCTTATGTGCCCAGATTCCTCAGCTGATGTTCAGAGTTTTCATCTTGTCAGTAGCACCAATCTATACATTATAAGGCATGAGAAGCTGAATCAATACACCTAGATAGCAGCCAGCATTAATAACCAACCTTTGCCTCCTCTGACTATACTGATGAGACAATCTCAAACTATTTTCCATACTGCATTTATTTTTCCCTCTTTGTAATACTGCAAAAGGAGACAAGTCGAAAAGAAAAAAAAAAAAATCAGCTGTTTAATATCTGTGCCTTATCATCACATAGGTGCTAATTAGATTTACTAGCATTCATTTCAGCTTGGTAAACTATTTAGGGAATAGCTTCCTTTAAAGCTCAAGTTCAAAGAAATTTGATATGTCTCCATGAATTATTAACCCTGTTCTTTGTAAACAGAAATACCACTAAAAGATTTAAATTCAACTCACAGACAATAGCTAAATAATATACTAAGTGATACTAATTTTATGACAGTAAGACAGAATTCAACTTACTCTATGTGCCTGTATCATACTTTTGATATATACATTTACCACATACCAGGCATACATGCATTTGAGTCTTACAACATATTAAAGTCAGCCTGTTTCAGTTAAGCAGAATGAAAGGAGTGGTCTACATTTTCATGGAGAAAAAAATTCCCCAAACTATTTCACATTCCAGAAGAGATTTCATTGTTGTTAATAAACAGTCCTCCTTTGAAAGAAAATTCAAAGTTTCTTTTTAGGTACTTAAATTTTATGGGTCAATGGCTGGGTTCATGCCTTTTAGGTTCTTTTTGTAATAAAACCAAACAAAATGTAAGGTGAATCTTGAGGATTCACTAATTGATAACTCTCCAATACCAAAATCAAATCACTGATTAGCAACTACTCAATTTTCTCATCTGTAACACAACAGCTTCCCAGAGTCATGGTATATAGACTATTTATCTCTGTATTTGTTAAATAAAACAGTTAAAGACAACCACAGCAAGTAACTGCTTAAGCTTTTCCCTGACACTGGGACAAATAAAATTGTTCTTTACAAAGAGATTTTCCTGTATCAGATTTAGCCCAAGTTTAGGTATTTTATTAATGTATCAGCATACTAGGAATATAAAAACTATTTCTTTAAATTTTGAAGAGAATCTCATTCTTACTTAACCAAGCCAATTATCCCATCCCTACATTCAGTCAATGACACAAATTAACATTTGCAAGCACTGAGCCTCAGAACAGTCTTTGAAAAAACCTGTTAAACATGCTACAATTCAATGCCTAATTAACCAATCACATTTATACACAACTTCCATCACCAAAAGATCAGCAGAACACCCTCAGGTTAATGTCAGTGACCATCAGATCTTTAAAGCTGGTTGTTTTATGAGTAACTCTGCAGTACTTCAGAGCTGTATCGTTCCTCCTCGTTTTCTACAGTCATTGATGCTGCAAACAAAAGCAATCTCAGCACCAACCACCTCACAAGGCCTTGTGAAAAACAAACTCTTTGCTTAACTCTCGAAGTACAAGGGTGTCACATTCCTGTCACAATCACAGTAAAGCTGCTATTTGCAAATAACTTGTATACAAATCTTATGGTCAGGTTCAATACCAAAGAAGAATTAAACAATGATTTATGGTTCAGAACTGGTAGTTTCTATCTGGCAAGTCATCATAGAAGACCTCACATGATAAGCACTTTGCTCAAGTTCCCCACATATGTTGAAACCTCACATATTAATACAAGTAAATCTCTCAGCCTACAACCAATCCAAACTATCACCAAGTACACAGCAACAAGCAACATGAAAAATACTCACATATAGAAAGAACTTTGTCCAATCTCCCCTGAAGTGCTTCACTTCTTAGTTCTGCTACATAGAGCCCAGCACTTTCAAACAGGCAGCCATTTTCCTAGAGAAAAAGCAATCAACCATGGAACTTCTGATACTTCATATTTTTAAACATTTCCTTCCCAAAGCTAGCTGTTGAGAACACAGAGGTGCTCTACACAAGTCTATATGGCAGCCAAACGAGTTGCAACTGATCAAATTTTTTTTAGCATTGAACTCAACTGCAAGAGACAAAGTTATGAAAGGCAGAAAGACTGGGACACTTATATTTGGTCTCCAATTCTCACTTCTTTAGAGAGTAAAAAAACTATTCACCAGAAACAAAAAGAGACTATTCATTCATTTGTTTTCCACTTCAGGAAACAAAGCGCTACTAGGTCTGGAGCAAAATACTTTGGTTAGCTCTGAAAAAGAAAAAAATAAAACAGCAGGAGGAAAACATGATAAACAAACTATCAGTGCAATAACTGTTTGAAAAATATTCTAAATACTCATAACAGGTTTTATCATACCCGGTTCATGTCTGGAGCACTACTGGGATCTAAAGGCCTCACAGATAACATAATATAAGGAGCCATGTAATAGCCATTTTTACAAATTTTACATATACACTCACCTTCAGCTGGGCATGGGCAGTTTCAGTATCAGCAAAGTTTTTAAAAACATAGTCTGTATAGGTTTCTGCATCAAGGTCCACTCCCAATGTGTGCATCACTTTGAGAACTTCAAAGATACCTATCAAGGCAAAATTAATAAGGCTAAGCCTTTAGAAAAATGAAAACTCGATAATAAACATGTAAAAATAAATGTTGCTTTACAAAAAAAGGCTCAATTTCCCTCCTTGAAATTGCCATGAAAATTCCTGCATTTCTATTTTAGGTATTAATAAAATTTTTAACTGTGAAACTTAAAATAAATTCACAAAACTTTGTATTCTGTGCTGTACTATAAAAACCACGAAAGTTCAGTTTGGAAATTGCTCTAATACAAAGGTATTTTCTTACACAGCAAATATGAGTTACTCATGTTTGCACAACATCTAATAGAGCTATGTATCAAAATGCCCATATTATTGTGCATAATAAACAAATCTGAAATTTGATATAAAGTACATAAACTCAAGATACAAACACATTCTTCAACACATCATACATTCCTCGTTTTGTTTCCAGCATCCAACTCTAATTAGCGTCAGTATTCAGGACTTTCCTCTGGACTTGTTTAAAAGTAGTAACATGTTTGCAATCAAACTGGTTGATTACAACACAGCTTCAAACTGGAAACTCAGAAAAAGGAGTCTCCCCATCCCAGTGAAGCCACATTGTAACTTTTACAGGGTTCACATCATGTCACACAACGAGACTGTGTATCACTTTTGTAGAGTCACATTTGAAGACACCAGACACTAATATTAATAGTCCAGCAAGCAAAGTGTAGACTATATGTCATTCTTTTTAATTGCCAACACTCTTCTGATTTGCAGAAACTTCTTACAGTAACCTTAGCTACCAAACTCTGAACTCCTGTCAAAACCAATACAGGTATAATAATGTTTTGCTGGTCTAAAAAGGATTTGTCAGTTGCTGCAGGACACCAGTACCAAACAGCATATGTTTTTTTCAACTTGCATTTCATACTTATTACTTTAAAAATGTCCAAAGTCCCTGTCTTTGCCCTGGAGTGCCACCTATGGAAAAGTGACACTTCCATGAATATTTTATGCAGTGCACTATGGTGCAAATAATCAAATGTGAATTCCCTTTGAGCACTTGAAAATACATGCAGGCAAGTCACACTAGATTAAAGTCGCATCATCTGTTCAAGTTTGCCTTAAACAAAACTCTGATTTTGGACCAGAATCTGCAAAAATATGAATAAAGAATTAATTACACCAAGTCTTTCTTCATACCTTTCAAATTTGACAGCTAGTTTCTATTTCACGTTTTCAACATGCAGAAAATACATTAAGTCCTCTCATGCTGAAACCTTTTCAAAAATAACTCTAACACTAAAATTAGTTTGAAGACCAAGAACTAGATCCAACAGTGAATAAGGTGTGGTGCACTCAGGAGGTTTGAGCTCAAGCCTGTATGCAGCAGAGTGCAGAAAACAGGCTTATTAAGCATCCCCACTCCCTGGCAGACAGACTAGGGCACATTTCCTGAGCAGCAAAAGGCAGGTGTGAGAACACCAGCACAACCATACTGCACCAAAGTAATTGCATAGCCAAAGTAATCACAAACTTAAAATGAAAATATGTGCAGCAGTATTTTTTTTAAGGCAGCTGATGTACAATTTTTGGGGGGACAGAAGATTAATGAAACCAACACAGAGTTCTACAGTTTTGCATACATTTTCTACCTCATCAAAAGCAGAACTACTTTATAGTCAAATAAACATCTTCCACAATACTAAGCAATGAAACATTTCCATTTCAGTTAAAAAGATTTGAGCATTATGTACATGGACTTTCACAAGTTCTTTGCTGCTTATAATGGAAAGCACACTGACTTCTTCTCTCCCTCCCAACCAAAAAACAGACTAAAAAAGAAAGGCACAAAAGTGCAGTCATGCTCATGCAGAACACTGGTCTCACAATCTTTTTCAAGATCACTCCCCCAAATATACATGTATATTGATTTAGAAATTATTCACATGTAGAAAACACATTCACATGTATTGTGGGCATTACCAAACATACATGAAAATAGAGAGGCAAAAATGATAAAATGATACAATATTTAAATGATACAATATTTATGTGCTAACAGTCCACTCACAACCCAATGCATTGCCCTGCACACCCCACTCTGGAGACCACTGATCCAGAAGACTGGGCATGACAAAAACCCCCAGTAAAGTCTTTTGATCATCTCCCCACTCAATTGAGAACAGGCTTTTTGAGGTTTTAGGCTGACATGTGTAAGTAAACAGGAGCTGAGTAAACAAAATTAAATAACTGAGTAGAAAGAAGACAGAAATAGAAAACAAAACCAAGTCGAACAACCCCTTTTTGTCAATACTGGAAACAGCACTCAAACACCACAACGAACAGATTCCAACCTCAAATCAGTATATTGAAGAACAAATATAAGAGATTAACTATGAGGTGGTCATAGTATTTATGTGGTAGAGCAGCTTTGCAAAAACTGCAAAGTGAGGCTTTCATTTCCATCTACCATTCATCTCAAGTTCTCACAGTTAAGTCATGTCTGCTCCCTAAAGCAGTCCCATGAGAACAGAAGGAATTTCTAAGGCAGCTATGTATGGCTCTACATGAGCAAGGGAAGATAAATTTGGCTTTAAGCAGTTTTCTGAGGAAACAAAAAACCGAAACTTCAGGTCAAAAAGTAAGCTCACATTCAGGAAAGTATTGCATTTAATGTATTTTTGCTGTGCTGGTAGTTTCAGATCCACTCAGAACATTCTTTGCCAGAAGAGTCTGCATATAAAACAAGATTTCAAGCAGTAACTTTGTGAAATCACCACCCTTATTCCCTTTGGACCCACACTCTTATTGTCCCAAGTAAAAACTGAATTACCATTCACTAACCATGGGTTTTGTATGTAACAGTAGTTTATACAATAGTTCAACAACAGTAGAAACCAAAAGCAAAATACACACTTGTAAGAAGAGTTTTTAAAAATAGCATGATCATTCAAAGGCAAAGGGGATCAATAAAATATTCAGGAATAAGCCTAAGTTGAACATTTCTGCTTACTTACACTAGGCCCTCTAGACTTTAGTGCATAATCTGATACAAAATGACTCTCAGTGCCAGTAACAGTTTCAGATCCACTGCATACTGATCTTCTAAACTGGGCAAGCACTTTTCATTCCTAAAAATCTAAAAAATACTAAGAAAATAAGTATTTCTCAACTCATGTAACAGATGCACATAAAGGCAATGCCCCACCTGAAATTATCTGCCTGTGTAAAATAACTGAAAAGAACTGTTTGCTATTTCAGAGTGGTTAAGGTGTATTTTAAAATGGCCTTA
This sequence comes from Ammospiza caudacuta, assembly GCF_027887145.1. Classification (NCBI taxonomy): domain Eukaryota; kingdom Metazoa; phylum Chordata; class Aves; order Passeriformes; family Passerellidae; genus Ammospiza; species Ammospiza caudacuta. Next base: position 29,490,068 of record NC_080595.1, read on the forward strand.
TTTAGTTTCATACCTCCTAGCCACCACTTCACTGTTACTTTTCTTTCAAACACAATTCCATAATACAGAAATTACAGAATTTTCTTTGTTATTCAGTGTCAGATTTTGCTGTAATAAACATTAGAGAAACGTGTAATTAAACACTGTTATTTGTTATTTAATTGATTGGGTCACACTATATGTCCTGATCCAGATGTTTGTACACTGCAGTTCTAGATAACTTGTTGCTTTTATTCTGTTCATTCTAATTAATTAGTCCAGTCTACATTCTATCATATTTATAATAGTTTTTCCTCCAAGTTCTCTTCCATGACCAGCCTTGCCTACAGCAAGACACAAAACTACACACATTAGGCAGGGAATTACTACTTTGTTGAGAAATTAATTACCGTATTTTTGGTATGAGATGTGATACTGTGTCTATACTCCGGTTCACATTATTTTTTGCTCCTAGAAAGCACCATTCTATTAATTTACTACCTGCTGTCATCCTTAGACTCTCACTGCAGCATGACTGTTTGCTCTATTATTTCTATGAAACAATTCCAAGGTGGATGAGGTTTTTTCCCCCTATTTACCTTTCTTCAAGTGTACTGGTTGTATTTTTAGATAGTGGAACTTATTTATTCTTTTTTTTTAATTATTAATTCGGAAAAAATTGAATGCATGCTTACATAAGAGAAGAAGACAACTTGTTTCACCATTCATCAAGAATAGTTACACTGGTTCCTCACTACAGAAGCAACTGAGCAGGGATTTCTTACCTAATATATTTAAAGAATTGAAAAATCACTGACTTGTGTAGGTATGTACTGTGCTTCCACTTGACAATATCAAGTTGGATAGTGAGCACCAGGCTACAAACTGAGTTTGCAAATTCACAGCGTTATCTTACAGCCATACAGAAGTACATGTAAGCAAAGCCATTGCAGACAGAAAAACAAAGGCTCTACAGAAAATGGCTAAAAATGCTGGTACTGAGGGATCCTTCATCACTTCTCAATTTGTTTACATGACCTCCAGCAGCAACTACAGTTGCCAAAGCACAGTTGATTTCTACAGCAGGGAGTCCAAATTAAGGCAAACTCTGATCTTGACAAAGACCAAAAGAAGTATGAAAACCTAAGTTTCTCTTGATGTTCAACTATTGCTTTAATTTTGGGAGCCAAGTCTAAATCTAAAAATACTTCCAACATCTCCCAGAATTGTGTCAGTGAGGTGAAATTTTTCATGGAGTAAAAGAAAGCAGCTTTCTTCAGTAGACAACATCCACACAGGGAAGTATGGTACTGATTTATTTCCATTTACTTATTTTTGGCAACACCATGTATCAAGTAAGTCACAGAGGAACCAACTAAAACAACATTGCCAGACTTTTAAAATATCATATAACTTTCAAGGATTTGAAAACCTGGGAGAAGATAAACCTGGGCAGTAGCCTAGCAGGAACAGAGCCTAAGGAGTTAATAAAAACTGAATATTGTTTTCACAAAGGCTTTTTGAAAAAGACTTGAGACATTTTTATAGCCAGAAACAATTAGGGAATACTTGTTTCAGCATTTCTTCCAAACTGGAATGTGACTGTATATTTAAGATAAAATTGCGATATGGAAGAGTCTGCTAAAAGCACTTTTTTTTTGTTTGTGCATTTTGTTTGTCACCCAGTGTCACACTAACAACTCTGCATCTCATTCTAAAGCACATTATACTGTGAGATAAGATGAAAAAGACAGTTTTTTGTTTCCCCAAGGGGGAAGTACTTCTGTTAAAAGCATCTTTTTACAATACCGTTCTTTCTGAATTACCAATAACGCAAACCAAAGAATTAGATACTGTACTATAAAATTTAATATTTTTTCAATTCTTATTCATATCCTGTAGACATCCCCATGTGTAACAGGGGAAAGTATGCTAAATGCTTCAACCTACTTAAGAATCCCAAAGATTGAGCATTTTTGTCCTTCAATCAGTATGCTGTCAGGTCAGGCTCACACATTCAGCAATGTAAGTTCTCCTGCAGTTTTTATGATTCTAACAAAACTCACGTTTGGTTCATCTGGCAAATAGTAAGAAGCTGGCTTGAATAAAGGACTGGGTTTGCAGTCCAAGAGAGCTATAATAACATAACCTTACTTTTAAATTCTTCACTTGGAGTGCAGTTTCTTCAAGAGTAAACTGTAAATAGTAATGAGCAACATAGAGGACGCTGGAATGCACAAAGAATGTGAAGAGTTAAAAAGATAACCAAACACTCTCTCACATCTTTCTATGTCAAGTGAGATTTGAAATTTGTAGAACTGTATCACAATCAAGCAAGAAAGGAGGTTTTGAAAAAAGTCTTTCTGAAGGAAAAATTGTTTGAAATGAGGACATACAGCAAGGGCTTTGTTAAATTTCTGATGAATCTCATAGCAGCAGGATTTGTGCTCAAGGTATGCAATAGTGCCACAGGAGCATTTTTCAGACAACTCACCTTTAAGATTATTCTCTTTCTGGTATGCAACTAGCAGTGGCCAGCAATAGTGAGGTCTGAGTGGCAAGCCTTCCTCCTTCATCATCTTCATCACATCAATGGCCAAGGCTGAAAACATTAACCAAATAATTAAACAGTGACCAGGTACTCTAAATGAGCACAGGCAGAATAACTAAAAAGCAGAGTACCTGATCTGTTGGCCTCCAAAGCACAACGCAAGATAAATGGTAACGGCGCCGAGTGCATCTTTGCTTCTTTTAACTCCTTACAGAACTGCTTCAGCTTGCTCATAGGCTGCAAACAATTTCAAAAATTAATTTAAGGTATTTATCAATTTATCAAACTACTAAGAATGTCAGATTCTTCTAATGTTTAGAAAATGGATATTACATAAGCAAAACAGGATTCCTCTGTGAATTTCAATTTACTATACAAGTTGATACAGAATAATAAAACGCTTCTTTTCCTCTTGAAGAACTGTGCAACAACTCACCATCTGCAATCTTCACAGCTGCATTAAACTAAATAAATATACTGCTATTATTAAGAAAAAAAGTATTACTATTCTGCTTACCAGATTTCTATTTACACAATGTTGCAAGAAGAAGCTACCTTGGTCCATATCTTCACGTGATAAATGACTTAAAGACTTCAAGATGCTGAAGCTGATATCTTCAAAGCCATGAGTTATCAGAGTCAAACACAGGTTCATTACATCTAGCAAGTGAAAAACAGAGAACAATATTAATACATTAATAAAGTGCACAAAACTTTTTCACTTTAAGCTACTAAAATTAGTGAAAGCTAGAAAAGTAAATGTTTTACAAGTACTATTAACATACTTTTAAATAAGATTCACAATCCAAATCTGAGACTACCTTTTCCAGAATTATTTATATTTATCAATGAAATTCACTTTTCTCATAAGAAGACTAGGCCAAAAATTACAGAAGTATCACCCCTGCAGCATGACAGAAGGATAAGGAAAAAATAAACTAATTCCTAGACACATAAAAAAAAAAAAGCATGAAGTATAATTAATAGTTATCAATCAGATTAAACATACTGGGATCCACAAGCAACTTTAAAGGTAGGTAATAAAAAATTGTATTCAGCATTTACTATCCCTTTTTTTATGGCAGTCTTGAAGAGCTCTCACAACACGAATCTTAACAGCAGTGTTAAGAAAGGACTCCACACTTGCTTCTTTCTTATAAAAACTTAATTCATGTTAGAATTTTTTTTTAATGACAGATTAATTTTTCAAATTATTAAAGCTGTTTCATATTTAGATTTTATGAAATACATCTAAACCACACAAGCACACAAATTAATCCACAAAGTAATGGCAATAATGTTCCTTTCCCTCAGTATTCAAGAGAAAACTGCAAAATTACCTATTTTTGGAAAAAGAAGGAAAAAACCAGCAACAATGAAACCAAACAAAAAAAAAACAAACAAAAAAAAAAAAAACACAACAAAAATAAGAAAAAAAGGAAAAAAGTGTTCTCTCTCCACCCTGCTGTGGGAACCAAGGACATACCTGGAATTATTTCCTTTTCAAATCTTATACGTCCTTTAATATCCTCGATGTGCTGTGGATATCCAGCCTTGGCAAGGCTAAAAATCACCTGCATCAAAATCCTGTCCATAAGATACCCTTCAGTCTTCTCAACCTGCTCTAGAGTCTGTAAAATCAAAATAAATTTAACTTGAATCAACTCCAAAGTGACTCAAAACAGTATACTTTTTAAATCAAAACAAGCATAAAAACCTAGGGTTTTTCTTTTTTAAAATCCACAGATTTAGATAATGGAACATGGTAGAGAAAAAAATACGCAAGAAGTATTAAGAGAGATTCAAACACCTTTAAACTGTGAAAAGAAAAAGGGACACCTAAAAGGGATACAGCATATAGTTTCTTTCTAATATCTAATAATATCTTAAAACACTAGAGGTACTCTCATTGTGAGATGACTTTCAAAAGAAATTACTTTGTAAAGGGAAGAAGGACAAATCCAACATTTTTACACTGTTTGGAAGAATATTGGTTGATGAATATTTGTTCAAGTCATAGCAGAAAATTGTTTCCAATATCTTCTTCCTTGATTTGGTCCTCTACATCTGATTAAACTCCTGAAACAACTTAAAAAAACTGGTTTGATCTTTTCTCATTGCTTCATGAGTATTTCTTTGATTTAAAAAAAAGTGAGAGAATACTTGAAAAAAAAATCAGCTACACAAAGGGCTGTAAGGAAGCCTCACCTTACAAATACCTAAGCTGTTTGTATGAATTCTCAAAACAAAAATTCATTTTTACTGGAAAGATCCTGTGATTTCAATGGCCAAAGAATGGCTCAATGGGAACAGAATAAGCAAGGTTTACTTTTTTTGTTGTTTTCATAAATAAACACATAGATATCCCACATGTACTGTCTTTAAAAAAAAACCTAAATTATTAAATTGCTCACTGACAAATCTATCTTCCCAGAGTGAAATGCCACTATCAAAAGACAACTATGTTTTAGAAATTGTGACATTGCTTTCTGTTAAATCAGCTATTTAATTGCAATAAAAAATTTTTGATAATTACTTCCAAGTAGGAGGAAACCAATTATAAATTTTTATTTCTCCAGTCGGGACAGAAAGCATTCTAAAGTTATATTGAACAAAAGATAAAACAAGTTGTATTTAAATTCAAATTGGCAATACCTTTTTGATGCTATCAGCATCACCCTTTTCAGCATACGCATTCAGCAGTGATAAATAGGTGTCTGGACCTGGTTCAACACCAGCCATCCTCATCACTGAAAGGATGTTCTCTGCACTTTTCATATCTCTGAAAGAATTCAAAGCAAGATTCTCAGTAGATTTAATCATAATGATGCTTATTGCGACTACTACATTTCCTCACTAAATTAATTAGAATTGGAAACAAAGACTGCAACAGGCTTAGAGAAACTTATTTTAACAAAGCAAATTCTGAAAGGTGAAAGTGCATATCTTTTTAGTAATTGTATTACTTAAAATACTCTTTCAACTTTAACAGATTATAAAGTTCAGAACTAAGTGCAGCACATTTCTTCTCAAACACTACAAAAGTACAGCAATTTATCTTGAAATACAAGATTTTCAGACACAAGAAAAAATCTACTTCCTTTGTTAAATAGCTTTTTTGCTTCATAAATGTAGAGACAGTCTTCTACACATGATTATTCAAAACCACCACACTATTCTGCAGCATGTAATTTTTTCTGTACAGTAACATTTTGTATTTTAGTAAAGCTAACAGTAAACAAAAGGAATAAAAGGTATTAAACATTACCCCGATCTTGCATGTCCTTTCAAAAGACTACTGAATACTGCCTCGGTGATGGGGAGATCTTTGCTCTTCATAAATCCAAGAATCTTACTGAAAAAAAAAATTGTATTTGCAACTTTGGAACATGCAGACACTAAGGTGGGGCTGGGTTCTTTTTATTTTTATCTTCCTTTTACTTATTTCTCATACCCCTCAATCACACTGTTACAGCTTAACCTTGCTAAAATTGTTAGAGATACCTGGCAAGCCCTGTGTAAAAACAACAACAACCAGAATTATTACTATTTGCTCCTTAGCCCACTTTATTCTCAAATGCCTTTGCCAGTAAGCCTTCATAACCTCACACTTTTGCATGATGGCTCTAGCAATGACAAAAACAAGTTATTTTCTGAGCAATGTGATTACAACTTGATTTGAACACACTGGTCTATCACTTATTTTTATTTCGTTTGTGTAGGTTTTGGCAGTCTCCAGGAAATTGTTCTTCATTACTTGGTTAAAAATATACTTCTATTAAAATCCTTTTTTGCTTTGATCAATTTTGGTGAATCACACAGAAATCAGTTTTAACATCACTGGTAGGGAATATGAGAAACAGATTTTGTGGAAATCCCTTTAAACATAAATGCAAAAGAATACCTTGCTCCTTCAATGTCACCCTCATTGCAATAAGCAGCAATCAACCTTTGGTATGTAACCTGTAGAAAACAAAATGGGGAATTTAATTATTTCCATTCAATAAATGGAGCCTGCTATTAAGAATGAAGATCTTTAAAAGGACACCTACTCGATTGGGCTGCACATTTGCTTCCTCCATCCTGGCCAAGAATTCTGTCGGAGAAAACTTGTGCTCATTCTGAAGATACACTTTAAGCAAAGCATTGTAATGGCTCGTGTCATACACAGCACCTAAGGAAGTATTTCAACCACAGTCAATGTAGATTCTCTAAATTCAACACAGTTCCATAGCTTTCTCAGGTAATTAATTTCCTGTCAATTTTATTCTGTATGAACTTAGGAGACAGTAATTTTATTCACCTTTGAAGCATCAGACATTTATTTAACAGCTCTGGTGTTTATAAAAGGCTAAAACATAATGAGCACAGTAACAGCAATGCTATTCTACAGTCTCTACAGCTGTATTTATTTTACAGATTTGGCAATGTTACTATCAAAAAAGCATTTACCTATGCATTATCTATACATAAATGACTCACAATAAAAATATAATCTGATAAAATTGCTGGTAGCACTAGGAATACATAGCCCATCAAATATATAGGTAGCAGCTAACAGAAAGTAAACTCAATAATAAAAATCAAGCAGAAGTCCAATTTAAGCATGTTTCAAAAAATCTTTAGATTTTAGAATTTTAGATTAACACCCCTAGATGTCACTATAACCCCCAGAATTACAAACAGGTCTCTCACCTGAACAATAAAACCCACCGTTCATTCAGTAGTAAGTGCAACCTGTTATAACCTAACATTTAAATACCATTAAAATAAATTGTGTCTCATTACAAAGAGAGCAACTAAAGCACAGAGCTGTTCTTGCAAGAAGGACTAACAGACACAACGTACCAAGTTCTTTCATCTTGTCCCATATCATATGGGCCAGTTCTGTTCTTTCCGATGACAATACCTCTGGTAAGACAGCACCACAACTTTGTAACAAAAGCAAGGTGTGGTTACTCCCTGGACACCCTGCAAATGGAACAAAACCACAAATTTATTAATACATGATTATGCATTCAACATCAGAAATAAATTTGAGACCGATCTACTGAAATATTTTAGCATTTTCTATAAAACAGAATTTTCTCCAAGACTGAAGATTTTAAATGAACAGGATACCCAAATGATTAAACAACAGCACTACTGTGCATTACCCAAAAAGATTCATGACAAAACATGCCATTTAGTACAATAATGAGCTTAGCTGAGCAGAAATTGTCAGAAGACAACACAAAATTCCTAAACTTAGATTATCCAATACTTTCAACTTCCCAACTCAAGATCCTGAGATGATTTCATTGTAACAGGGACATGACTTTCTCATAAATTTCTAAAATGTCAAAATGCTTCATACCAATTCAATATAATTCCACAAGTGGTAGTCAGAGACACTTCCACACAAACTTCCATTTCCAGTTCGGCCTATGCTTAATACATAATAAATGAGAAAATTTACACCTAGAGAATAGTGAACTGTAAGATTATCTGCCTTTTCTGACTTCTGTACTAGTCACAGAATGCCAAAAAAGTTAACTATAAACTCATCTCTTTCTTCTACTTCACTACTATTCCTGAGGCAAAGGCAGAACTGCAGAATCTATCACAGATGACCCAGTCAGCTGAAGACAATTATTTTCTCTATCCCACCTTTAGATACAAAGAGTTTAGATACAAAAATGAGTTTCCTTAGAAAGCAACATGCTGTCAAGTATGATCATCAATTCTTAACTGACCAGCATTTAAATCCCTGCACATAATTACTGCATGCAATGAAAACGACAACACATCTTCAGTTTCATAGTACCTTGAAAAGGAAAAGAAAATCAAAAACTTTTGGCAGTGTGAGGATGGAGAGATACACAGTGAGATCTACTGCAAACACCTTTTTCAGGTATTTTTTGTGTTATAATTAGAAATGGAAAAATAATAGAAACAGGCAGAAATCAACACTAACTTTCCACACTTTTGCTAAACTAGTTTCATTATTCATAAATAAACAAGGACTAAATTTTTCATATGGTAATATTTGCCATTTATTTTAATAGCACCTTAGCTAAATCATTTGTGAGGTTCTACGCTTTTATTTTTAAATACAATTCCAAAGCCAAAGGAATACCCTATAAGAGATTAAGACTTTTTTTTGTTAGTATGACTTAGAAACTGTGGAACTAGTCAAGGTTCATGAAGAACTACTTGCAGAGAGGTTTACAGACACAAAGCTCTTGCCAACCCACATTCCCAAATTAAAGGCTTACATGGAAAAAACAACAAAGCAGTCAGAACCAGAAAGGATGTCCCAAGCAAAAAGGAAAAAACTACATTCAACAGAAAGAGCATGAATTGAAGGATCAGCCTTTAAACAGTAAAATGGAACACTTTTAAAAGCACAATGCCACCTAGACAAGGCATTACAGAACAGAGTAACACACAGCAAAGTTTAAAACTTAAGCAAAACAATACATGCTGCTGTGACCATGGTCACAGGGGTTTTCAAGAAGAGAGAGAGCCGAGAATGTTGATTCCATGATCAGAAGGCTTGATTTATTATTTTATGACATATACACATTACATTATATCTATACTAAAAGAAATAGAAGGAAAAGTTCTCAGAAGGCTAGCTAAGCTAAGAATAGAACAGAATGAGTAACAAAGGTCTGTGTCTCAGCAGAGAGCAAGAGCAGCTCTGCCATGAGTGGTCAGTAAATCCAAACATCCACAGGAGACCAATCACGGATCCACCTGTTGCATTCCACAGCAGCAGACAACCATTGTTTACATTTGTGGCTGAAACTTCTCAGCTTCAGCAGGCAAAATCCTAAGAAAGGATTTTCATGAAAAGATGTCTGCGACAGGCTGCCATTGATAAATATTGGCAGTAGTAGTTAGCAAGTATATTCTTTAAATACCTCCACTGACTCATCCCAACTGGTACCAAACCTCAGCAATGGTGGCAACTGGTCTGCAAAACACTAATGTGGTCTGCATATTTTAGCCAAAGAGGTATTGAATCGATCAGAATGGACAATGCCTCAGCTATTTGGTTTTCTTTTATCAAAAAAAACCCAAAGCTTTCTTGTCATGAACACAGCTACGTGGGAACATGGAAACTTGTGTATCACCTCCACATTTCCCTGTTGTAATTCCATTTAAGACAAATAACATCTTAAGGGCAGCATGGTTCATTATAGATGCTTTAAAAATATACACTGCAAAGGAGGCATGTATGATCCCTGCTCAGAGAGCAAAATACAGATACATGAGGAAAGTGCATTACCAGATTAAAACGCAACAATAAGCAAGGCAATATAACATACCTTAAAAGTACACATTTATAAGACTTAAATTCTTAAAGACACAAAAAACCCAAGCTTGAATAAGCTACCATGAGCATTCAAAACAATATCTCCAAAGCAGTTAAAGCCTGTCCATCAACATATACAGCAGATCAAACAACATTCAAAGACAAAATACAGATCAGAACACTTAGTTCATTTCCTTGGTTAGACAGCAGCCTGAAATTCAGCTTAATTGGGTTTTAAGTGGAAGCAACTTACCTGCATTGCTTATATCCTGGAAGATTTTGAGTAGAAGAGTTTTAGGGATGCGGCCAGTTTTTCTGACAGAGTTATCCACTTTATTTAACGCCCAGTCAAACTGCCAGGTCCGTCTGGTTCGAACTTCTGCCACTGCTTCTTCTTTAACACTTCCTTCCTCTTGAGGTGCAAGTGTGAAGAACCTGATTTGGCTTATAGCATTTCTGCTCGAACAGAAACAAACAAACAAAAAAAAGATTACATTTCTGTGAGTCATTTTGGATCTAGACTAGTCACATAATGTCAAAAATATAATAAGGCACTGCTTGCTGATGAATAGTCTCAAAAACATTCCATTTTAAAATAAACAAACAAATATTTAAGTGATTCGTTTCAGTGTCTTTCTAATTAAAAAGTCAGTCATACATTTTCTCACAGTGACAAGTTTCTCTGAAATTTTCAGTTAGTTTCATCTCATGAATTAAATGGTTCAAATAATATTCCCACAAAAACAAAACTTTTAAGTCATCCAAAGTGCTATAAAAGTCTATTGTCCCATTACAGCCACTCCCTAAAGCTCTCAAAAGGTTTTGAAAACTCTCAAGAACAGTCACAGACAGACCTTCCAGAACACAGTAAATCAAGGTAGCAAATCATACCTTCCATGTCAATTAAACTGCGCAAGAACTAATGCAGAGGTCGGTGTGTTAGACAGCAATGGCTTGGACACCAACAGGATCATTCCACATTTTACAGAATTGACAATAACCAGCATGAAGTATCCACCCATTCTGCCATGTAAACCAGACATCAACAGCAGATTTGTTTAAACATTTATTTTCTCAAAATAAAATATGACAAAAAGAAGCGTAACGAGAAAGTGATCTTATTTCCAGCAAAGCAATAAAAAAAAAGCTTGCTTTTTTTTTTTAAAGAACAAGTTAATATATAAGAGTAAAAAAAATTTGAATATGTGCCACACCAAGGTTACGAACAGCCTGTGCAGGTGAAATTATCATTACACATAAGCATTTCAGGAAGTCTGTTCTCAACTGTGCTTACAACTTCATAAAATAAACCAGATTATTCTCCTCCAGAATCCTGTACAAAAAAAGGTGCTACTTCCTGGGTGGCAAAAAGCAAGATTCAGCAACTTCTAAAATTGCCCTTCCTCATCTCTGGCTCTTCAGACAACTCTTAAATTAAATTTCTGTAAGCTTTCTAGACCAGTTTAAAAAAACCCCAAACCCCCAAGGTTTGTACTCCCTGCTGTTACAGGTGCTCCAGGAGTCTATACCACAAAGTAATGGCTCCACATTTTGTGAAATGGCAGCTCTAAAAGCCAGGAGTGCTGACATTCTCTACAAAACCATTTCCTGTCCCTGCAGCTTCTCCCAGCTCTATCTGCTGGCTGCTTTCTCACCCAACAGTCATTGTTTAGGGCCCAAGGACACAAGCCCAGTGGAGGAGAAAAGCTTGCTGGTGGCAATTGCGTGTTTCAGAAGCACTGGCAGCAAGCTGCTAAATGGCAGAGAAATCATCACTGGGGTACAAAATACAGACGGGTGGTTTACCATCTGCTCGCCTCTTGTGAGCAGAAAGTAGCCCAAAAGGCCAACTTCTTCCTTGCTCTTTGAAATCTTGATTTGGTAGCTCAGCAGGCCATAAATTCTAGAAGTAGCCTGAAGCAGAATCTCTTTCCTAATGGAGCCATGACAGCAGTTTAACAGATGATATTTGATTTAAAAAAAAATCCTTCAGTAATGAAGAACATCACTATTATTTGGCGTTAGCTTTTTCAAGAACATGATTTTTACACTGCCCTATCTTCTAAAGTTTCCTCCTGAAGAATATCCCAGAGCCCAGCTAACTATCTACATGGTATTTCACTAGAGAAAGTATAAAGAAGAAAGAATTGAAGAAAGGAAGAAAGACTGACAAAAAAGGAGAGATCCCCTCCTGTAGTGTCAGTTCCATTCCTTGATAGATGCAAGTTCCCACCAATCCCTTTGGGCTAGCTCTCATTTTATTCAGATCCCTCTGTGAGCTTATTTCACTTACTAACCGAGCACAATATCAATTTATCCCCTTCTACAAAAAAGTAAAATTACTGTTGCATCAGCTTAGAGAGGAAACAGCTCAACAGGTCCACAGCCCACCAGAATTAACATGGAATAAAAAGAAACTGAGAAAGAAAAAGTACCGAAAATCAGAGAAACTAGAAATAAAAACAAACAAAAAAGGAAAAGCTCTGAAACACTATTTTTCATGGTAAGCATCTTGTCAGATTAACAACAAACTTTTTTGCTGCTACTAGTAATGCCATGTCTCACTAAAAGTATTCCCAAGGGTGTCATTTTCCTCAGTTCTTTCCCTCCTTTTCCTCTCCTTCTATTGCCTCCTGTGACCAGAGGGTACTTCTGGAAATCTGAAATCATTAGACTAATTAGCATAAAATCCAGTAGCAGAAGGTAAGAATAACAGTGAGACACTAAATTTTCACTCCTCCAGGATTTAACAAACAAGTGAGATGCCTAGAACTCAAATAACTCCTTATAACACATGAATAGCAATTCTCAACTTCGAGCTAGCCAGTGGACAGCTAGAAGAATGAAATTGTAATGAATGCAAGTTCTTTATAATTTTCTTAAAGATATAAATTAAAAAGCTACTTGAAAGCTTTTCAGAATGCTTCCAGAAAGGTTAGAAAAATGCTCTGGAAGCTGTAGCAACACAGGGCTGTATTTGGAATACAGAAATTGATACTTTAACTCCCATTAACAATCAAAGCATGAGTGGACACAACTCTTGTGCTTCAGATTAGAATTGAAATGCTTTTCCCTGTAAAAACCTGCTCATGTTTAAAGTATTTTTCAAATTATTGAACAGTATCTTATGACATACAGCATACTTCTAACCACAGACAAATTGGTATCTAAGTTCTTAAGTCCTGCACTGTTTTAAGAAAGCCATCTTTGTAAGAGTTTCTTGTCAGAAGTCACAAGTACTTTAAACACTTGCACAGCACCATCAGATGAAGTGTAAAGACAACACTATGTACATGCTCAGCATAAGCTGGTTAACAGCACAAGAAGACTCTTAAGTTTCATTTGCTACTAAACTCTCCTGCTTCACATTTAGCACCACGCTATTTATAACATAAGTATCAATTGCTACAGTTGCACACTGTAAAACACTAGACACATATGAAAGTGTTATTTTTATACAGTAACTTTACCTTCTGAAAGGTGAGCAGAATTGAGCATTTCTTCAGCAGGCCTTCAGCATTTGAATGAATTACATCTTTACACGAAGGTGCTGTGTAATGTTAAGCCAATCCCATAATAAGAATTTGTTAAAAATAACTATGGCTTCAAAAGGTGAATGATGCTGCAGCATCTACTGTTTTGAATCTGGTATGTAGCACTACAAATCAACTAAGAACTCCAAATTAAAAAAAAAAAAAAAAAAAGAAAAAAAAAAAAACCCACAAAAAACCAAAAACACCAAAAAAGAGCTGACTATTTTATAAGATGAAAGACTGAGCAGACCAGAAAGTCAGCTTTCATGAAAAGATACAAACTTAACAAATTAAGGGACACAGCATTAGGTTTGATTTCAGGCAAATGGTAGGAGAACAGAGCAGGCAACCTCCCTATGAAACACAAAAAGAAGCTAACAAAACGAGGCAGTTATCCATGCATCAGGAATCTTTAATTTTCAGAAGCTGAAAAACAACATCCAATTAAGACAAATAGAAAAAAAAGCAAGGATAAAAATCAAGAAGGCCATGTTAACTATTTCTCTCAGGAAGTGATCCAAAAAGGCAGCAAGAAAGGTTGCTAAATTTAATAAAGATGATTTTAGAAATCACCTCTTCACAGGGAAAAAAATGACAGCTCATACACTGTTTGGCTTTCAAGAAATGTTAATTGCAACCATCTGTAAATTTTAACTATCACTACTAATTTTAACAAGGAGATGGGGGTGTAGGTGAGAATATGGAAGAATGACTCAAATAATTCCTGAAAACATTAAGATATATTGAAGGCAAATGACTGGATCTTACTCAAACTCCAGTTCTTTGGATTTACTCTGAAAAATCCATGTAAGTTGTGGGAAAAACAGAAGCCTAACAAAAAAATACAGATTGATGTACAGGCTTCTGGCACCACTTTACCTGACAACCTGCTTTCAAGCAAAGCAAGGAGATACAATGTATTTCTAGTATGGGAGCAGTAGTTGTGCAAAGAAAATTTTAAATCCATACACAAAATTAAAATGTGGTTCCTTGCAGAACTGAGAATATTGTGGGGGAGTCGAAGTGAAACTATCTCCTGACCCAACTAGGAAAGGACTGGCACAATCCATGTGCAATAATAGCTTCAATACAGAACACAAAAAGTTGTATGTTTTGGACAAAAGCAGAAATTCAAGATGGGGTACAACTTGCTAAGCTGTGCAGCCCAGAGGGCACTGAAAATGAGGCATTGCTAAGCATGAAACACCACACAGGAAAAAGACTTTGAATTCTCAGCTCCTAAACACAGGAACATAGCTAAAATACAGATAATGATCTCTCCATCATGGTGTGTTCATTCAGGAAAAAAAAACCAAGTATAAAAGACCTAAAGGACTTGTCTCTCCCATCTCACTCTCCAAACACAGAAGCAACTGAACCTAATCCACCAGGAATCACACAACCAATACTAATGGTTGTAATATTAATTGTAAGGAAATATTTGAATGGGATACTTCAGTCAAGGTTTCTCATTTGGAAGTTTCTAAAGTAAAATTAGGAGTGGGGAAAAAATCTATCATGCATGACCTTGATATTTCTGATGCTGCCTCAGAACTAGATGTTTGATTACAGTTTTATGGTGTAATTTTATTTCCCCCATTACTTTAATTCACTTTTTCCAGACTTAAATGCTATGCTACACAACAAAATACATACTTCCCTAAGAGCTGCAATGAGTACCAAGTATTTACTTTCATCTATTACCTCCAAATGGTATTTTAATATTTTCTCCATGTGAAGCACTTTATCTACAAGCACATAAAGCTGCACAGTAAATTTCAGATCTGTCTGAACAAGCAATATGGTTCTTCCCCAAAACATGTAATTTCTCTCTAATACACTTCAGAACTGGAAAAAGCTCAAAAGGATACACTGAGCCCTATGACAATCTCTCTCCAACTCCCACAATCACAGGATTGGAAGCAGCCTTGAGATATTGGAGCCTTTAGACCATTTTCAGCTTTGTCTCTACAGCTGCAGCCCTCACCCACACAGGAAAGGTTACCTGTGCAGTTGTAATCCCAAAACAAGTGGCAACTCCACCTCCAGTTTAGCTTACAACACTGGGAAAGCAGCTGAACATCAACTCACAAAAACTGATGCAGAGATGAAGTGTGCATGGAGAAATTTACATCAAATCAACCAGTAAAATTCTTCTGTTTACAAGGGTTTAAGTAGGAATCCCAGTGCTGTACCCACATACTTATATCTTCCACACTGCTAGAGCAGACTTAAGGCACTGCCTTTAATTTCCTATAGGAACATATCTTACACACCAGCCTAAGTCCCATCTTTCCCAAAACCCAAAAAGTAGTTCATGTTTCCCCTTGCAGCAGCAGAAGGGTTGCTTTCCATAAGACTTGACCAATTACAAACATTTAATTATATTTATATATTCAGCTATATATTTATTCATACATTATTTATATATTTGTATAAATATATGAAGATAACCACATGTTTAATTATAAATATGAGACATTTGCCTCCCTTTACCAGAGCCATAATTAGGTAGTTGTTGTGCTTTTTCTACAGAAAGTATCGAATATTTCATTCTTTCTAAACTAAATAGGCAAAACCTGCATGAAATAGTTCTCAAAATAAAGTCATCATTGAAGCAGAATAATGGCAAACGTGAGTTAGAATTCATTAGTGTACATAAAAGCACTCCAGATCTAACACTAAATTCAGTAAACCTAACACTAAATTTACCACCTGAGATCCCAGCATGATTCACATGACTGTTAAAGCAGTATTTGTGCTGTTAGCCATGATCAGCTGTACAAAAAGGCACAATGCTCAGGCCACCATATAGTTGCTACAGTGAGATACAGCAGGATCTTACCAGAGAGAAAAATTCATGTCTTTTCATGTAGATTGACAAGCTTTGTGTTTCTTGGGAGAATGTCTAAAAAATTCCTTAAGTGATTCACAAGAAGTAAAAGAGAAAACCTTTTGTACTGCACTTAGGATCTTGGGAAAAACCTCATCACTGAAAAGGGTGTCAAGCACTGGAACAGGGTGCCCAGGGAAGTGTCAGTCACCTTCCCTGGAGTGTTCAAAGGACAGGTAGGTGAGGTACTTGGGGACATGGCTTAGTGGTGAGGTTGGCAGTGTCAGCCAACTGTTGGACTCGATAATCCTAGAGATCTTTCCCAACCTTAACGCCTCTAAGATTCTGTGATTTCTTGGGAAGTATGTGGGCATTTTATATCCATCACCAGAACACCTAATTACAACAGCACAGTTTGTGCAACTTTATTACAGCAAAGTATTATGGAAAGCAAGTCCACTCTATGCCTCCTCTGCATTTGAAGACCCTTCCTTCTATCATTTTGCTAATGTAATTAAGCATTCAGTTCTATGCTTTCATTAAGCATTCAGTTCTACATTTCTATCCATTGGTAATGGATTGCTGAGTATGACAGTAAATAGCCAAAAAGAACTTGTCTGCAGCTAACCCAAAACAAATTAAAAAATGAAAATGCACTATTCACTAAGCCATGAATCATTTGGGTCTTTTATTTATGACTTAATAAAATCCATCTCCCCAGTCTGAAACCTTTTTAAAAGAGATATTTCCTCTCCCATCTTAACAACATAATTAAACACAGCACAATGAATCAAAAGGCAAGAGTTCTTACAAGCACCTTCTGGGCTGGTTTTGCCTGGGTTAATTTTCTTCAAAGTAGCAAGTATGGGGCTGTCTTTTGGATTTATGATGAATTCATTTTTGAAAACAGAGACAAGCTCGTGAAGGAGCAGAGTCCTGGCAGGACCTTTGGGCCTGTGGAGAGAAGAGCCCACACTGGAGCCGGTTTGCTAGTTTGATTTCATTTTGTTATTGTACTGATTCTGCTTGATTTTCCTCTTCAGCTATACTTCCATGATCTCTAAGCTTTAGGAGCCTAACTGTTCTCCTTTAGAACAGTTTTAGAGCCAGTAGATTTAGAGCCAGCCAAGGTGGCCAGCAACAGGAGGCTGTCAGAAGAATGGAGCCAAGACCCTATTTCTGAGCACTAACTTTCCCAGAGCAGAAACAGTATGTACAGTATGTAGAATAAATATCCTGATGTGAACTCAAAAATACTCTGAACACTTGTCAGTGGAGAGGTTTGTTACACCATTCTTGACAGTCAGATAGTAACAGCAAATTCAGGCATTTTTCCCCCTAGTAACTTTTGTAAGTTCCAGTAAGCCATCTGTACCACATAAATCAGGGCACTGCTGAACTGTGCTCCTGCAGATCAGAAGTTTGTTGTATTGGTCTGCTGAAGTTGATCTGCAATGAAATTGCATGTCAGGAGAGTGATGATGTAGCTCAAGTTATTTCACATTTCACATCACAGGTGGGTCAAGTGAAAGAGTAAATTTGTCTTAAATCTGACTTGCTATGAAATGCTGCTCAACCATTAGAACATGCATGTACTATCCTACTTCATTTTTCCAAGAAGCTTAGATTAAAAATCAAAGCAATCACGATGCTTTCATAAAACCTCAGCTTGAATGTGATGCTTGCTCTTTCACACCTCTAAAGAAGTTCACAGATTTGCAACTTTTCTGCAACCATTATTGTAATAGTAGTCAGAGACTTGCTCTGAACTGACTTTAGTATGTTCAATGTTAAAGTGACTACAGCACATGGAAACAATTATTTACACAATTTACTTGCAAAATGCAAGCTTATTCCTGTTTATTTATTGAATCTTAAAACTGAGTGTGTCTTCCCCTACTGTTCCAAATAGACTGCATGTCATTCTCAAAATAATTTTGAGACCTGAACAGCAAGTACAGTAAGCCCAAATGTTGTCCATATGCACTCTAGTTCTTCAAAGGAGGTCCAGTTCCAGAAATTAAGGCTTAAGTAAAAAAAAAAAAGAGGCAATAAATAGTTACTTAAGGTAAAAAAATTAAATTAGATCATATGCTTAATACATGAAATATCAGTTTGTAAGTATTACCTTTGCTTTACACTTTGACTCTAGATCATCACTTGTGCACTAGGATGCCCAAACACACAGTAGTGTGACAGGGAGATTTTAAGTGAAAACTTATCTTAGGAATGAAATTACTGAACAAGAAGGATGTACAAAAAGTTTCAAAAGAGTTTTCAGCATGATCACTGAACTATCCCACATATGACCAAATTTGTAACTGAAATGAAGTACAATTTGGTGTAAGAAAAACGTATGGGGAGGGAAACAACCAATAAACCAAACCTCAGCTGTAAGAACCAAAGTATCATCACATAAAGCACTTCTAAAGTTCTTTCTAGAAATGGAATTCTAGAGTCATAAAATGTTGTGCTTCACCAAGTCACACATGAATTTCAGTGAATATTATTTCTTGCAACAAATTTAGTGAATTAAGCTTCCAGTTCAGTAAAACAAAACTTAGTTACTAGAAAGAAGAAAGGTTTATTGATAATTTGTAGATAATTAAATGTGCAGTTCTGTTGCCAACCATAAATCAGACATTCCTGGTCCTTCCTACTCCATCTTTCACACCAATTTTAACAATTGTTGGCAGCTGATACACATCAGTGATTAAAGACCACAGAAAACCATCTTTTTTAAGTAAGATTTTGGCCAGGCTACCAATAAAACAGCTCCAAACTAAGACTAATAAGCACTAAAAGAAGGGAAATTAGCAACAATGTCCTTATTTTGACAGTGAGACTTTCCTCTAGGAGTTCTCAATTTCTGATTCTTCTTTTCCCATTCCTTCTTCTGAAGGAGCTCTGGAACTCACCAAGTTCTTTGATGAACATATTTATCTACTTAGAATAGCAGAACACTGTTATGGTTTTGCACCAGGAATTAAGCTACATTGACTTAGAGGGAGCACCAGAAATACAATATGAAACAAGAGACTGAACAACTTGGATAGCACTAAGCCCTTATATCAGCTCATAAATCTGTAAGTCTGAAGTTGTGTTAATGAAGGTTGGCGTCTCTAAGCTTCCTGCAGGGCACTAACCACACGTAAGTGCTGTCAAACCTGCAGCAGGGATGCACACAGGTAGCACAGGCTGTTCTCCACCCTACCTGCGTGACAGAAAGGAGAGAAAACCATGGCAAAGAAATCTTGCCGTACCTCCTCACAGGAGGCACAGCAGAGTCGGAGAGCACGAAGAGGAATCCCAGATTCCAACCGTGCAGGTACCCAGAGTCGGTCACAGAACCACCGACTCACTTAGGGTGCAAAAGACCTCCAAGATCATCAAGTCTGACCTGTGACCGATCGCCACCTTGTCAGCTATAATCAGAACACCAAGAGCCACGTCCAGTCGTTCCTTGAACGCCTCAAGGGACAGTAACTCCGCTCCATCACTGCTTATCTCCTCCAGTCTTCCCCTCTCCCTCCACGCCCCTTCCCCTCGGCGTGTCCCCCCCCAGCCGTGTGGCTCCCACCACAGCCGCGTCCCCGGCGGCCAGGGCTCTGCTGAGCGCAGCGCGGCGGGAAACGCGGCCAGCCCAGGCCGCCCAGCCCGAGGGCAGCGTGGCTCCGGCGCGGCCTTTGCCCTGCGCTCACCCCGAGGCCGTGCACACGCGGTGAGGCCGCCGGGCCGGCCGGGGCCGAGCGCTGCCTCAGAGCCCCCGGGGCAGCCACGCCGAGCGGCGCCGCAGGGCCCGGCAGCATGGCCGGCAGTGCCCTTGGGCGCGCGGAGCGCAGCCTCAGCCGGCCCCGCCAACCCTACCAGGCGGCGCGACGGCGCGGGACCTCACCTGGCGGGGCCGGGCGGTGGGGCGGGGGCGGCGGGCGGGCGGAGGAGCGGCGGGAGCAGCGGCGGGAGGCGAGGGCGCAGCGCCCGGAGGCGCCCGGCGGAGCTCAGCAGCGCGGCCATGACCGCCCGCA
Organism: Ammospiza caudacuta; assembly: GCF_027887145.1. Classification (NCBI taxonomy): domain Eukaryota; kingdom Metazoa; phylum Chordata; class Aves; order Passeriformes; family Passerellidae; genus Ammospiza; species Ammospiza caudacuta. The sequence goes on from NC_080595.1 coordinate 29,510,292, forward strand.
GCACGTGAGCCGCGCGCCGGCGCCGCGCCGCCGTCAGCCCCACGTGATGGGGACGAACCATTCCGCTCAGGGGGGAGGCGCTGAGCGCGGCCTCGGAAAGAGCCCGCTAAGGCGCCAGCGCGCTGCTAATTTCCACCCCGTGCGGCCGATGGGCCGTTCCACGCAGGCCCGGGTTGGGCCGCCCGGCAGCCAACCGGGAGCGGTCCCGGCGGAAGGCGGGCGCGCGGGAGGAAGCGGCGGGAAGTGGCGCGTTTGCCGAAGGGCGCTCCCGGGAGCTCCTCCGTGCCGGTCCGCGGGGCCTGCTGGCCCTCCTGGGCACTCCCGGGAGCTCTTCCGTGCCGGTCCGCGGGGCCTGCTGGCCCTCCTGGGCACTCCCGGGAGCTCCTCCGTGCCGGTCCGCGGGGCCTGCTGGCCTTCCTGGGCACTCCCGGGAGCTCCTCCGTGCCGGTCCGCGGGGCCTGCTGGCCCTCCTGGGCACTCCCGGAGCTCTTCCATGCCGGTCCGCGGGGCCTGCTGGCCCTCCTGGGCACTCCTGGGAGCTCCTCCGTGCCCGTCCGCGGGGCCTGCTGGCCCTCCTGGGCACTCCCGGGAGCTCTTCCATGCCGGTCCGCGGGGCCTGCTGGCCCTGCCGAGCACTCCCGGGAGCTCTTCCCTGGCCTGCTGGCCCTTCCCGCCCGGCTCTCTCGGTGGGCATTCCCGGGATTTCTTCCATGCCGGTCCCCTCCGTGGCCTGCTGGCCCTACCCGCCCGGCTCTCCGGGCTGCCCACCCAAGTACTGCTTCCCTGCAGTCCGGCGGCGGCCGCCGCTTTTTCGCTGCCCCTGATGGTTCCACACCCTACCGAAAGCGTAGCGGGCCGGCGTGTACGCCAGGGGAGCCATGGGGAACTGGGCTGGGAAAGCTGCTGGTCGCTGTCAGCTTTTCCGCCGAAATGTTATCATTGCCTCTGTGAAAAATGCGTATTTTATGATTGGCTTTTCGCAAATATTAAAATGAATCTTATATGTGTTGTGTTAGAAAGTAATGCTGTATTAATTCTTTTAAGTAGTGTGTTAAATATAGGTTTTGGTTATAAAAAATTGTTAAAATAGAAACTATGCTATGTAGGATACTTTTTTTAAAGAAAGGACTTGTAGCGAGATAGCAGCCACAGGACACCTAAATTTTTCAGAGAAAGAGAATTTATTGCCCCAGTATCAGGAGAAACGAACTTCTTCCCGCCTCGAAGGCACTGTTAGGCTTCCGAGAAAGAAGCTGACAATGACCAGACAGAATCCTGTATTTGAATGGAATTTATGCATTATGTATGAGATGTATGAATATGCAACAGGCTATTGTTTTTAAGGGTTAATCCTTTGTTAACATGGATTCTTTTTCAGGCTTGTGCTGCCCAGAAAAAGGTACCTGGACGTCCATAACTCTTTGTTTCTATTGTCTCATATTGTCCTAATTCAAATTGTCCAAATTATTATTACTCTAAATGTATTACTATTTTTATAACCATTTTATTACTTAAGTTTTTAAATTTTTAAAAACAAGTTTTTCACGCCTGGGAGTGGCGGGCAGAGGGAAGAACGTCATTAAACCAAATATCAATAGTAAATCTCTGCCTGAGGTTGCATGTATTTACTGAGATGCCACCTGAATTGATGTTTCATTTTAGCATCCAAGTTAACCTGGTTGCTGTGACATAAAACATTAGCTGAGGTATCTAGAAATTAAATGCATATTTTCATACAAAACTCATGTCATTTTTGCCGTAACTTGCAAATAATTACTCTAAAGGTAGATTGGCTATGACCAGCCTTTTCCAATTACACTTTACTTGGAAAGACTTGTCTCATCATCAAGATGCAAAATGCTCAGTTTTTAATTGTTATGTACACTCATTTTTGTTATTTATTAAAGTCCTGGATGTTCAACATTGCTCACTGAGGAATAACTTGCAGTTTGTAAGACAATATTTGCAATGTTATCGTGGCTTTTGCTGTATCAGTGTTACAGCATTTCATGGAATACAAAGTTCAGTCTTGAGAGGAAAGCTAATGTCTTTACAAATAATTTGGGTGAAGCTATGGGTGTTAACATCTTTGAAATAGGGCTTTAATGTCTCTACTAACTTTGGACAGCAGGTGTGTTGCAGAGCTCAGACAGCTTGGCTCCTGAAACAGACAAGGGTCTGCACAAGGCTGAACTTCTGAATTTTGGGATGAAACAGTAGGTTCAAGGGGGGAATACGTGGCACTTGGTTTGGGAAGGCTGTACCTTCCTAGTGCCTCAGCCAGTGGGGAAAGGAAGAGGGCAACCTGTTACTGGGAAGTAGGATAAAAAGGAGGCTGCACCCTCCAAAACCTAGAGAGAGGAAGCCCTGTGGCAGAGCCCCTGAGAGCTCACTTCAGTGAAACAATGCATTGTTTACAATAAGGACCAGAAATGATACAGTGAAGGACTGTATCTAGGATTGAAAGACATGTATCTGCTAAGAAAGGAAGGAACTACCCTTGGAATGGAGAATATGACCCCCTTCCCTTCAAATATATAACTTTGAAATTAAAGGGTTTTCAGGCAAAGGTATGGGAAGAGGAATCACAGTTGGCAGATAAACAGCAAATACAAACAAGAGCGAACAGCCCGATGAATCTCCTCCTGCTCTTCCAGTGCTCTGCCCTCCGGTGCAGTTCCGGCCACGGCCGGCAGGGGCGCTGGTGGCTCCGGGCAGGGCAGGAGCGGTGACTGCCCCGCCTGCAGGGGGCGCTGCGGCGCCAGGCCGGCCGCGTCCCCCTCACGCGGTGACAGTGGATGGGATGGACATGGCCTGTGGCAGAAACTCCGCAGCTGTGCCAGGAACTGTGGGGGTGTCCCAACCCGCACGGGGTGTGCGGCTACAGTGTAGCAAAAGCCCCAGAGCAGCGGCAGAGAAACAGCAGGGCTGTGCAGCGGCAGCCCGGCTCCAGGACACGGCCAGGAGAGGCTTCCTTGGGGGTTGAAAGGAGGCTTTCCCCTGAGGCACCCGAGCAGATGGTGGAAAGGTCTTTTTTTAATAAGGTCCCAATGTAACGTCCGCTCCCACAAGCAGAACTTCGCTCCCGTTGAAGAAGGCAGCAAGAGATGGAGCCCAGCAGAGGTGCCGTAATCTCCCCACAGCGACTCAGCCGTTCGCCCTCCAAAGGGCAAGGGAGCAAGAGCACCGGGAGCTGCCCCAGCCCCTTTCCTTCCAGCCCAAATCTGGGTATCTGCCCCTCCAAGAGAACCCCCCAGGTGAGAGAGAACCTGGCTGCCCCTTTCCTGTGACAACTGCTTTTGTCTCTCAAGTATTGGTGTTATTGTCTCTTTGCAACATTTGGGAGAAAATCCCCTGGGAGAAACAAACAAAAGGGAAAACCCTGAACCCCAACAGACTGGAAGATAGAAAGAAAAAAAATGAGGTGACATTCGTTAGCATGATAGTAAGTTCCGGTCACTGAGATTTCCCTGCTTCAGACTCCGTAAAGAACATTTTAAGAAGTGTTTTAGAGAACATTGGGACAGATGCTGACCACAATTCCTCCAAAGGATGAAGAAAAAACAGAACTCTTTGATAATCCAGTTGGTGGATAACTGGATCTGAAATGAAAGGCTGCTCAGAGATGTTCTGTCTTTTCACTGCTGACTGAGAAGCCATAGACATGATTCTGCTTCACAGGTAAAGACAACTGTTTGGTTGATGTGAAAAGGAAAAGAGGTCCTGGGAAATTAATTCAAAATGTGATTTAGCTGAAACAGAAAACTTAGGAAATTATATTTTCTGAAGTTCTCTGGATGAGAGGGTGTAGGTCACATTTATCAAGATCTGAAAATAAGAAAAACTTTAATCAGTAAATTGAGACATAATGTTTATGGAGTCTAGGTGAGTTTTAGCTCTTTGGATGATGAAGATGAGTTTTGTAATTAGGTATGTTATTTGTGGAGAAAAAATATTTGCCTTTTTATGCAAAAATCCAGAGAAAACACTGTGTCACTAGTAGTTGTTGAGAAGCTTTTCTCCCTGCAGACACATACCATAGACCACATAGTCTAAAAATCTTGGCTTGATTCACTCTGCTCAAGGAATTTATTCCCATCATTAAGTTAATTACTCCTGGGGATAATAATTAAACAGTGCCAGGTTATGTTCCTGGGCTCTGGAACTACATCTCTGGTATTGAATTCTCTACCGTAGTTTCAGCCTATGCCAGACAATTGCTTGGCAAAGTTTGAGGAATTAGCATCAATCAGCTTGGGACTGTTTCCATTAGGTGGTTTGGAGATGGCCATGCTATGCTGGAGAGTGGGGGATTTAAAAGGAAGGATTCTGTCCAGATTCTTTCCGTTGTCTGCATACTACCTCCACTGCAACTCATAAATTCTCTCAAGGTTTCTGCTAATTCCATTGAGAATTTATCATAAGCACTTATTATTAGCTTTTAAAATTGATTTGAAATGTGTCATAGAAATTTCCAAAAGAAGAGTTATAATGACATGGGTAATGAGAGTTTTCCTCATTCACTGTCCTGTCTTTCAAACAAAACCCTGTACGTATAAAACATCTTAAAAAACTAGGTTATACCACAGTTGACTTTGGAAACTTGGAAAATCCAAAGTTAAAATGATGCTGTAAATGCATCCCCAGAATCTCAGTGTAAAACTTTTGGCGTGAATGATCCAAGTCATGTCTAAGGGAGGGGAAAATAAGAGGACATGCAGAAGAGAATCAGTGTTGCCTGCAGGCAGTTTGGATGTGGCTGCTGTGTCAGAGCATAGATGGTAGCAGGGAGTGTGGCTGATTGACTTCTCTCCTGTAGGAGGTTTCTGAGAGGTTGACCACTGAAAAAGTCAGACATGGGCTGTGCAGTGGGGTGTTGGTGAATTTGTGGGGTCCCTCAGCAGCCTCAGCTGTGTCCTCTACTTGTACTTGAGCTGTATGGTGGGGCCATCAAGTCCCTATTGGAAAGGTGGGGCTCCTGTCTAGGTGTTTCAAGGCAGGAAGTTTTGAGGTGAGTTCAAGGCATCCTGTGGTGTGTAGGGAAGATGTTGTGCTCCTAACCTCCTCATACTTTTGCTTGTTGTATCCCATTCCCTAGATTCAAATGGCCTCATCGAGAGGCAGCTCTGTGCAGATGTCACCAGTGCAGTGTGACATCCATTCCCACCAAGGCCCTAATCCAAGGTGGGGCATGATCCACGTTACACAATGGGGAGAGGGAGCATAGTGGAACACAGTCCCCAGCACTCATTTTGTGGCTGCATTCCTCTTGAGAAGTGCACTATCAGGAAAGTTTGCCATGGAGGGGATCATTTGCAGCCTTTACCTGAGACTCTGAGGGATGGTAGGCCATGGAATTGAGAGGATGGTGAGATACTTACATATATGTAATGTTAGTATCAATATTGGTTTAATTTTTGATGGCTGAGTAAGGTGACATTTCAGACAATGTGTTATTTTCTGAAATTTATTATTATTTAAGAGCTTCTGGTATGAAGAATATGCCTCCTTAATATTTCTGGAGGGAACATGATCTTTCCCCATGGCTTGTTCACTAAACCTGACTGAAAGTGTTGGCTTAAGCCTCTTGCCTAATTTCAGGAGTGCACCCCTAGAAAAGGTGACTCCCAAGCCAGCTCAAGATTAAAGGATAATGAAGAATATGGTTCTCTGTGATATTTTGTATGTTTATATATATATTTAGATAGATCTATATTTAGATAATATACAGATACTCATCTGACAGCAAAGAAAATCTAAGTGAAATTCATGCTTGCCAAGGTTTTTGTACACTTTTAATATCTCATTTCCATTTTGTTCTAGGACACAGTGGGAGCAGCTTAAAGTACTCACACACTTGTTACTTCAAACTCACTTTTTCCAGTTGAATTCCTAATATTTCTCAGACCTTGTGAGAATACATATTCCAGATTCATTTGCAAAAAAAAGAAAAAATAAATAAAAAGTGTAAACTGAGGATGTCTAATGAATTTAGAGAAAAAAATATGTGAAAAGAGTGGGGTTTTTTTAAACAAATGTATGTTTTTCAGAATTGCTTGATGCTAGCAATAATGTGATTTTCTTGTTCGGGACATTTTCCAGGTTCCCAGATTCCCTTCTTTTATTACTTCAGTGTCTTTCTGGTCTTGTAATGTAGCTGATGTTACATATAGCAAAGCAGGTGCTCCATGAAAAATCTCTAGTTGTACATAAGATTGAAGTCACCAAGATTTTTGTACTAGCTGGGTTTTATTTTGAGAGGATAAAAATGAAGTGAGATATTCAAGAGCTACAGAAATGAAGTTGAGATGGTAGAAGCATACATGTTGAGAAGAAAAGTGGGGAAATGTGACACAGAATAGTTTGACAAAAAGGAAGGAGAAGTCTGAGATGGGAGTAACTGAGAAATTGGTAAGGTTGCTGGATGGAAAAGTGTGTTGGTTTTGGCTGGGACAGAGTTAATTTTCACTAGTATGGGGCTGGGTTTTGGATTTGTGCAGGAAACAGGGGTCCCTCCTTCATTGATGAGCAGCACTTACAGTCAAGGCCTTCTCTGCTCCTCACACTGCCCCACCAGCAGGGAGGTTGGGGTTGCACAATGGGTTGAGCCCCACTGACCAAAGGGACGTCCCACACCATACAGTGGCATTCACATTCTCTGAAAAATCCCTTCACCCAGGATTTTTCTCCTGGGAAGGTGAGAAGCCTCAGAGAAAAAGGAAAACAGTTCTTATCTCATTTGCTTCTCCTGTGTTTTGCTCATCTGGAAAGTGTTTAGAGATTGTTTACCCCAGGTGATTCTTTCATTGGATTCTGGTGTGAGTTGTTTTGACTCTCTGGCCAATCAGGGCCAAGCTGTGTCGAGACTCTGGAAAGAGTCACAAGTTTTCATTATTATCTTTTTAGCATTGTGTAAGTATCCTTTTTGTATTCTTTAGTATAGTAGAGAATAGTATTCTTTAATATAATATAGTATCATATAGTATCATATAGTATCATAAATTAGCCTTCTGAGAGCATGGAGTCAGATTCATCATACCTCCCTGCCACAAGGGTCCCTGTAAATACAATAATATGGCATCATGCCCAGCCCTAAAATCAGGGCCAAGGTTGGCTGCAGGACCACTGCCTGGTTGGATGGTGGTGAGCAATTGCTTTAATTTGCACTGCTTGCCTCTCTTGGATTTTATTTCTCTGTGTTATTTTTCTTTTCATCACAATGAAACCCCATGAGTGTTCTCAGCCCATGAGATTGCTCACATTTCCTCTTCCAGTTCTCTTCCCTCATCGTGCTGGGGATAAAGCAAGCTGCTGAATGTATGGTGCTTAGTTGGCAGCTGGGATTAGACCATGACAAAAAGGGATTTCTGTTCACTTGCAGAAACAAGGTGAAAGTAAGTACTGCTTACTTTCAGGAAGATGGTGAGAAGATTTTTTTTCCCCTGGACTTTTAAGTTTATACTTTGCTGCTCAGATGCTTTTGGGACCTGTTTATCTTTCAAGTGTCAATTGTTTCCACTCTTCCCCCAAAGTAAATTCTCCTATCCCTGCTGTAAATTTTCTTAAGTTTAAGCCAATCTCAGATTTTATGGAGATCTGACAGCACAGCTTTGCTGGTGTTGGCATATTGGTTTGGCATGTTGGTTTGCTGTGCTCGGAGTCTTGGTAGAATCAAACCAAGGAACTGGAACAGGAAATAGCAGTAGCAAATAAAAATCAGAGTCATGTTTCAGGATTTGTAGAATAGTATCCAAGTGTCTTGTTGAAATTTCAATCAAGAAGGCAAACCTGAGAAGTAGAGAAAGGTGAATAATAGACAATTTGAATGGAAAATTACTTCTTCAGGGTTCTGTTGATTTCTATATAAAGAATGCTTGATTTTAATGTAAAACAATTCCTTTCCAATGAGCAATGGTGACCTAATCCCTAACAAAATGCTAAATTTATGTCTTATTGTATGTATCTCTTAGTTAAAATGTTTCTGCAGGCAAAACTATGTGTTTGCTCTTTTTTGATCCCACTCAAAATCTTTGATGAGTTCTGCACTGTACTGCACTGTAAAATAATTTTTTCCACTGAAATTGCAAAAGAATTTATCTCCCTTGGCTCCTCAGCTATGTTAGTTTTGCAAGGTTAGTAGAAATTTTAATAAGTAGTAGTGCCTTTATTTTTGTAACCAAGTCAGCAGATCTTGTCCTGACTATCTACAGGGAGTAGATCTGATGAGTAAGAAGGTGCTTTTTTTGTAGAGTTACTTTTCAGAAGATCACAATATGAAAATGGTTATGACATAACTGGGTCACATCTGAAATTTTTCTATAAGCTGCATAAAATGAGAAGTTGAGGTGGCTGCTTTTGTCAGAAGGTATATTCTTCGAGCTGTAGTGACTCACACAGCTCAGAGATTTGCATATTGTACTGTTAGTGAACACTGCAAACCAGTCATAAATCTGTAACCAATTAGTAGCCCTTCAGTATCTTAAATCTTCTGCATTGAAATAATAACAAAGTAAGAATTTATATATATATATATGTACATACACACACAAGTGTCACACACTGAATTTCTTCTGTCATTACCTTTGTTTTACACCTTAAACTGGGAGCATGCTGTATTACAAAGAGCATCATGTCCCAGGATTTGGCTGCTATGAGTATTGGAGAGGAAGTAGTTGGAGAAAACAGTAAAACAAGTTTCAGGAATAGTAAAATTGAATTTCAGCTGTCTGTATCTCCAGTATGTAATAAAACACTTTCAGATTTTGATGCATAGTTTAAGTTTTGGTTGGAAACAGAAGTGGAATGACTTGGAGGTCATACACATTACCAGCTGGACTGGGAAATCATAATAAAACATTATTAAGCTTTCAGGTTTTACTTTATGCAAGAATTCTGATGCTGTTTTTATATTGCTGGGCACACTGGCCAAGTCTCTGTCAAATCTCCTCCTATCCCCCCCCCAAAAAAAAAAAGAAATTAATAATTCTGGATATGAGACAGATGAAGTAAGGAGCATCTAAACTCTAGACATCTGCTTTAGTTTGAAGTATTTGAGATTTTCTCACAAATGTTCAGATTGATCTCAATAGTTACTGGATACAGTTTGGGACTTGGGCAGTTAATGATATGGGATGTAGGTGGTTTAATCCAAAGGCCACTTATACTCTGATCCACTGACATGAAAAGAAATGTTAAATCACATGCAGATTGCATGTGCCTCACATGCCTGCCTCACTGGCACCCATGCCAGGGGCAGATACAGAATGCTGCTTATTTGTATGGCTCATTTACCTGAGTAGCAATTTAGTTCCATTCAGGTCCTTCAAATATGAGGTGGCTGTCTAAAATGGCACTTGGACTGTTCTCTTCATGAACAATAATCAGATCAGCTTGCATTGTGTTGAAGACTTCCATTTATGTTTATTTCTCTTCCCTCGTGTTGTAGGTCGACAACCCTGAGTGACCAAGAAGACAGAAATATCCAGAGAGGTGTAAAAAAGCATTTTGAAGGGCAGAGATCAAGAATCTCTTAAAACAGATCAGTCACTGCTGGAAAAAGTTGGGTTTTTTTTGGCAGCTGATCTACTTTGAAAAAATTTTTTCTTCTCTTGTTAATTTTTCCATCATCCCTGTTGGATATTTCTGCCCCACAGTTAAGTCAAATGCCAAAACAAATGTTTATATGGCTGTGCTCTAACTGAGGAGTTATATTTCCAATTGTGAAGGTAGGGTAGAAAAAATTATATTTTATCTTTTTTTCCAATACAAATACTGATTGTCTTACAAAACAAAACTTTGAACTCAAGTGTCAGTTAGTTGTGCAGAAAAATTATTTAGCTTCCCTGGTTTGGGTTTTTTTTTTTTGTTGTTGTTTTTTTTTTTTTTTTGGTGTTTTTTTTTTTTTTTTGGAAGGTGTTTCTTTCTGAATTCCAGAATTTAAAAAACTTAAAATCCAGACAGATATACTTACCATAAACAATATTCAGTGGTGGTCTTGTTGCTTTAAGCCATTGAATGGGTTTTATACTTTTTCATGTTGTATCATAAAAACAAAATATGGTGGGGGTGGGGTTTTTACCCACAAGAATGCGTATCTGTAGTGAAACATCTTTCTAGCTAAGCCTGTGTATGCGCCCAGTGAGCTGGGGACAAAATGTCAGCTCAACTGAAATAAAATTTCGGTTAAAGAAACTCAAATTCAAGGGTGAATTCCAAATTTGCTTAACAAACAGCTTCAATTCCTTTGTGGTTTGTGAGTACTCTATATTTTTTCTAACTAATTAGTTTTTATACTACTCAAGCATTTATCATTAAATACTGCAAACTCTATCAAGCTTTTTTTTTCCCATAAAACTCAGTTAGAATGACTGGAATGGGTATCATTTAACTGGAGAGAGGAACCTGTTTCAGCAGCATGGGTTGTATTGCTAATATTTTCCCATTGCTGCAAAGTGTGAAGGCTGGAAAGTTCAAATATTTCCCTTGGGGCAGACACTGTCTGGATAAATTAAGATAAAATAACGGTTGAATATATTAGGCTATCGAAGGTGCAGCACAAATTATCTCTGTGAAGGAAGAAGAAATGATTTACATTTTAAACATATCTCCTGTGAAAAAATCCTTTTTAGTTTTCCCTGTTGTGTCTAATTAATTATTTTAAATATATGAGTTGTGGCATAAAGGTATTTGTGTATTTCTGTAAACTCATGTTTTAGAGGCATTCATCAAAAGCTTGCAAAATAGATGGTATTTTTAGTGCAGAAAGAAATTTTTCAAATGTGGATTCACCCTGCGAAATTGTCTCCTTATTATTGGAAAATATATGTTTTGATGAAGCCATGAAACACTTTTTGATTATTTTCCTAAATCAGTGACTCGGACAAGAATTTCGTGCTCCACTAAGTCTGATTTTGTACACTGAATATTGGCTTAAAATGAAATTTAAAGAGCAGCTTTGTCCCTGTTCATTTTATTTCTTGATTGTTGCTGTTCTTTGGAAGATACCAGCAAGAACTGCTTATTTTCAGAAGGAATAGCATATTGCATCTTTCACAGTGAGAATTTCTTCCAATATATTTGTCATATTTGAGCTGAATAAATGTTAGCAAGGGAAAAAAACACAACACATGAAAAACCCCAGTTCTTAAATAGCATGGGTAGGTTTAGAAATTTGCAGGACAAACTGAGATTGAAGGATTCTTCCTTCTGCTTTATGCAAAGAATCTTCTGGCTACATCTGAATGCCTGGAAAACTTATTTTCCATCCATGAGACCAGATGTCTCCAACATGCAGTGTGCTGGGCTTGCAGCATCAGTGAAAACCATGCTGTCTTTCTTGAGTCTTGTTTGAAGCTTGGGCACTTTATAATCTTCAGATATTCAGAATTTCTTGGTGCTCCTATATCTGATATAATGTCCTGTTGTTATACAGGTACTCTGTAGTCAACATTTACCAAACAAAAGCAAGGAAGAAACAGATGTTAGGGGGAAATTCTTTACTGTGAGGGTAATAAAGCACTAAAGCAGGTTACCCAGAGATAAGGTGGATGCCCCATCCTTGGAAGTGCTCAAGGCTGGGTTGGATGGGGCCCTGAAAAACCTGGTCTAAGTGGAAGATGTCCCTATCTACAGCAGGGGCATTGGAAGCAGGTGGTCTTTAAGGTCCCTTCCAACCCAAAACATTGTCTGATTCTGTGATTTTTATGTTAGCAGGTTGAAACAGTTTATCCCAAGAGTTTCTTAACAAATCTGTCTGTACCAAGATGTTGATTTTGAATGAAAATCTGAGAAATTCCAGAGAATTGAGGGTATGATCTGCTCCTGCTGTAGCAGGTGAGATATGGGATTTGGGAAAAGTAATATAAGACTACTATTTAGGCACAGAGCCTTAAGAAATTAACAGGTCAGCTGATAATGGACTTCAACAGAGATTTTAATGCTGACAATGTACTTAATGCTAACCAACATGATTTCATAGCAATTAGGTCTTGTCAAATGAGATTGTAACTATTTTGAAGGACTACAAGGACTACAAGTCTGCTTGATACAGGTGGCAGCTGTGCTGACACACTTCTAGAAAGCATTTGACTTAGTGGCACCAATTAAAAAATTACTGCTCTTCAACAATGGTAAATTCAGCATGAGTGAACTACTAATACAAAAATTGTATTTGCTAGGAAAGGTTAGCAAAATAAATTACAATCTAGTGAGGTTATATGGAGATAGTTCTTAGCTTAGTATTTTACTTGAAACCTAAAAGAAAAGTCGCTATTTGAATTAGTGAGAAAAATCATGGAGCAGTAAGTGATGGAAATGGTTCACTTACACAAAATTATTTGAATTAAGTCAGGTGATACAGATGAACAAGAACCAGGTTATTTCAGCACATGTAAGTTCAGGTGTGTTAGAATGAGTGGTCCGTGCCCAAGAGGACTTTATTGGAAAGAGAAGCTCTCTGAAGGTGCATCATTACCCACTTGGGGCCTGCCTGTGAAAATCCTTTGTGTGGGTCAGGGCAGCACTAGGGAAATATATAAAAGTTTGAAACAATTTTGATTTTTCAAGTAAATCAGCTTAACCTGATCTTTATACCCTGAAAAGTAGTTGCTCTCTTTGAAGCAGTGGATTAAGTGTCAAAGTGTGAGGCTGTTGTGTGAGCACAGTCTGGTGTGTGTGGGGGAATCAATCTGTCCCCAGGAGCTGAGAAACACTCTGAGATAAGTAGCAGGAAGGATATACTGAAAACGTTTCCTCCAACCTCTATTTTATCTGAGTCCTCACCTGCACCATCCTTTTGTTCTGGCAGCAAGTGTTCGTAGAGTTTCTAGATGAACCACATGCATGTATCAGTCTGGATTAGTTTTAACCCAAATCATCTCCCTGGCCTTTTGCAATGCACAACCACACAAATGATAGAGCAGTTTGTGATGGAAGGGGCCTCAAACACCATCAAGATCCAACTCCCCATCCTCTAGACCATGTTGTTCAAAGCCCTGTCCAATCCAGCCCCGAGCATTGCCAAGGATGAGGCATCCACAACTTCTCTGGGCAACCTGTTCCAGTGCCTTCACTGCCTCACAGTGAGGAATTTCTTTCTAATGTCTAATCCAAACCTACTCTCTTTCAGTTTAAAGCCATTCTCCCTTGTCCTGTCGCTACATGCCTTTCTCGAAAGTCCCTCTCCAGCTCTCTTGTAGGCCCCCTTCCCCTTTAGGAACTGGTAAGCTTTTATAGGGGCTCTCTGGAACCTTCTCTTCCACAAGCTGAACAACCCCAACTCTCTCAGCCTGTCTGCATAGCAGAGGGGCTCCATCCCTCTGGTCATCCTTGTGTCTGTCCTCTGTCTGTGCCAGCACAAACTGATCACAAGGACTGGGCCAGTGCAGAAATCAGAAGCTAAGAAACTGATGGTGCCTGTCTTTTTCTAGTGTTGATGCTCTCTTACCTGTAAGTATCCTTTCAATTTTTAAAATGCAATCTAGTGAGTTATTAGGCCTTATTTAAGTGAAAAATTTAGTAGAGTACAACTGAATTGGTTCTAATGCTGCTGTCAGGTTCCAATGCTTTACAGTGCTCTAAGTGAAGTCAAGCCAAGCAGCATATTTCCCTGATTTAGCTCTGGAGTGGAAGCAGAAGCTAAGAGAAGGATCCTGGTGACAACTGTTAGCTATCCACACCCTGGGTTCCTGTATTAGATATTCCCTGGCTTCCCAGAACGATCTTCAGTAATAGTCCTACTTAGCTTCTTTCAGCACTGAATGCAATTCTGGAGGTAAGCTTGATGTTTAAATTTTTTTTTGTAGTGGAAGAACTTTTTGAAGTATATGAAAATTAAACTGGCACAAAAATGTGCCTGATACAGACACTCTAAATTCACATTCTGCATTCCCCCCCAAAAAGGTAAATGTACAGAGAAATCTTAGGGTCACAGCCCAAAGTTTGTGTGGAACTTCAATGTAAGGACTTCATTAATAACATTTTAGGGTGTGCAAGGATTTATGGGTAAGCTTAATAACAATTATATTAAACTGCTTCACTTGCTCCAATTCAGTACTGCTGTACATTTTTTCTGGCCAAATTGTGTTTGAATCTTTTATAATTTGTTCATTCTTAGCTTAGGTGCAGCCACTTTCATGTAGGTTCATTTACATTTAATTCTCATTATCCTATCTCTCCATCTTCCCAGATCTTTTAATAAAAGTTATTTGTACATGGCAAAATTCAGGCTAAAACTTTTAGAACACATTTTTACAAGAACAAATGGAATCTCAACCACTATAAACCCACTTCCAACACTTTTACATAATAATTTGAATTTAGAAGATGCATAATAATTAGCTGGAATGCATTGGGACTGCAATAGGAAGAGTTTAGCCTATTCATGAGAAAAGTCAAAGGAAGAATGATGGATGTCTCTTACACAGAGGGTCTTGGCAAGTTCATTTCTTACATTTTTCCTCAATATTAGCCTTCAGAATTTAAATGTTTTCTTCTGTTTTTTAGTTGTGTGCATGTGTTGCTTTTATTTCCTCTTTTTGAGGAGGAATTTAATTACTTTTGTCTGAGTTTTGTTTTATTTTTAATTTCTGCCTGCAAGTTTCAAAATTTCACATTTACTTCTATCTTTTTACCAGCTCACTTGACAATGCTAGCCATTGGCCTAAATGTACTTATGACTTATCTTTACTGAGGGGTATGTGAGGAGAGAGATGTGCCTAAAGAATTGTGGGGTGCAAAGTTTTTCTTAAAAATCTTCTTGACTTTTCACCTCTTTTACAACCCTTTTTTCCTCAACTTTAAGAAAGCATTTACTTTTCATATTCATTATATTATAAGAATTATTTAAAATGTAATTTGTAAATTAAAATGTAATTTGAAAATTAAAGGAAGACTTTTACTTTAATTCTTCTGATTTTTATAAAAATTTTTAAAAGAGATGTTTTGTTTAATTTTTGCAGGTAGCAGTAGGTCACCAAGAAAGCAACATAACATTACTTTGAATTTTTTATCCTTCAGCAGAAGATGTATGTTCAGTTAGGCAAAGTATAAATTACTTTCTCAGTTATTCAGGTTAAACAGCACAAAAATCTTACCCTTTTCTTTGTTTAGCCATCCATGGAATCTATGAAGAAGAAAGTGCATGTGGCTCACATTTCTAATGTAAGCCAAGAACACTTGGAATCCTTTTCTTTTACATATTAAAGAGGATCAAAAAGAATGAAAAAAACATTTTTCCATTTAAAATTCAGTCCATTTAAAGTTTCTTGGGCTTGTATCATAACTGAATTTCTACCGGAGATGACTTTGACTTCTGTACTCTTCCTATCCTACAGATATTTTCCCACTCAAGCCAGTTTGGTTTATTAATTTTTGTTCCAAATATTTGCTTCTAAGCCTTTTCCTAGCCTTCTCCTTATTGTCAGCATCTTTCTTCCTTTCCTGTTACCTTTCCATTTCTTGGAGGAGAGCTCTTTAAACATAAACAGTTCCAGAAAGTTTCCAATCTGCCATTACTAGTAAACTCTTCAACGAACTTATCTAGAAGCATCTAAGTAGGACATTGCTACTTCATCAAAAGATTTCAGTATTTTTTTCCTAATTATGTGTCAATTTAAATTGTAGAGCTCTTGCAGAAATCCTTGTGTTTGGTGGTCGTTTCCTTAAATGCATTCCAGTGAGAAAGGCAAGGGCTGTGAATGTCAGCAAGAAATGCCTTCAGACTGTTTAGGTTTGATTGCATTGCATTATAGAATGCATCATTACTGGCTGAACCTCTCTGAGGTTTTCAGCTGCTGTTTTATTTAGCTATACCGACTACACTGCCTACAGCAACTCCAGGCAATGATTCCCCCAGTGGCATGCATGAGCTGCCCTGCTCTACTGCAAAAATACATTATGGCTGAATTTGCCCTCAGAGTTTGGAAAGATCTAAAGTCTTTGGAGACTAAAAATGTGGTTTTTTCTTTGTTTTAGCTGGCAGTATGAGCCTCTGGCATTTTAAAGTGCAAGTCATTAGCGTCCACAAGGGTGATGTTAATATGTCTGTGTTTCAATCTCAGGACATTTTCCAGTTGCTTCTGCCACAACAATCTCTGCCATCTCAGTGCTTTTTAAGCCCCTTGTGAATTCAAGTAAGCTTTGCAATGCCAGTAAGAATCACTGTAGGCTTTGGCTGAAACCAGTTGCTACCTGATTTATTCTTTTTGCAATAGTTGGCAGTGAGGTTGGAAGTTTTTCAGAGCTGTTTAACTTGGGGGGAATGAAGAGAGAGAGGAATGTTAATGTTTAGAAGCATTAAACACAATCAAAAGAAAAGCTAGAGGAATTTGGACATCTTCTTTTTAAGATTATTTGTATTTTTAAAATTGATGAGCTATGATTTAGAATAACAATAATACTCAGTTGCACATATAAAATCCCAGAAAGAGAGAAAACAATGGCATCCAGAAATAAAGGCAAACTAAAGGATCAATTGAAGTAGTCAAGAGCATAGCCTGAGGGACCAGATGACAGTCCTCATGGATGAGAAGGGTGGAATCTGTCAACAAAGGTAATGCCTTGTGGGAAATGCAGTAAGGCAACACAGAGATCAAGGGCTGACCCTTTCACCCAGTGTGTAAGTGCTGAGTGTGGATGTACAGCGTGTTTGGTCAATTGCTGCTCGCTTTCACCAGGAGAAATGTCAGAAATACTCCCCCTTCCCCTTTGGACTGCTTTACTCTATTCCCTCCAGTTCCCAGCTCAGGCTCATCCCACCTCCCACAGCTAAGAGAAATGTAACCTAATCAGAGGGGTAGGGCTGAAGAAGAAAAGTGCTCTGAATGCGAAGACAACCGAGTGAAGCTAAAAGCATAAATGTTTTGGCAAGCCTTGACATTTTTAGGCATTTCATTTGGTCTTGGGGAAAATGAGGTAGTGTGGTGCCAAGCCAATACAGCCTGGGGTCAGATCTCAAGGTTTCACAGCCCACATGGCCTGTCCCCACCATGTAAACATATAAAAGGACTGAGGACAAAGAGATGCAGCTTCTCTTTTAGCTTTTTTCTGATTCTTTATTCATTCCCCCTTGTTTAAATGAAGAAGTCTGCCATCTGTAAACTGAGAGGGTGTCTCTGGCACAGGCTCCTGCCCATTCCTACCACCTGCACAGAACACAGGTCTGTTAGAAAAGGGTGGGAAGGGGGGACATCTGTGCTCATGTGCCCACCCACACGTGTTTGCCATCTTGCCCCCAGCCAGGGGAGGGCTTAGTGAGAGAGCTTGGACAGAAGGGAAAATCCTGGACCACGTTATAATTGCTGCTTCCCAGCGGATTTGGTGCTTTATAGGACACAATTCCTGGCTCATGAAATATATAAAGAGTCCCAGAAGAGTTGTGGTTTGGACAAAGCTGAGCCCGGTCTTCAAAGATGTAGGTGGTGTGCCGGTAATAAGTACATCTTCAGGTCACCAATTTATTTTTACATTAATGATCATGTTTATTGATAAACATAAGGCTATTCAAATTTTTCTAAATTCAGATTTCTTGAAAATGTCACAACTCCTTATTCTGGTTCTGAGTAACACGCTTTCCTTTGATCAATAACTTTTATTCATAATATTGGGAGTGTGTATATTCATTCTGGCCATTTCCTTGAGTTAGTGTGTTATAGTAGCAAGTAGCTCTGGTCCAGACAACACCTTACTGAAATTCATGTGTTACTCTGAATGTTGGTAATATTTTAAGTTGTATATTTGTCTGACCTGCTTACACATTGGCCTACAAGGAACTAAAAACTTCAAATTAAATTTCAATTTTGATCAAATTGCAGCCATTCTGTGAAGAATTGGAAGTGGTAAGAATGGATGGTGAAAGCATTAAAAAGAAGAGCTCAGCCGTTGGCTAATTCACAGTAATTTCAATGTCAAAATCTGAGGAGAGGAATGGATTCTTTTTTGAATGGAAGGAGGTTGAGTTGCCTTATGGGAACTGCAGCAGTAAATTTATGGTCACATTAATGAAAATTCAGAGTTTTGTGACTGAAGTTGAAAAGTTAATGGATTGCAGTGCTAACCACAAACTTGGTTTGACTTCTAGTTTTGTATATCAGAGCAACTCTTGCCTGTTTTCATTTGGTTTGGATATGATAGGAATGAGTTATGCTCATGCTCTGAAAACTGTGTTAGAAGCTCCTTTAGAAGTGTGAGTTTGACAGGATTCACAGACAAGTACCAGAATTAAGAACTAGTAAGCAGTGTCTTGTGTTTCTCCTTACTTAAAAGTTGCCCATCAGAAGCAAACACACACTTAGGAAGCTTTGTGCATGTTTTACTAACAAGAAGAGGCAAGGATGACTGGGGGCCTGTGTTCATGTAATATGTCTGTATGTTCAGTGCATTTTAGCAGAAGCTGAGTGATTGGATGTATTTTCAATGTAATTTATTATTGGTTATTTGCCAAAAAAAGGAATTTTATGAATAATGGTCAAGTACATTTATATTGTTCAAAAAATAGCCTTCCATTTTATACAAATTCAATATATATTTTTTGAGAATAATTGTCTGGGAATAATCAGTATTCCTTTTATATAAATTCAACAGAAATTGTCTGAGAATAATAGCTACATCAGGTTCTGTTTTGCATATCTATCATTCTTCCAGTTGGATGCTCTAAAAGCATCTAACAAACAATAATAAATTTAGCTTTACAACACCCTGCTGGTGTGAATGAATAT
Organism: Ammospiza caudacuta; assembly: GCF_027887145.1. NCBI lineage: Eukaryota > Metazoa > Chordata > Aves > Passeriformes > Passerellidae > Ammospiza > Ammospiza caudacuta. Next base: position 29,529,005 of record NC_080595.1, read on the forward strand.
TATGAACCTTTTTTAAAATAGGAAAACTGAGGCATAGAGATATTTAAGCAAATGCCTCAAGGGTAGCCCCTGACAGTACTTTGAGATGCTTCCATTCTCTCTCAGTGAAAAAAAATGACACTACATTGTCAAACAATACATTATCAAATTGGTGAAAGTGTAAGGAAAAAGTTTTGTGATGTTGTCATCACTTCTGCACTATTTGTCCTTGGCAAATGAGCAGTAGTCTAGAAGAATGTTCATGATTGTAAAGAAAAGCAGATTATCTGGAAAGAAAGGGCTGCTGTGAACATCATCAGACCTTTTGCATAATTAGCGCATTAAGTACTGTGACTCTTACAACTCATAACAATGTACAATTGTATGTGAACATGACTCCTAGATGACTTTCCAAAATATCTTATGAACATTTTATGTTTTGATGATAAATCGATTCCAGGTTTTCTAGACATGCATTTAAAAATATTTCTCTTAAATGGGCAGAGAAATGTTTCAAAATGTCAATATCCTTGTACCTCCAATGTGGCATTACAAACAGAAAGGTGTAGAAGAATTCTCTCCATTGCTGCAGATATTCAGTTTTGCTTGTGCAATAGGAAAAGTCTTAAAAAGACAAGGAAGAGACATTGCATGAAATGTTAAAAAATCTTGCAGTCTTGATGAATAATAAACAATTAGCACCACTCACTGGACTCCTTTATGACAGTAACCCATAGGTGCAGCCAATACTTGATCTACGCTCTGCTCCACAAATAGGAGCTAATGAAAACTGCTGGGTCTTTACAATAATGTAAAGTTCCTTTGGCTTTAAAAGGATTGGTATATCTATATGATATACTATCTAATGATTTTTGTGGCTTCTACTTCAACTAGCTATGGAAGAAATTCTTGATGGAGTTTATTGACAGTAGTACAAAGCTGCTGCAATTCTATGTACCAGAACATCTGACATGAAGGTGTAAGAATGGGGATCAAAACCAGTCAGCACTGTAGGCAACTCTTAGTGAAAGTATCAGTGGCATAGATAAAACCAGTGGAAAATTTACACTTTGTTTGTAAAAGGAACCCTGCTTTATGTCCTTATTTTAGAAAAATTCAGGTTTCATCACTTGATGTTTATAGACTTACATATTTAGAATTTTGCTTGTGCTCCATAGGACACCCTCCTTTGCAGAAAATAACAAAGGAAAATTACACATGTAAGTTATTCATTAATTACTTCAGACTTGAGAAACTGTTCTTTACAAATACATAGTTCTTCTTCATAATGTGCTTATTTCATCATCTTGTAATTCGTGTTGTTTCATAGTTTGCAGTATTGTTATATGGTTAATCCTTATTTCCAATGCTTCACAATTTTTTTTCTAAGTTAAGTAAATTACTTGGCTGTAGAATGATAAAATCAGACTGCAAAATGGGACCGTAGCTAATATCAAATGCCATGTAGGTACTTCCAAATATAACCATCTTGGAAATCCTGACACTGGAAACAGGGTGAACTTACAGTTCATTTTGCAGATGAAGTCAGAATGGTTGACTTGAAATTGAACATTTATTTTTGAGTTGAGCACTACCACTGATATACTGTGTCTGAAGGGATTAACAGAATTAAATAAGTGAATGAGTTAAAGAAAATATAAAGCAGAAGTCTGTGTACAACAATTCTGGTTTATTTGAAACTTTTCTCTGTCAGTGTTCCTAAATGTAGCTCTGTGTGAATGTAATTAGTTGCTCTGTCAGCTTTTTGGGGTAAGAAATCTTGCTAGATTAAACATTAGATCTGTAAGACTATTTTATAGTTTTCTTATTGGAAGCATGCTGTAGTGCTATTGGGGCTTGCAGAACAGGTTTTACCCATGAAGCAGTGATATCAGTTCTAGTGAATCCTGCTTCAGAACTTCAAGATGTGGAATAACAGCTGACTCATATTGCATCACAGAGAGACCACCTCAGTTTCTAAAAAATCAGAATGTCTTTTTTCACTCTTGTTCCTATGAGTGGAGAATATAAAAATTCTTTTTTTTCCCCCTACTTAACCAGAAAATTCCTTGTCTTTTTTTTCCTTTATCTTCCTAAGTAAGCTACTGGTGAGTATCCTCCATTCTGGCTGGACAGGACTCATTTCCACTGGGTTTTTGGTCTAAAAAGAGGAAGGCATTAAAGCAAAAACTGAGCAACAGTGTTTGAGCCCTGTAGTAAGGTGTAATCACCTGGTGATTCTATGCAAATCATTAAGGTCCTGTGAAAACCTGACATTTCTGTGTACCAGAGATGTACTATTTATAGCTAGAATATGAGTTTCTTGCTCATAGTTGTCAGTGTTACCTGCACTGGAAGTCTGCTTGGATCTTTACTTAATCGCTGAAGAGCAAGGTGACTGAGGATCCCTCTTTCAATTTTTTTTCCATTTAATGCCATTAACATCACTGGTTGTAAAGTTCTACAGGCCTTTGAAAATTCTCCCCATGGTCCATTAATACAAGGTTATTAATATATTTACTTGTGTAGCACTTTGAGCTGAGGACACTTCTCAGGCACTGGACTAAATTGTACCTTTGAGCATACCAGTGATAAAAACAGAGTTAGAGAGCTCCATGCAGCCCACAACAACATAAGCAGAGGACCTCCTAGATCTTCACACTAAACATGATCACACATAGTACATCAGATAACCTTTTTCCTGACCTTGTCAGAAATTATTGCCTGAGGAGCAGTCCTTTTGCTTTCACTGCTCAGATGAGAAGCTGCTTTCCAGAAGCTCCACAGGAGCTTCCTGCAGCAGCTCCTTGGCCTCCATACAGATAGGAAGTCATGGTGAGTAAATGGAAATTCTTATCCCTTACATTTCATAAAAGAAAATTTTATCTGTTATCAGCCACAACATGTCACTCTCTTCTCATATTATCCCATCAGAGAGCATCTTCTTGCAGAACCATCATGGTTTGAGGAGTTCTTTCCTGAGCTAAGTGATGTGAAGGCTTCTCAGTAATGTGTCACCTAAAGGGTCTTTCCTGCTGTGTTGGACATTGACATTAGTAGATCTTCAACAGAAAAGTCTCATCTGGTACTGGTTTGGTGTCATTTGCCTTTCTCACGCTGTCAGCAGATTGCCATCTGCAACTCCTTCTCTCATCACTCATTACACTAGAATCTTGCTCCTTACCCGGCTGATGGATTCCCACCTCGCAACATAGAGTTTGTTATTAGTCTCCAAATGCACCATCTTGTGTGGTATCATAAACCATTTCTTCACAGGTTTATTATTCCAGCCATCAGGTCTTTCTCTGAGAAACACTGCCTCACTGTGTACTGCTCTACCTCTTAGCTGAGCAGTGTCAGCTCATCCCATCAGCACACTGGCATTTTTCTGTAAAGGTCACAGAGCTTTTGAAAACTTTTTTTTTTAATTATCCTGGAATATACCCATCAATACATCTCTCAAACTTGAAGCGCTTATTTTCAACATTATTTGTTCTTCTATCCTCTTAGATCAATTCCTTATGTACCAGATTTTCCTTTATTAATTTCATCTTCATTTTCCACAGGTAGCAATTTGTCAAATTTTTCACAGGAAAACTGGGAGATATTTTACTCATTTCTTATAACTGGGAACCATTATTTACTTGAAGAAAAAAGCAACCTTAGACAAATGTGAATTAGTAGTGAAAAATTCTTTTTTCCTCCGATTTTCCCTTCTGTTTATCGAAGAATTTCCGTTAGTTTCCAGTCTTTCTTGCTGATATGCTCAAAATTATTCCCTTTATGCTAGCAAATTATTTATGTCTGATTAACAGGTTTTATCTCCTTCTCAACCTGAACAATTTTCTTCCTGACTTTAAAGACCATATTTTTCAGTTCCCATTTAGAAAAAATATTCAAGAACTTCAGTAGGGGAAGTTTGAACTGAATGACAATGTGATCCCAAAGTGAGAAACAAACAGCTGAATGGTGGACTTTTTTGCTTCAGTTGTCAATTGGGATTTTTTAGCTCAGGAAGAACGGAAGCTTAGCTGATAGAACCTAATACAAATTTTGTACTTATTGCCTTTCCCTATTTCTATGCCTTTTACATGAGTTCTAATAAAGGATTCACAAGGAAACCCAACTGGCAGTCACTTCCCTATACATTTTATCACATATCCCAATAGAGTGACATTTTTAGCATCCTTTTCCAAGTTGTTACATTAACAAATTTGCACTGATTTCTTTATCCTGTCATCTAAAGACCACCTTGTAGTAAGACAGTGAACTTTTACAGCATTCCATAGTTGATGCACTGTCTAATGTCACAAATGTCTGCTCAAATTACTTCACTAAGACTTGAGAAGAGCCTACATTGTGCCTTCCATTTGAGCTTGATTTGACAGAATCAGTCCCTGCGCTAGCTCATGGCACTTATCAGTTAGTCAGCCTTCCTCAGGGAAGAGAATTTAGAATGCACCATATTCAGTTTTCAGATCAAGCCCTGTCCCCTTAGGAAGCTCTGTACTGCATTATTAAACAAGGTGCCATCAGCCGTAGCACCATGCTTAAACATTCACTCAAATAAAAGACGACATCATTAGGTTAACTCTTTTTTCACCAGCTTCATTTATCCTTCAGTCATCTAAAACAAAACATCAAGACAAAGGAAAATTTATTGTGTCTTTGTTTTCATTTCCCCAGAAGATTTGTAAATGTGGGCAGGAAAACCTCTCTGATATTGCAAAATAATGATTAAACCTAGTGCTATATGAGGTGAGGTTTTGCAAATTAGAATTCTTTAGTTATTTTAGAGCAATGTGTTGTTTATTTTGCCAGTTTTATATGTGATTCTTACAGAGACTACCCTTGTGTGTTTTGATTTAACTGTCACAGCTATGCACAATGAAATTCTGAATATTACTGTGACTTAATTATGTCAAAGATGGAAAAGTGACATCAAGCTAATACTTAAATAAGGGAAGAAATTGATCATAAATGTACAAGTCCCTTTATAAAATATATTACCTGTTATACTGTCAGTGCAGTGTACAAAATAAGGAGTAAATAGTGATGGAATAATGCACATAACATCAAGAATTATGGATCCTTGAAAGTATTTTATATAATTTCAATGAAAACAAAAGTCATGTGGAAGGGAGGTGTGCTCCTCCTTGAAAGTGAGTAGACCTAGGATATGTATTTTAAGATTTGCATTTTAAATCTCTTTGGGTCTTCTCCTTACATTCTAAGTCAGGTTTTTACATCTTTATTTATCTTGTCAGACCAGAAATTGTCAAGATTCTCTGAGAAAAGGAAATATATCCTTTTTAAAGCTGCATGTTGATATAAATATGAAAATGGATTAAACTCTGCTTCCAATTTTCAAACATATGTACTTCAATGAATATTAAATGGCAGACCCATATCATCATCATGACTTATTTACTTTGTAGAGTTTTTATCAAAAAAGGACTGGAGTTTGCTGTGGAGCGTGAAACTCTACTGTAATTGAGTTTAGAGTGGTAAAACCACTAAAGAGGCCATGGCCCCAGAGAGTTTCCTGAAACCCACCTGTCAGCTGGTGTTACATCACTGATCCAACAAGCCATGCCTTTCTCTTCCCACTAAAGATTTCTGTGGCGAAAAAAAAGAAAAAAAACCAAAACAAAACACCCGAAGTTGCTCCTAGAAAAAGAAAAGACCCTCTGCAACAGCTGCACAGTGTCAGCAGAAATAATGATCTGAAACTCAGCCTCCAAGGGATGCTAGTCTGGGTCCTAATTCTTTAAGGTGTCATTTCTTTCATTGCAATGCCATTGCAATGCATGAAAGTAATGGAGATGACATGAAGTATTCTTTCATCAAAGTATAAGAGGAGGGAGAAAGTGTACTTCAGGATACTGACAGGAAAAGGTGTCTTGTTTTGCCAAAAGCGTTCTCTTAAAGGATCCATGCATAAAAATGGTCATTTAATTCTCACTATTTTATTATGAAAATTGCACCTTTTTTCATTGTAGCGTTTGAAATGTACCTTCACATAAAAATTGAAGTTGTGAGCAGGTTTAGTTCTTTAGTTTCTTTGGGTTAAAAGCTGTTTTTTGGAGGTAGATTGAATACCAGACTTCTTTATACTCACTGAGTAAATCAGTGTTCCAATCAAGTGTTCTGCTTGCAGAGCTCCGTTTACTTCTGTGCAGTTTCACCAGTGCAGGATCTGGGTATAAACCAGTAGTGACTGGTGATATTTAACAAATGGCTCACTTGCCTGTTTTCTGTCCAGCAGACACTTGGATCTGAAGCAGCTCCCCACCACTACCATGATTTAAGCACCTGCAGTAGACTTTTTGGCAGAGGTGATGAGACAAACTGCCTGGGAAATAGCTCCTCTCTGAAGCTCAAGGTGATTCCTGCACCAAAATGTCAAGGCAAGCTGGCAGGACCGTGTGAGCAGTTTTCTGAAATGGTGCATTTATTCTATTTTTGGCGTGAAAAGAGGCTTTTGTCTTTAGGCTGTCAAGTAAGTCCTGTGACAAAAACGAGCACCTAGCTTCAAAGACAGCTAAATGCCCCAAGCTTATTTAAGATCTTGCCTCCACTGAAATCAGCGCCATTCTGACGTTGGATCAAAGTCAGTAAAAGCCAAGAGTCTAAATGTTTTCTTTTGAGAAGATGTAGCTGATCATATTGAATCCCTTTTTAAAGAAAGGGAAAGAAGCTGCTCTGTTAAACTTGGATTTGTTTCAAAGATCTTGGCTGACAGATGCATTGTTCTGAAAACTACTCCTGCCAGTTTTTTTATGTATTACACCTGCATTAATATTCAGTGCAAATGAGTCCTCGGTTTGGTCTTTGAATTACTACTGTGATCATTGGCACTGAAATTGAGAAAGGAAATGATATTTCTCCTATATCTTTGCTGCACATCAAAGTCTGAAATAGTGCTTCCTACAGGAGATGTGCTGCTCTCAAGAGTTGTCCTGCTGTAACATGCTTCAAAGATAGTTGTTGGGAGGAACATTGCAAATTGCTGTGCATTACCTACTTGACCTTGGCATGCAGACTCCCCACAAGAAGTAACTCCAAACTGGATCACTGCTGGGAAAAAGACACATGGGAACTTCTAGTCTATTTAATGAGTAGTTTGGGCTTCCAGCCTACTCCTGAACAAGAATTAGGGCTGTTGCTAGTGTGGGTGCTCTCCTACCTGTATAGAGACATGTTTTCTTTAAAATACGAGTAGATTGCTACAAACATGGGTGTCTCCCACTGTTTCTGCTTGCTTTCAGCTTCACAGTCTTGAATGATTATGAACAACATTGAACTGAAGAAAACATCTAATGGCTTTCACTGAAGAAAACTTCTAGTTGTTCATCTTTACAATATTCTATGCATTTTTGCAATCAAGGAAACCTTTAGGCACCTAATGAAATAAAAAACTGCTGAGAAGAAAACATTTTGAATTTTGATGTGATCTTAATGTAAAGAAGCAAATTTTTTGTCTTCAAAGGATACGGTTCAAACTTTTAAAAATATCACTCTGTCTGTATATAAATAATTCTAATTTTAGTATTGATTCAGTCTGTACTACTCTCTTGGGCATGGTTTCACTTATTCTTAAGCCAGTCGCTGCCAAAAGGGCTGCTGCTAAAAGGGCTGATTTTCCTTGAAGGATTACGCTGCTTTTTCTGCCCCAGCATCTGCTGAAGGACATAATTCTTGGTGGCTACCTGATAGAAAACTCTTTCTACCCCCAGTTAGTTTTCAGTTGGATCAGCTCACTGACCTGGCAAAATCTGATGCTACAGGATCACTTGACCCGACATGAGGAAAGTGGTGGGAGCACAGCAGCACAGGAGGGCAAGGGAGTGACTTTTATACCATCAGTTTAACTTGCACAAGATAAGGTGTATCATCAAGCCACTTAGCAGTTAATAGTGGTGTTTTTTATTATGCCTAACAAACAGGGGAAATGTGACTCAATAACTCTGAATTACCCTCCTTTTTCTCCCCTGACTCTGCCCATCACTGTAGTGCCTGCATTCACATCAGCCTTAATTCTAGCAGTACATTGAGAAGATGATGATGCTTGAGATGCTTGAAATGAGTGTTTCCATAGACTTTCACAGCCAGTCTTTTCTTCATCTCTATGACTGGAATACAACTTCTTGCCTCCAATCCAGCTCATCCCCAATGTTTCCTGGCATTTCTGCTTGGGGGACCTGAAATGGAATAACTGAAGAAACAAAGACACCTTATCCCAAAGAATTGACACTTTTGTATTTATGGGAATGCACCAAATTTCAGGGGTTCACATATGTCTTTATTGTGTCATAAAGAGAGGTTTTAGCAATTGTTTAGGAGAACTCTATGGTAACATATGTTAGAAGTCTGTGCTCCTCAGTGGTAGCAGAGCATTTGTGCTAAGAGAACTGCTGGAATGACAGTGGTACCGTGGATTTTACTGATACCTGTCTTGCTGCTCATACCTCATAACTGAATATGCAGCAGCTGACAAAAGCCAAAAGAACAAAAAATGGCAGCCTGCATATCTTCAACTTTCTGTACCCATTTTTCCATCATATGAGGGTGGTAATTGGGTCATTGTCCTGCTTACTGGGGTTTCAGGGAGAGAATGTTGTTACAATCTGTTCTACATCACACTGGGCTATCTGTTCCGGCACTTTCCTGAAACAAGTGATCATCAAAAAGGCCACAGTATATTCAAAGTATTTTATTGTAATGTTGTGCACCTCTGTTTCAGGACAAGTGTCATTACTTTTTGCACGTGCTCACCAGATATTGATCAGCAGCTTTCAAATAAAAGGTGTTCACAAATTATTCATTCGTATACATGTACTGCTTAAATGTCACGAGGGTGAAAGGTTGTTGTTATTATTGTTGAGCTTTACATTTAATAGCAGTAGCCTGTCCAGTAAGTGATGAAAGATTTGTTGCAGCTATTGAGAGCCTTGTAGAGATGAACAGACGCTTTCCCTTTGACAAGCACTCTCCAACACTAGATGGCACGCTTGGCCTCAAGATCACAGCCGCTTGTGCCTGTCCTTGCATCACCCAAGTGCTTTCCCGCTTTGGTCCCTTTTCCGCAGTTTCTAGTAAAAAATGTCCGTGAAGTTACATGGTACAGCTGGGCAACTCTAGTAGAGGAATTTTGAATCCTCTGTTGTGTGTTCTTCTCCAAGCCACTTCATTCTCCAGATTTTGAAAGAGAAATTTAAAAATCCCTGAATATGCAGAGAAAATAGGAGAAATTGGAGTGCAAATAGTAGAGTTTTTAATAAGTCCTAAGAAAAAAAGAAAAGGGAATGCAAAACTATTTTCACCATTTCCCCCCTCCTCTATTCCATCCCCATCATCTATTATTCTTATGCTGGCAGATTAAAAATGGTTACATGACCTAAAAATAAATTGCTTCATGTCAATTTGATCCAAGCCAAAAATTTATTTTGTTACAATTCTTGATTTGGTCACTGAACCAAAAATCCACATTTTCAATGCCTCCAAAGCAAAGTGATACACTTAGCTTCTGCCTGTGTCATGAGCTGCCTCTGCCTGTGTCAGGAACTAGTGGGACATAATGGGATTGGGATTAAAGAGCAAAGTGGATGGATCTAAGGATTCAATGTTCACACAAAATGAGATTCAGAGAAGTTACTTTGACTGGCTCTAATCTGGTCCTGAGGGCTCAATTCCCATACAGCAGGCAAAGTGTAATCTCTGGTGTAATTGCATTGGCCTTGGCAAAGGCTAAAGACCAACTAGAATTTAATTTGACTACTGCTGTGGAAGACAGTCAAAAACATCTCTATAAATACATTCTCACAAAAGAAAGACTAAGGAGAATCTCTGTCTTTTTATTGGATGTGGGGTGAAACACTGCCACAAAGAATGAGGAAAAGATTGAGGTATTTATTGCCTTCTTTTCCTTAGTCTTTAATATTAAGGCCTGTTATTCTTCATGCACCCAGCCCCCTGAGCTGGAAAGCAGTGGTGGGGAGAAGAAAGAAGCCCCCATATTCCAAGGCAAAATGGTCAGAGATCTGCTGTACTACTCAGACACACAGAAATCTGTGCAGCCAGGCAGCATTCACACAAGGGTACTGAGGGAGCTGGTGGAAGTGCTGATCAAGCCACTCTCCATCATTTCCCAGTAGTCCCAGACAACCAAGGAGATCACAATTCACTGGAAATTGGCCAGTATGACACCTACAAGAAGGGTGAGAAGGAAGAACCAAAGAAATACAAGTCTGTCAGTCTGACCTCAGTGTTGGAAAAGGTGCATGGATCAGATCATCCTGATTTCCATCACATGCATGTGCAGGACAGCTAGAGGATCAGACTCAGCCAAAATGGGTTTATGAAGGGAAAGTCCTGCCTGACTAACTTGGTCTCCTTCTATGCATGGTAACCTGCTTAGTGGATGAGGAAAAGGCTGTAGATGATGTCTGTCTAGACACCAGTAAAGCCTTGGACACCATTCCTCACTGCATTCTCCTGGAGAAGCTGACTGCTCATGGCTTGGACAAGTGCACTCTTTGCTTGGTGAAAAACTGGCTGGATGGCCAGACCCAGAGAGGGGTGGTGAATGGAGTTACATCCAGTTGATCACAAGTGGGGTTCGCCAAGGCTCAGAATGGGGGTAGGTCCTGTTGAATATTTTCATCAACAACCTGGGTGAGGTAATCAAGTGCCCCCTCAGTCAATTTGGAGAAAACACCAGGTTGGGTGGGAGTGTTGATCTGCTGGAGCACCTTGGACAGGCTGGATAGATGGGCTGAGGACAAAGGTAAAAGAGGTTCAACAAGGCTCAGTGCTGGGTCCTGCCCTTGTGTCACAACCCCATGCAACACCGCAGGCTGGGGGCAGTGTTTGGAAAGCTGCCTGATGGAAAAGGACCTGGGGGTGCTGGTCCACAGCCTGCTGAACATGAGCCAGTGTGTCCAGGTGGCCAAGAAGCCAATGGCATCCTGGCTTGATCAGCAATAGTGTGATCCAGCAGCACCAGGAAAGAGCTTGACCACTCGCCTGTACTCAGCATTGGTGAGGCCACAGTTTTGGGACTCTCATTACAAGAAAGACATTGAGGTGAAGAGGCTTCAGAAAAGGGCAACAGAGCTGGTGGAGGGTCTGGGACACAAGTCTTATGAGGATCATCTGAGAGAGATGGGAGTGTTTAGTCTGGAGAAAAGGAGGCTCAGGGGAGACCTCATTGCTCTCTTCAACTACTTGAAAGGAGGGTGTACCCAGGTGGGGGTCTGAGAGGAAATGGTCTCAAGCTGTGCCAGGGCAGGTTTAGATTGGATATTAGGAAAAATTTCTTCATGATAAGGGCTGTCAAGCACTGGAACAGACTGCCCTGGGAAGCAGTGGAGTCACCATTCCCAGACATATTTAAAATACATGTAGTGGTGAGGGATATGGTTTAGTGATGCTGGGCAGTTCTGGGCTAATGGTTGGACTCGATCTTCAAGATCTTTTCCAAGGCAAACTATTCTATGATTCAGTGATGTCTTGAGACAGAGCTTTCTGTGGTATTACAAAATCTCCTTTAAAACCTGGTTTGGATATACCTGAAAAAATACACTGCCCTTTTCATATAGAGTTCTTAGAAGTTCTTAAGAATGAAAATACTTATTTTGATGCCATCAGCTCAGCGTGCAGACACCTGAGTATCTCTGTACTTCTCTCTATCACTGAACTGTGGAAAAAGGCGTTTCACTTAGCTGCTAGGAATAGAAGCTTTCCTAAAGCCCTTGTCTCACTAAAGTATTCTTAGCTGTTCTTTACCTCAGTTTTATGTGAAAATGCATATATCTCTGTGATATTTCCTCCCCATCCTTTTCCATTGTAGGTGGCCTGGACACACAGTCCTGATGCTGCATTGCTGTTATCCAATTACAGACTTCTGCTATTCTGTTCTTTTCTTCTCAACTGGGATTATTGTCAGACTACGATCTCCCCAGTGAGAGCCTGGGTTCAGATGTTTCTTTTTGCTGAAGGGCTGGAACAGGACACAAAGCATGGCTTTCTGTCAGAAGATGGGAGTCCTGACCTGGCAAATGCAATGCAGAGATATTTTTTGCATTCCAGTACCTCTTGGTACCAAAGTTTGCTCTAAATGTTTTAAAATAATTAGGCATCAATTACATCTAAATTTCTGCCTTTACACCACTGTAATTTACATAGTTTTAGCTGCATTGTTAATGATTTACATCAGCCAAAGTGGGAAGGAAATCAAAGCATAGAAATCTTAGGAAGTGAAAAAGAACCTTATTTAACTGTCCACAGGAGTAACAAATGCATTGATTTTAAGAGTTCAGCATCCTAATTTTTACAAGCACTGAAATATCTCCCAGCTGGATAAAAAAATGCAGGAAAGCCAGCCCTGTCTAGCTGACACAATGCCAGAAACCTAATAAAGGGAATGCAGCATTGGAAAGTACAAAAGTCAACATGTCAACATAAATCAACTTTGTCAGAATGAAACAGATGTGTCCATTTGTTGGTAGATCAGATTAACGTAAATCAAAGCAGTATAAAGGTTACACATTATAGGGATTTGTGACTGGTAAACTTTCATAGTGGGATCAGAGATAGTAATCATCTGGCAGTGGGAATAAAAAGTCAAAGTGAAGCTTAAATGCTGAATCAAAAATCAGTTCTGTTAATGTCTAACATGCTGAGGTCAAAAATTCATAAGAGTCCAGCTGTGAAAATAAGATGGGAGCCGTATTAGTTTTCTCCATTCTGTATCTCACATTTAAGTGTTGTCAGTTGATGAGGGTTTGTCCCTTGGGAATTGTCGTGGGGTACTTTAGTCCATGTAAAGTGAAAATTTTGCATCACATAGAGGATCTTGTGAAATTCTGTAAAGCATGAGGACAACATGCTGAGATTCATAATGGCAAGGAAGGAACAGTAGAAACAGTAATCTGCCACATGCCCTTATCTGAAAGTGGTTCTTGACAAAGAAGGCAGCGTGTTTGTAGTGCAGAAGCCAGCAGAATCTGGGACACATTTTAACACTTAGTGGTTATTAATGGATAAAACAGGTAACTCTAGATGGATGTTGGCACAGAGAACTGTTTAAAATAAATAGCAATCCCAATGGACCCATTCTTTTCACGCCTTTCAATATTATTTCTGTTTGTGGCATTGTGTGAAGTTTCATTACCAGGTCAAAAGTTTGATGTAAACAAGCAATAAGCTCTCTAGCAGGGTTTATACACTGAGAAAATGTGAAATAAGGAAAAAATCACAGGCAGCTTCTTTAAGGCACATGGTACATAGTGTCAATGCAAAAAAGCTTTTTTGTACTTTGTCCATTTTTCTCCTTTGTTTTCAAATGATAGGTTCACAATTCATTGTTTTTAACTCCATGAATTTCTTTATTTATGTAACATTTTAATGTCATGGTTGAACTGTTTACTCAAAAGAAAGAATCTATATCAAAAAAAGAATAAACTTTAGAGGAAATTAATGCAGTCCTACTTATTTTCTAAAAGTTATTTACAATCCTTGGCAAATTGTTTAACCCCTGAGATACAAATTCAGACCTACTTAAGATGCACTTTGCTCTGTATGTGGTTCCACTCTTACTTTTAGTCAGTACTGCTTTCCAAAGAGGATCATGGTAGTAAGCACAAGGACACATCATATCTGTGAGGGATGTAGTATGTCTTTGCACAGAATTGTTTATTTAAGGTATGCAAAGAATTTTCCAAGGTTATATGTGTTTAGGATAATTAGCTTCATTTTATAGATGGGGCAGTGGGTGACATAAACACTGTGGGCAGGTGATGCCATATAGTAGCAGCAAGCCTCTGAACAGGCTTTGACTCCATGATTGCAGAAGGCTGATCAATCACTTTATTGTTACTACACTATACTACTCTTAAGAAAAACCCATCACCCTTGCCAGACAGTCCCGACACATGTGGATCCAATTGGTCAATGAATCCAAAACACTGTGTCCAATTAAGAAATCATTCTTTGGTAAACAATCTCCATAACACATTCCACATGTGCCCCTGAATCTGTTTCTTTTCCCAACTTTATGACTATCTATTTGTAGTAATGACTGTGGCAAAATCATGATGATATTACCCAAATATCCCAATTCTCATTTTACCATCATGGTTATGACATCATGTTGCCTCCTGCCCTATAACTTTAATGAAAATAGCATTTCAACAATAAAAATAAACTTCTCATGCATCTATTTATCCTCTTAAAAGACAAGCTGAGAATAATGTCTATAACTTGTAGAAGGTCATGGTATCAGAAGCACAGGTTCTATGATTCTTATTTAAATATATTTAAATATATTTTATTCAATATTGCCATGATTTCCATGTAGAAGACTAATACCTTTAGTGAATAAAGTTGGTATATTTTTTCAAAATTATTGACAATGGCTTTAAGTTTCAAATAAGTCACCAAAATCCCAACTGACTTGGCTTCTACCTTGTGGGAACATGCTGAGTTGCACAAGTTTCCTCAATACAGTGAAATGCCAATGCCCTGTGAGGGAGGCAGTCATCGATAATTGGAACCTGATCCTGTGGCATTATGAGCTGTGGTAGGCCTAGAGAAGAAAGAATTCTGAGCTAGGAGCTCTCAGTGACCATTAGCAATGAAGGGAAAAATACAGTACTGGCAGAAAGATCTGCAGACAGGCAGTGAAGGCAACCATGGACTTGTAGGACAGCTGAAAAATGAAAGATCCCACTGAAATAAATGTTGCTGTTGTTTTACAATGTGCTCAAGATGAGTTTCACTTCAGACATGAAGTCTGTCAATTTTGAAAATCATTCACTGGTGTTGGTTCAGTAATGGCAGGTACTGACTGAGGCTGAAAAATACAGCATGGGTGGAAAAGTACTCCTTCCTGCAAAAGTCTGAGTTTTCTTGGAAGTTTCCTGTCTGAGTACTGACCTGGCCTGACCCTATTTAGTTTGTGAGATCTGATGAGATCAGAGCCTGAGGTTATGGCACTAAACTAAGAAAAGTGATAACAAAACAAAAATGGCGTGATTGGCAGGGCAGTAGGCTGAACACAATAAACCTAAGGAGAACTATGTGTATGTATTCCACTCCTTAATATCCTCTTTGTAGATAAGAAAAATAAGCCTCACCCTGGAGCTAAAATAGTAATGGGATGAGGGCTGCCTGCCTTACTTGATGGCCATGAACAATGAGTATATTATACAAAGATGGATTACTGAAATGGAAAGTGGGTACTCATGAGATGCTACCTTGAGGCAGGACTGAATCAGGAGCTATCCTGGCCCCCTGTGCTGTCTACAGTTATCTCCTTTTGGTGGCCCCACATTTCTCTATAAGCTGTGATATGACCCCGTGTAGTCCAACTTCAGTGCTTTTCACTGTCAGGTTCATTAAGGCTATAGAAGGCTATTTTGCTTGAAGAAAAAAAAATAGATATGTGAACTAGTCACTGAAAGCATTTACAGATAAAAGAAGAAGTCAGCAGAAAGCTGTCTAAAGAGGTTTCTTTTGTAGTGCACTGAGGAAAAGAAGATCCTTATGACAATAGAAAAAAATGGCAATAGAAGCATTACATAAGAAAGCTCAGGTTTCTTTTTTATGCCCATGTTTTTCACTAATCTTGAAAATTATTGAGACACACACTATTAAGGTTGTGATGTAATGATATTGAACTCATTTAACAGAACTCTAATGACAGATTTTTCCCTCTGCAATGAGTACTGCAGGCAACTTCAGAAATTAGGCCAAGTTCTGATGTTACTTATAGCATAATAAATAGAAATTCAATTAATATCAAAGGAATTGTTTTAGATTGTTGCCAAATACCTATATCTGGTCAATGCTCAGAGCCTCTGTATTTCAGTTTTTCAGAAAATTAGCACATTTGCTAAGCATCTTTAATTTCTACAGACTATTTTATATTCAAGCTGAAGGCTCATGTAGCTTTTCACTTGGAAAAAGCCAAGACTGATCAAATGCCCCCGAGGCTTTTTTCTCTGGTAATCCAGTTCAAGATAGAAATGCAAATACTTTTAATGAGAAATTACTCAGAAGGAGTCCCATTTTAGAGACTCAGGACAGGCTTGTGGTTTCTGGATCTGAATTAGGGTTGGAAATTAGGTGGGAATTTCTCTGCTGAAATAATGAATGGAGAATTGGATTTCTGAAGAAGCACAAAGTTCCACAGAAGGGAGATTTCATTTTCAATTTTAAAACTATGAATGAATTAAAATTACAGATTCAATGGATTTTAGATTAGTTCTGGTGACAATCTCATAGATCTTCTAGACCTGGTAAATTAAATATAAAGGCCACAAATGTTTGGGTTATCATTCCAGTGCAACATGGAATTAACCTATTTACTAAAAAATCCAAATTTTTTGGTTTTGTCCTTTCAGAGGACATGAATTAGCTTGGAGAGCAAGAGGTCATTTTCATGGTGACTTTTCCAAGTACAGTTTTATTTTCCTGGGAGGCATAATTGTGATTGTTATTGTTTTACCTTCTGTATAAAACTCAAATACAATAAAAGATATAAAAATCTTTTAGTACTGTCATTTCAGTCTCTGCAAAGTGCAGTCTTCAGTCAAATTTGTAGTCACAGTTTTACAAGTACTGAGAAGTTACTTGCTCTCTGAGAATAAAATCACTGTGGCGGGGACACCTAAAATCTGGAATATAAATCATTTTATAAAGATGAAGTAGTCCAACCTCAAGTCTTCATTACTAAACCCATGCATATGCTTTTCAGGCATCTGAGGTTACTTCTTGGGAAAGACAATGTTGGACAAATCCACAATTAGAGCTTTTGTAATGTTAACCATCCCTCCCTCACTGGAATTGATTACACACATTTGGTGAGAGGCAATTGGAATGGTAAGTGACTTAGTCTTACTCTCATTTTCACACACCATTCAGCTTTCTACCGGCCTTCTGCTCATTTTTTTCTCTTTTCTCACAGCAGTATGCACAGCATGTCCCCAACCATTGTTCTGCATACTTTAGGATGGTGTTTAGATAGAAAGATTGGTGTAAACATGCAGAAGAAGCTATCAGTGAAATGTCTAGGCCTCTCCAATGCACACACAGCAGCAGCTTCCTGATGTCCCTGAAGAAAATGGGGAAATTAGCAGCATTTTACTAATGCAGCAAACTAACTGCTGCAGAAGGTTGAAGCCCAGTGCTGCAAGTCACTGGACATTCTTATTGTATTTATTATAATTAGAGACTTATTACATTTTTATTATATTCTTTTGTAGGTTGAGGGAACAGAGCATACTCAACAGCTCTGACCACTTAACCAAAGAAACTCTGTTTCCTGCTGTGTACTTGGGGTTGAAAATTATCCTAAAGATTAGAATTGGGCCAAAACATTATCCAGAAACCTCAACTCTACAACTACAATAAATTTATCTTTCTAAAAATCTCTGTGTATGAACATGGCAAAGCATGATCTTTGCCAAATTGTCAAATGTTTTGATTTGCTTTTTACCAAGAGCAGGATCATAGAAGGATCTAATCTAAACTGATCTTCATCCACTACTTCAAATTCCATGGTTAGTTCTTTCTTTTGGGACTCTTACTGCCACACAGTACCACAAGTGGCCTCTCGTACTGATGTCTATGTCACTCAGATGCCAAACACTAAGATTATTTAATTTTGTTTGAAATCATTGGCTGAACTGCATGACAGCACTTAAACACAGCTACCCAGAGACATGGTTCTAACAGCTTTGAGGTCTTTTTGTGATGGTAAAACTCTATTCTGAGAGCTGGGGGAAAACACCTGTAGCTGACAGTGCAGACCTAATTAGAGTTATTTATCCAGAGTCTGAAACTGCAAAGTGTGTTCCTCAGTACTTGTGAGCAGCATCAGCATGGCACAATGCAGCTCTGAGGCATGTGTGAGCTGCTAAAATGGCAGTGTGTTAGCACAGACTGAAGAGCCCATGTTTCTTGTAGAATCAGTGTTTGGCCATGTGAGCTACCTGCCACAGTTTTAAAAACCCACCAGTACAGGTACAGAAATACAAAGTGGTAGGATGCAGCAAGACAGAGGGCAAGGCAGGAGCGTGGAAGTATCATCTCAGAGCACCTTGGGCTAATGAATACGAAACTGGTCTCAGGCCAACACCTGCTTTTTGGAGCTGAAGGCCTTGTCAACAACTTCAGGCATGATAGTCCCATAGGTCTGCTCATGCTCTCACTGCATCCACCACTAGTGTTTCAGTTGAATTAAGGCTGGGCAGTATTGTCACCAAGTCTGGGAGGAGAGGCAATTTGAGAATCTCCAAAACACCTCAGAGAAGTGATATCTTTGGAAACCATATCTCTGCAAGAGCTAAAAAGGCTGAGATTCCCCAAGCTGCATGTCAGTGCTCTATACAGATAAGGAGAAAGGACCCTCTGGTTTGTGTTCTTGTAGAACACAGAGCAGAATTTCCCCAGTTTTCCTGGGTTCATTGCATACATCAGTCAATGCATAGAGTGAGAGGGAGACATACATAATATGCTTCCTATGTGATGCCAGCAAAGGCCAGATTTTCCCAGTTAGTAGGACTCTGCATTTGCTGTCTTTTACAAGCATATTTAAAAGGTCTGAACAATCACTTGCATCCAATGAACCTACCTTTTACAAACATATTCCAGTCTTGGAAAGACCTTTACATCTACTGTGTGGACTGGAGGGTGCACATCTTAATTTCTTTGCTGCTTCTGTGTCAGGCAGCATTCCCTGGCATTCTTTTTTTTCACAGTAAATAGCTCTGTGCATAAATAAGACCCTAAAAATCATTTCCCTTTGATAAATATTTTAGTGAATATTCCTGCTTGCACAGGGCTCTCTTCAGCTCCCCTGAAGCCAGATCTGGCCCACATACAGTGAAAATGAGGCTGTCTGCTCAACATGCAAAAGTCCTTATGTTCTAGCTAACAGTAAGCATCAAGTAAAAGCAAAAGGACTTTTGCTTCCTTTGTCTTCCAGTAATGTTATCTTAGACAGCCACCAGCACATGATCATTTACATAAGGAGGGAACTGCAGAGCTGCTGCCAACTGCCCATAGTGCCTGCCAAAAACAGATGTTAGATGTTACTGTTAGAATAATGTCTTCTTCAGCTTGACATGTGAGTGCTACAATCTTTATTTAAAAGGAAGAGGAAAAAATATGGTTGAATTAATGAAATGGAGCACACAACATACGGTCTGAAAACATTATAATCTAAGGGAAAGTGCTGGTTGTCCAATTGCCTAAGAATGTTAAACTCAGCTGGGTGAATTTGTCACAGAGAACTGTTCTGGTCTGGCACAGAGATGGATTTGGTGACCTAACAGATATCTTGTATTTTTATATTTTTATTCCCGCGCCTTCACGTCAATTTTTAAATAGTTTCCAAAAGGCAAAAAGTAACACTGTTTTAAAACTTGTTAAAACTGCAAAGCCCTGTATTGAGTAGCGTGGTGCTAAATCCAGCATTCTTTTTCCCCAAAAATCCTTGCATTAAGTAGCAGATAGCATTATCAAAAAAGCTGTGATTTACACATGGATTTTGCTATAATTTTGCATTAATCCTGGGGTCTCTATAAAAATACAATTGTGATAAAGCCTTTGTATTTTATCTGTGAGGCATTTTCTTCATGTGTCTTATTGGACAAGAAAGAATATGTCTGCAAAGATAGAAAATATTATAATTTATTACTTTGTTTTCCTGTTTTCCCAAGAGCAGGGAACTAAACTACTTGGTCTCCAGAGCTGAAAAGATGACTGACATTGCAGTTAGCCTTATATAGTCAGCCTCTATCAAGTCTTATACTCATGATGTTTCTGTGGGGTCAGTAGAACCAGCAAACCCTTGATTTTACACTTGTATATTGAGGCTGAGCTTCCACATGGCCTCACCCAAATAATTAGTTCGCTCCAGCCCTTCCTTTGGTCAATACCCACACTGTTTCTTCTTGATAGCCAGAGGAATTTGACCTCCCTGAGACCTCTGTACTGTGTCCAAGAGTCATTGGAAGTGATTAAAATAGTAATAAGAAATTGAGAGAGACATGCAGGAACACAAACTGAGTGATGTCAACAGTCAGCATTGTTCCATCAGAAAGAATAGGCTAAAATGGGTTTGGATCCTCAGCTTTTATGTGCTGGCTTTGTTACAGCACAAAGTCCTTCCTGCAGGTTCTAAAGGAATCTGAATTTGTGAGTTATCTGTCCTCAGGAAATGAGGTGAAGTATCTTTCTCTCCCCGTGAAAGAGTAGCCAATACAAACTTCCTCACAGGGTATGTTCCTGAAGTTTTTAGGATTCCACCTTCAAGCTGTTGGGTGGGAAAAGCAGCTGCCTAATTGCACAGCTGCCTGCTCTGTGAGTGTGTGCACAGTGCTGCCAGCTGCTTCTGAAGATAGATGGGACGAGAAAGCATGTGAGTGCTTTTTGTCCTCCTTGCCCTCCTTTTCTTTCTCTTTAGTTGGGAAATGAGGTTGTCAGGATGTTCTGCGAGTGTTAGACTCTGGTGGACAGGTCTGCAGGAGGTGAGCTCTGCATTCAGGTCATGGCTGGCAGCAGGGGAAGCCCTTGTCCCCTTCTCTTCACACTGACCATTTCTGTGGCAAACTCTAGTGCTCCTTTGCTCCTGCACTGGGCTGTTTTAACTGATTAATATGGATTTTAGGTGGGTCTTGAAATTTTTATAGGTTTAATGGATGGAGTCTTGTGTCAGCTCAGTAAAGAGCCTCCTCCAAAGACGAGGAAGAAGGAGCAGGTTTGAACACTTTGATAGCACTGCTGTACTGTATAGGGTTGGCTCAGCCATCTTGCTTAAAAACACCAAAAGACTGTGTTGAGATGTTGTCACCACAGGAGGGTTACGCAGACATTACACTCGGTGATATGCTTGCAAAACTGCCCTAATCTTGGCTTTTGGTCCTTGGGGTTCTTTCAGCATTGTCCATCCCTTTCCTCCTTCAAATTACACACTGTTTCTCCAGCCATTTGCAGAGGCACTGGGGGAGGACACAATAGAGAAACCTGTGTTGTTGCAGCTCTCTGTGTTCAGCAGTTAAACCCTTTTTCTTTGCATTCTCCTGTCCAAAGAAGTATTTACATGAAATGTCAGTCACCCTGGGGAATTATATGAGAATTAATTATCTGTGGAGAATGATTTGGTCCTATTAATTATGGGTCTCACGTAAGAAAAAGAATGGGCTTAATGTGTCGTATGGTTCTTTTTCAGCCACTGAACTAGGAACTCATCGGCATCAAATATCAATAATGGTTTTGTTGAATACAGATTGATGACCTCTGACAGAAATTATAGTAGAAACTTGTATCATTTTGTCTTATTATAGCTTACTAAGACCTTAGTCAAGATCAGGGTCTTATTTTCTTAGGCTGTCATGCAAGGGGTTAAAGCTGATGTTTATCAGATTATTGTTTGCAACCAGTCATGAATGAATAAGGCTTTAATGTATGTAGAGTCAGAAATAAGTGATGTTAAAATGCAATCTCAAATCAAATACAGTATTTCATGGAGACAGTTAAAACATTATGTCTAATTAAGTCTTCATTTAAATGTGTGTCATTTTGTTGTTCAGAATTTTCTACAGCTTTACAGACTGTTCCCTGCAGTGAACCACGATGCCTGTTTGTATCTTGCCATTTGGTAAAAGAAATCTTGAACTTTACGTGTTGCAGATATAGTCAGATATAAACGTAATTCTAGGGACTTTTCTGATTTATTCAAAATCTTTATATTTCACCATGAAAAACTGAGTGTTTATCCTATTATACCTTAAAATAGGCTCCCAGTATTTTCTTTTTCATGAGTTTTCTCCCTGCCTTCTCCTGTCGCAGACATTTTTTCACAGATATCCTTTCTTTCAGATTTCTGCGTCTTCTGGAAGGCAGAGGCCTCAGAAGGAAATGTAAACAATTGTTATCAGCTGCTGTGAAATGTAATGGGATGCACCTTGATTGGCTCATGCTTCTTGTTTATAATTAAGGGCGAATCACAAAGTGCAAGCTAGGGACCGAGTCCCTGGACACAACTTTGTTATAGATTCTTTCTTTCTTTCTTTCTTTCTTTCTTTCTTTCTTTCTTTCTTTCTTTCTTTCTTTCTTTCTTTCTTTCTTTCTTTCTTTCTTTCTTTCTTTCTTTCTTTCTTTCTTTCTTTCTTTCTTTCTTTCTTTCTTTCTTTCTTTCTTTCTTTCTTTCTTTCTTTCTTTCTTTCTTTCTTTCTTTCTTTCTTTCTTTCTTTCTTTCTTTCTTTCTATTTAGTATAGTCATAATGTATGATATATGATATATCAATAAATCCAGCCTTCTGATCTAGAAACAAGATTCACCATCTCTCTCTCACCAGCAGCGACCCACTCAGGATGCTGTAATATTCTCCCATTGTTCAGCAACTTTTCTGGATGGCTGCAAAGGACCATACTGGCACAGTAAATTTGCTGGAATAGAGGAAACAGCTTCTTCATTGCAAGAGAAAGTCATACTTAAATACCAACAAAATAGCTATCACCACCACATATATGAATTCCTGTTTGGAGCATAAATATATGAGTAAAATGAAATTACAATCTACTGAGGGTTGGCTTTTTGGGGGTTTTGAAAGTCCTGATAGTTAAAGTAAAAATTGAAAAAAGTCTGGGATTTGTTTTTCTTATGGGCTGTGCCTCAAGGTCTACAGGAGAGGTGTAGAAGAGTGCAAACCTTCACATTCAGTAACACAGATCCATCTAGAAAAGATTTTCCTACATTTATTTACTACTGCAGAATGTTTTTTTCCCAGGAATACAGTGCAAGCTTAATTTTTGTTCAGATTTGTATTTGGTAGATGCAATGACACACCTTCTGTGCTTGAAATAGCAAACCTGTGAACAGAATTTCTTTTGGGAAACAGTGCTCTGGTAGGAGCAACTAACACTATTAAGCAGATGGTTCTCAGTTTTCAGGCACTGATCTTGGACTAGAGGTCAGGGCAACACATTGGCACATTCGTCCTTCACCCCATTCCTTTGAGGGTGGACATTTAAAATTAAAAATAAATGGAAAGAGAAGCATCAGGGGAACTCCCTGTAACTGGGATTTTGTGATTTGTAATTTAGAAAAATCATTTCACTTACTAACTTGGAGGGTGAGGTTAAGAAATACAGTTAAATGAAACTGCCCAATTGCAAATTAGTTATTTGGAAACAGAACAGAAAGAAAATTCTAAAGGAAACTAAGATGATATAAATACTCAGTCGATATCAATGTTGTAGCAGCCTGTTTGGATAGCATGTGCTGGGAAGTGCAATGAGGAATACCCATAAAAGCACTTAAGGGAAGAAAAATTCCTTCTTTCTTCAGTGTATTTTTCTTAAAATTGTTTTTGTTGCATTCAGTGCATTCTCCACTGTTCAAACTTTGGGGTTTTGTGGTAATTTCTATGGAAAGGATAAGTAAAATATGTAAATCTTCATATATTTTCAAGACAGCCTTCCTTTTAAGTTTCCTTCTTTCATGTGTATATGTATGAAATTAAACCTTCTTCCCAGGATAGGATTAGGTAGAGATTTTAGTTATCGTGAGGACCAGGTGAAAAAGTAACATGACATCATAATTTGAGTAATTGTTTATCTGCATCCGGTATTGATGGAAAAGACATAAAACACAATGAAGCCAGACCCTCACCTTCAAAAGTGGCTGTAGATTTTACTTCTAAGACTATGACACAGGGTGAAGAGCAAAAAGGATGTAAGACATGTGAAAGAAACAAAAAAAAAGAAAAAAAAAAAACAAAAAGAAAGGAGGCATGTACTGATACCCTGGCCCTACACAGTCAATATATAGTTCCCATTTAAGCAAAAATATGTATTTTCTGCATATCTTTCAAGCAAATTGCACTTCAAAAGGATATATGCAAAAGTATTCCTCTTCAGCACTTTTTATTTGGAATTTATTCAAAGAGGTTTATGAACAATTGTTTTCTCTATACTTGTTATTTTTCAGCTGATTAACAGTTTGCTTGCAGAATCATAGAATAACTTCAATTGGAAAAGACCTCTAAGATTATTGAGTCCAACCTTTGACCTATCACCACCATGCCAACTAGACCATAGCAGTCTGAGTACCTGCTTATGTTCAGTCACTTCTTGAACACCTCCAGGGATGGTGACTCCACCACTGCCTGCCTTGGGCAGTGCATTCCAATGCTTGATACCCTTTGTGTGAAGAAATTCCTCCTGATGTCCAACCTGAATCTCCCCTGGCACAGCTTAAGGCTGTCCTCTC